>NW_012115988.1:1355615-1457682 GCF_000951035.1 Colobus angolensis palliatus
CCTTCCTTCCTTCCTTCCTTCCTTTCTTTCTTTTTTCATCTTGCTCTGTCACCCAGGCTGGAGTGCAGTGGGGCAATCTCTGCTCACTGCAACCTCCACCTCCTGGGTTCAAGTGATTATCCTGCCTCAGTCTCCCAAGTAGCTGGAACTACAGGTACGTGCCACCACACACAGCTATTTTTTTTTTGTACTTTTAGTAGAGACCGGGTTTCACTGTATTAGCCAGGATGGTATCAATTTTCTGACCTCATGATCCACCTGCCTCGGCCTCCCAAAGTGCTGGGATTACAGGCATGACCCACCGCACCTGGCCTACACTCTTAATGATAAATGATATATAAATTTCTATGCCTCAACACTAATGAACTCTTGAAATGTTTTTAAATAAGTAGTCTTTATTCTTACCTGGTTCATATTGCTCTTCTATTTCTGTGGGAACAAGTATATACCAAGTGATATTCTGGCATTCTCTCCCTCTCTGTCTCTCTCTCTCTCTCTCTCTCTCACACACACACACACACACACACACACACTTATTTTATGCAAAGTTTATTTTTGTTTATACAGTTTCTTAGTGTTCATTCTGAGTCCCAAAATTTTATCCATGTTTTGGCACATATCCCTTTCTTATTTCCAACTGATAGAAAAATTCTTCCTGTCTGATTGACTTACTATTATTCAGAATTATTTGTCTCTATATTTAGAAGAAAATGGAGTTTCTTCTTTTCTCTCTTATTAGAACTCAGTGTTATGGTCTGTCAACTGCACTGTGCATTCTCCAATCTGTCCTGAATCTTTCGTTGGGAAAGCTAACTTCCTGATTAAAATCTCACTTAAAAACTGATCTCCTTTTCTCCCATCTTGTTGGGAGATTACTGGCTCCTGTAACAAAATGTGTCATTGAGCATCCTATTTGGCTGTAGCTTTAGACTGTTAGACATAAGATTTGACCATTGTGTTCCTAATATCAGGAAGGCTATGAACAATTGTTCAACTGTAGTCTCCCAAGCTCTCCAGACTTCAAAGACTTTAAAACATACGGGATGCTTTCAAGATGAACTTAGATACCTATGAGTCTACAAACATGATATTTATAGCCCTCAGGTTGTGATCTCAGGTTGTCTTGAATATATAGGTGGATAGATGTATTCAAACCAAATAAAGGCAAACAGTGTGTGTTTAAAGAACCTCAATGAAAAGTTTTGTGTAGAAAGAAGAAACAGAACACAGGGCTACACAGTGCTGTGTTAACATGATAACATCTCATCTGACAGGCTGCTTCTGTTGTATACAGAAGTCAAAAGGCTTTGTTTAAACATGAATCAACCAATATTTGGTCTTTCTGGGTCACTGCTGAATAGTAGTGTGAATTTCCCCAAGCCATGGGCTTAGGCAGTAGCTCTGGTTGCTCCATACTGAGGTTGCCCCCCAGTGATGCTGGTAATTGTATTTGTCGGTATGAAAAGATGGGAACCTTACATGCTGATGAGACTAATAGCCACATATGCCATAGCCCACAGCCACATGCTTGGAAACATTTAGTGTTCTAGGCATGGTGCCAGGCATCAGAGATACAAGATGGATGATACCAGGCCTCAACCCCAGAGGATTTTAGAGGTTATTGGAGAAGAAAGGTGTATAACAAGAAAATGGAAAGGAAGGCACTAAATGTTATGAACTAGATATAAACAAATCACCAAAACAGAGGATAAAGCTATTATCTTTGCCTGATGATAATAAAATTGTGAAATTATTTTCTGAATCAGTGAGCAGATATAGGGAACCCAATCACTTTATGCATAATCAGCTATTTACAAATAATGGGTATAAAAAAGGTGTTAGGGACTGTGAATAATGCTTTTGAGGAAGTTCCACCAAACTTACACCTTTGGGGTGTGGAAAATATGTACTAGATGGATGATCTTGATGGGAGCTACCAATAGGGTTCCTACTACATGAATGAAATGAATGATAACTAATTAGTATAAACATATGAGCTGGCTGAAGTTATAGGTTTTATAAAGTATACATAAATTTTTGTCTATATTTCTCTATACCTTTTATCTTTAATCAATTTTAATTTCTGGTTAATTGTAGATTAAAAGCCTGTAATTCTCTTTGTTTTAGGGTGTTCATTTTCCATGTAAAATATTAGCTGTTTCTAGCAGTAATAATCATGGGGAAACAAGAACTCAGGTAGTAAAGCATTAGTGAAATTAAAAGATAAGAATGGGGAGGTCATCATAGAGGAGTGGAAAAAAAAAAAAAGATTTAGTCCTTTGCATTCCCTTCATGGTAAAAATGAAGTTATTTCGTTAACATGTACTTAGATAATTTTACATTCTTATAGTGCATATTTAAATTTGGATTAAAAAAACAACCTACATCATAAGATTTTACATCATCTGAAAGAATATTTTAATTGGTCCATCTGGCATTTGAAATAATGCGGTACTTATTATAAAGCAGGTGTTAGACACTTCTGAATATTCTGTCCTTAATTAAAGCTTAAAGAAAGTAAGATTACATTTTCTATTTTAAACTTTAAAATCTAAAGTTAGTAGACATGAATAACAAAATGTGTGGAATCATATGATTTTAAACATTCAATAACTAATGATTAGATATTATTTATTGAACTTTAATTCCTGACATACTTTTGTTTTGAATTTGAGAAATATAACAATGGGTGTCAATATTTGGAAATTATTTATGTTCAAACTTTGTTTATTCACTCTAATTAAGAAAATTTGGTATACTCGTGAGTGTCATAGTTCAGCAAACACTTTAGAAATAAAAGCTCATCATATATTTGACTGTGGTTTTTAGGTATCTTCATTCAGAAGAAAATGAAACTATTGTTTGATACCTCAAAGTTAAAATGTATTCAAAATATGTGGCCTGAATTAATAAACACATTTATAAAAGATATCTTGGGTTCCTTTAAACTATATTCTTTCATAGTTTGAAAGAATTTTTAAGAGAATTTGGTGATCATTTAGAGTCCATACGATCTCTCTGCAAAAATAAACATCAGCTTAGTGAGTTCTCCTTATAATCCATACATAGAAAATCATAAAATTTGAGAAAGATAATAGTACTGTTATTTAGGTGTGCAACAGGTTAAGAAGCAATACATAAAGAATGTCTGTGAATCACATCAAGGAAGATTTAAATCTCCAGTGAAAGAATCTAGGGTTACTTTTGGCCAACTCGATTCAAAACATCTATTAATGTTTAAATAAATGGAAGAGTAGTTCAACCAGAATATAGTTTTAATATTGAAGAGCGATGTAAGCCTCCCAGATCCACTTGCATGTATGGATTTTCTCTGCAAATAGGTACTGCAAGTGGCAACAAACATCAAAATGAAGCAATCAATAAGCAAAATTCTATGCAAGAATATAGGCAAATTTAATTAGATAGATATGGCATCTATTTTCTAGGATTTTATAATCCCAAAAAGCAACTGGAAGCTTACATCAGTATATTTAGATGCCAGGAGAGCAATAAAAAATTAGTGCTCTGAGAAATAAAATAAACCATGTATTTGTATTTTGTCAGTTATATCTACAACTGACAAAATTAATCGAGACAGATGATATAATTATGATTTACAATTATGGCCAGCGGGATGTGACAGTGTGCTGTCTCACTGGAAGTTCACTGTTCCCTGGCACAGGTCTCTAGGCTTCCTGCCTTGGAAGCACAGCAGCAGGCTTAATGGGAAGGTGAAGAGCTTCCCTAAGGATGAACCTTTCAAGCCATTCCACCTCACAGCCTTCCTGGGATACAAGGCTGGCATGGCCTACATCATGTGAAAAGCTGACAGCCCAAGATCCAAGGTGAACAAGAAGGAAGTGGTAGAGGCTGTGACCATTGTGGAGACACTGACCATGGTAGTTGTGGGCATTGTGGCTGTATGCAAACCCCTCAAGGCCTCCAGACCTTCAAGACTGTCTTTGCTGAGCACATCAGCAATGAGTGCAAAGGTGCTTCTATAAAGACTGGCATAATCTATAAAGATGACCTTTACCAACTACTGTAAGAAATGGCAGAATGAGGATGGCAACAAGCAGCTGGAGAAGGAATTCAACAGCATGAAAATGTACTGCCAAGTCATCTCTGTCATTGCCCATACTCAGATGTGCCTGCTTCCCCTGTGCCAGAAGAAGGCACCCCTGATGGAGATCCAGGCAAACTGAGGCACTGTGGCTGAGAAACTGGACTGGGCCCTGGAGAGGCTAGAGCAGCAGGTACCTGTGAACCAATTGTTTGGGAAGGACAGGGTAATTGATGTCATTGAGGTGACCAAGTGTAAAAGCTACAAAAGGGGTCACCAGTCATTGGCACACAAGGAAGCTGCCCCATAAGACCCACCAAAGGCTGTGTAAGGCTGCTTGTATTGGGACATAGCATCCTGTCTGTGTGGCCTTCTCTGTGGCATGTGCTGGGCAGAAAGGCTACCATCACTGCAAGAGAATAGCAAGAAGATCTATAAAATTGGCCAGGGATACCTTATGAAGGATGAAAAATGGATCAAGAACAATGCCTCCACTGATGATGACTTGTCTGACAAGGGCATCAACCCTCTGGCTATAATGAAGTGACCAATGACTTTGTCATGCTGAAAGGCTGTGTGGTGGGAATCAAGAAGTGAGTGCTCACCTCCGCAAACCTTTGATGGTGCGACCAAGCGTCCTGCTCTGGAGAAGACTGACCTTAAGTTCATCAACACTGTTTCCAGGTTTGGCCGTGGCCACTTCCAGACCATTGAGGAGAAGAAAGTGTTCATGGAACCGCTAAAAAAGACCAGATTGCAAAGCAAGAAGGAGCTTAATGCCAGGAACAGATTTTGCAGCTGATGGGGTCTCAATAAAAGTTATTTTCCACTGGAAAAAAAAAATTAGATAGGCTTTCAAAACTTAACAGACAAGACTAGATTCTAAATAGTGATGGCAAAAATACAGAATTTGGAAAGAAGTAGTTTGAAAGAAACCTTTATATATAATTTCTAGAGAGTTTAGATTGATTTGATTGGTTCACAATAATTAAAAAAGTAGTTGTTGATAAGTAAAGCACTGTGTTAAGTGTCTCCAGAAATACCAAGATGAGAATGCACTAATCCTGTGTTTAAGGTATCTGCCTAAGTGGGAACAGGTTTATATGCACAAATATTCTTAAGTAAAATACATGACATCTGCCATGTGATTGAGTGAAGCAAAGATAAATAAATCAGTAAAGTCATATGACAAAGTGAATTCTACTTTGGGAGAATTTCTCACAAAAAATGTTAGCTTTTGAGATGCAACTGAGAAGGGAAAAAAGAAATATTTTAAACATTAAATATAAAAGCAAGGTTGCTCCAGACCAGTGGTGTCTGATAGAACTTTCTGCTATGAGAGAAATGTTATTTATCTGTAGTGTCTGATAGAATAGCCATGAGCCACTTGTGAGTATTAAAAACTTGAAACTTTAAAACTGAATTCTAAAGCTTATTTAATTAAAATTTAATGGTTACTATATTGAACAACACAGTTTTAGGCAGAGGAACCAGCTTGAGTAGAAGTAGTGAAGCTTGAGAGAGCATGGGATGCTATGTTTATAGGCAGCCACCTCTCTGCTCTCACTAGAGTAGAGTTGGGTGATAAAGTGAAAAGCAAGGTTGAAAGCAAATATCCAGGCAAAATTTTGGAAGCTTTTGCATATTGGACTATTAGAGAGTAGGCAATGAAAATTTTTTAATAGGTTTGAGTCAAGCTCAACCTTGGGATTTAGGAAGAAAACCAGCGACTGTGAATTAGAGTCGAGGTCAGGTGAGAAGTTATCGAAACAATTCAAACAAGAGAATGTGAGATATTATATTAAGACAAAGAAAGTAAAATTATATATGCAAAGGAGAATTCAGGGAGACATTTATCATATTGGCTTAACGTGATTTCCCCAAACTAAGGAGAAAATTTCGAGTAAAACTTACAAATGTAAGCAGCATTTTTTTTTTCAGAGTTTCTGGGAAAAGGAAGAAAATGACACAGGGAAGGGGTGGCAGCCAATACTGTGTGAGTGACCTAGCCAGCAATCAACATGGGTGACTGGAGTTCATTCTTACAGGGAAACACTGGAGGACGGTATAACACACGTGCTTCAAAATTATCCCAACAAAAGATCAAGAGAGCTGAGACATTACCATCGATCACCAGTTAAAGACTGTTTCCAGGGGATGCAGGACTCCTGGCCTGTTGTGTGCTGGGATACATTAGTCTTCCATAGCTTCAGGAAAAAATCAAAACAAAACAAAAAAACCCTGAGAAGTAGAAACGCAGATAATAGGATTCAGAAGCCCTCAGGTAGACATAGAAATGGCAGCATGCAAAGGCTTAATCAGAGTTCTATCAGTGTCTGCTTCATACATGTAATATGTGATATAGCACCAGGTATGCCACACATCTTATATAATCAAATTAAAATATGTATAAACATACTAACAGGCTAACTGTTTATATAATAAGAGAGATGGTAAATAATTTAAAAAATAAGAATAATAAAAAATACATTCATATTGAAAAACCAAAAATATGTCTATAGAGTATTACCACTTTCAAATTTAGCCACAAGAGCAGATGAGATTGTATGTTTTTGGTGCTAGTGGTTCTCAGAAGGTTTTCCAGGCCACTTTGGTGGCGTGCCAAGTCTTCATGGGTGTGCACAGCTAAAAAGCGAGAGATGAGACATGGCACACTATGAAGCCAGGCACGTCTAAATGTGTTTATTAAAACATGTGATAATTTTTTGGGTGAAAAGAAATATTTTTACTGAATTCTGACACCATAAAAGACGAGCAAGTTTATTAACTAGGGAACCTGGGATACTTGTATAGGTACCAGGAGATATTGTGGCACTGTAATAATGATAGTATTTTAGTTATTGCTGACATTTCTGTGTGGTTTGAATCCCTTCATCACTTTATGTTTGTTACCAGAACTAATAATATCCTAAATTGCACAAGTTTGAAAGAAAAGTTTGGTAAACGTTAGCCAAGGTAAAGAATGTGTTATGATAATTCATCATTAAGTTACTGCAATTTGTGAATAATGTTGAAAATCTATTCATTATTATTGAATGCACGGTAAGTAAAGAAGACATTTTCTTAACTTGCTTACTATTGAATATACCAAAAGACACTGAGATGTCAATAAGACATACTCATTACAAATTAATTGTAAAATTAAAGCCATATAGGACTTAACAGTATCAAAAAAGTGCTGTAAATTTATGAGACTCTCTTTTAATATTCAAAATAATTTTAGTAGATTTTTTTTCTGGTGAGATTATTTGGACAAAGAAATGGTCCAAATTCTCAAAGTCAAATGAGCCAGTGTTTTCTCTTCACATATTCTTTTCTTTTTTTTCAGCAATTGATCTCCCTAAGCATAGCTATATGTGTGGTTACACAGTATAGAATCTGTATTTCCAGCCTCCCTTGCAACTAGATTTTCTATTTGTTCTGATCAATGGTATATAAACAGAAGAAAAGGTGCATTTAACTTCCAGGAAATATACTTAAAAGGAGGAGAAATGTCCTTCTTCTGTCTTTTCTTCCTTCTGGCTATAAGGCAGATGTGACAGTTGCAGCTGGAAAAGCTGTCTGGGCTATAAGGTAGATGCTATCATTTAAAGAAAGCAGACAAATCAGAAAAATAATATAGGCCTCGCTTATTGATAATTGTGAAGAACAGACACCAACTCTTTTTTCATATAATTATGTATGACAAAAAGCATTTATTCTTAGACAATAGTATTTTGGTTTTTTTATGGCTAAGTTAAGTCAAGCTTAATTTTAAGAGGAAAAACTCCATTTTCATTTTTGCAATTATTTTCTACACATAGTTGTATTCTTGCGATGGTAGCATAAATTTGCCTTAAAGAAGATGGTTAGATTTTGGAAACAAATTACATCTGTAATATAAATACCTGTCAAGGCCCATCCTTTTCACGAGAGTGGTCATGTAGAGTCAAGATTTCATATAAGAAATCAAAAAGATCTCCTTTCAACTTGAATAGATACATCAGAACATTTCCCATGGAAAACCAAAGAGGTTAGTATGAAAGAATAGTTGTTCACTGTTGGTGCCCATTTGTCTCCAAAGCAAAGAAATAGGTTTAAAAGAAATTCTAGACTTAAACTCAACACTTGATCAATTGGACCTAATAGACACCTACAGACCACCCAATAATCACAGAATATACATCCTTCTCATTGGTGCATAGAATATATTGATTGGTCAAAAAGCAAGTATCAATAGATTCAGAAAAACTAAAATCATACCAAGTATACTCTTGGACTGCAGTGCAATTAAAATAGAAATCAGTTTCAAGAAGAACTCTCAAAACTGCACACATTTATGGAAATCAAACAACCTGCTCCTGAATAACTCATGGGTAAACTCAAAATCAAGGTAGAAACTTAAAAATTGAAATTAATGAAAATGCAGACATGACTTACACAAATCTGAGAAGTAGCTAACGTGGTGTTAAGAGCAAAGTTTATAGCATAAAACCCTTTATCGAGAAGTTACAAAGATCTCAAATAAACAATCTAACTTTGCACTTAAAAGAATTAGAGGCCGGGCGCGGTGGCTCAAGCCTGTAATCCCAGCACTTTGGGAGGTCAAGACAGGCGGATCACAAGGTCAGGAGATCGAGACCATCCTGGCTAACACGGTGAAACCCTGTTTCCACTAAAAAATACAAAAAACTAGCTGGGCGAGGTGGTGGGCGCCTGTAGTCCCAGCTACTCAGGAGGCTGAGGCAGGAGAATGGCATAAACCCAGGAGGCGGAGCTTGCAGTGAGCTGAGATCAGGCCACTGCACTCCAGCCTGGGTGACAGAGCGAGACTGCGTCTCAAAAAACAAAACAAAACAAAACAAAAGAATTCAAATAGAAAGAATAAAACAACTCCGATACTAGCAGAAGAAAATAAATAACTAGAATTTTAGAAGAACTCAATGAAATTGAGATGCACAAATCCATTAAAAAATCAATGAAACCAATAGTTTGTTCTTTGCAAAAACAAGATTGATAGACTGCTAGCTAGATTAATAAAGAAAAAAGAGAAAATAAAAATAAGTAAATCAGAAATTATAAACATAATATTACAACTTATCCCACATAAATACAAAGATCCTCAGAAAATACTATGAACAACTCTGTGCACACAAATTAGAAAATATAGAGGAAATGGATAAATTCCTGGAAACACACAGTCTCCCCATACTGAATCAATAAGAGGTTGAAACCCCGAATAGACCAATATCGAGCTCTGAAATTGATTCAGTAATAAAACACCTACCAACAACAACAACAAAAATTCCCTGGACTAGATGGATTCATAGCTGAATTTTATCAGATGTACAAATAAGAACTGGTACCCAGTCCTACTGAACCTATTCCAAAAAAGTTGAGGAGGAGGGGCTTCTCCTTAACTCATTCTATGAGACTAGCATCAGCCACATACCAAAATCTGGCAGAGACACAACACAGAACAGAAAACTTCATGTCAATATCCCTGATGAACATAGTTGCAAAAATACTCAATAAAATACTAGCAAATTGAATATAGCAGCACATCATAAAGTTAATATACCATGATTAACTAGGCTTTATTTGTGGGATGGAAGGCTGGTTCCATACACAAATCAATAATTGTGATTAACCCCTTAAACAGAATTAAAAATAAAACCATATGATCACTCAATAGATGCAGAAAAAGCTTCCAATAAAACCCAACATTTCTTCATAATGAAAACCTTCAAAAAACAAGGCATCAAAGGAATATACCTCAAAATAATGAGCCATCTATGACAAACCCATAGCCAACATCATGCTAAACAGGCAAAAGTTCCCTTTGAGAACTGGAACAAGAAAGGATACCCACTTTCACCACTCTTATTCAATGTAGTACTGGAAGTCCTAGCCAGGGCAGTCAGGCAAAAGGAAGAAATAAAAAGCATCCAAAGAGAAAAGAAACAATCAAACTATCTCTGTTCACTGATAATATAATTCTATACCTATAAAACCCTAAATTATCTACCAACAGACTCCTAGAGCTGATAAACAATTTTAGTAAGGTTTCAGGATACAAATTAATGTACAAAAATCAGTAGCATTTCTATATACCAATAATGCCCAGGACGAGAGGCAAGTCAAAAACACAATCCCATTGACAATAACAACAAAGAAAATGAAATGCCTAGGAATATAGCCACCCAAGGAGGTGAAAGATCTCTACAAGGAGAACTAAAAAATGCTGCTGAAAGAAATCAGAGTTGACTCAAATAAGTAGAAAAACATAGCATGGCTCATGTATTGGAAGAATCAACATTATTAAAGTAGCCATACTGCCCAAAGCAGTTTACAGATGCAACACTACTTTTATCAAACTACCAATGTCATTCTTGACAGAATTAGAAAAAAGTTATTCTAAGTTTCATATGGGACTTAGAGCTCAAATAGTCAAAGCAATTCTAAGCAAAAAGAACAAAGCTGGAGGCATCACAATACCCAACTTCAAACTTTATTATAAGGCAATAGTAACCAAAACAGCACAGTACTGGTACAAAAACAGACCCATAGACTAATGAAACAGAATAAGAAACTCAGAAATAAATCTTCACACTTGTAAACATCTGATCTTTGATAAGGCTAACAAAAACAAGCAAAGGGGCAAGGATTCCCTATTCAATAAATGGTGCTGGGATAGCTGGCTAGTCATATGCAGAAGAATGAAACTGGGCCCTCACCTTTCACCATATAGAAGTGTTAATTTGAGATGGATTAAATATTTAAATATAAGACCTCAAACTATAAATGTCCTAGAAGAAAGCCTAGGAAACGCTACTATTAATATGGACTTGGGCAAAAAAAAAAAAAAAAAAAAATTGGCTAAGTCTCCAAAAGCAAAATTTGACAAGTAGGGGATAATTAAACTAAGGAGCTTCTACACAGGAAAAGATACCATCGAAGTAAACAGAAAACCTAGAGAATGGCAGAAAATATTTACTATGCATCTGACAAAGGTATGTATAACATTCAGAATCTATAAGAAACTTAATAAATGAACAAACAGAAAACAAATAACCCCATTAAAAAATGGACAAAGGACATGAACAGGCACTTCTCAAAAGAAGACATAGTCGAGGGGTTGGGGGCTAGGGGAGCGATAACATTAGGAGAAGTACTTAATGTAGGTGACGGGTTGATGGGTGCAGCAAACCACCATGGCACGTGTATACCTGTGTAACAAAACTGCACGTTCTGCTCATGTAACCCAGAACTTAAAGTATAATTTTAAAAAAGAGAAAATAAATGGCAAACACTGTTGAAAACATCTTTATCTTCCCTAATCATTAGAGAAATGCAAATCAAAACCACAAGACAACATTTCACACCAGTCAGAATGACTATTATTAAAACATCAAAAAGCAACAGATACTGGCAAAGCTGCAAAGAAAAGGGAACACCTATACACTGTTGGTGGGAATGTAAATTAGTTCAGGACTGTGGAAAGCACTTTGGAGATTTCTCAAAGAACTACCATTCAGAGTTCCCGTTCAATCCAGCAATCCCATCACTGTGTATATACCCAAAGGGAAATAGATATTTGTACTAAAAAGACACATACATTCATATGTTTATCACCACACTATTCACCATAGCAAAGACATGGAATCAACCTAGGTGCCCATCAATAGAGGGCTGGGTAAAGTAAATGTGTACATTTATACCATAGCATACTATGCAAACAACAAAAAAAAAGAGTGAAATTATAACCTGTTCAGCAACATGGGTGCAACTGGAGGCCATAATCCTAAGCTAATTAATGCAGGAACAGAAAATCAAACACTACATCTTCTGACTTTTAAGTGGGAGCTATACACTGAGCACCCATGGACATGGACATAAACATGAGAACAATGGACACTGTGGACTACTAGAGAGGAGAGGAATGCAGGGGGGAATGGATCAAAAAACTGTGTATTGGGGACTATACTCGCTACCTGGGTACAATATAACTATGCAACAAACCTGCACATGTACCCCCTGTGTCTAAAATAAAACTTGAAATAAATGTGTATATAAATATAATATATAACTATATATCATACTACTCTATTAATATAACAAAATATATATTTTAAAATCTATAAATCTAAATGTATGTATATTTAATCTATGTTTTAAATATATATTTAAAATTAATACATCTAAAACATAGTTATTTCTAAAATATCTTAAGACTTCTATTATAAATGAAATAGAAATACAAATTATACCATCAAACTTTAAAAATGTTATATAAGTAAAGAAAAAAATAAATGGATTGAACATTCAAGAGCCATCTTTTTGTGTTTATGGGAATTTTATCAGTTTTAATACATATTGATTTGTTTCTATGGATTTTTATAGATTCACATGCAAGAGCTTAAATATTTGGTATTAATCATCTTATTAAAATAATAATGGCTTTATAATAAATATTTATTGCCCAACAAATCATTTTCAGGCTATACTATTATCTTTATGATACTATCAATATACTAGTTTGCTGACATTCTGAGTATAACCAAGATGCATTATAGCATAATTCAGAAAAAAATTAACATTACATGAGATAAAATAATATTTTTGGAGTTTTTGTGACCAAGAAGGCTTTCTCTCAGTCTTCCCCCATAGGCTCCAGCGTGCTAAGATTTTTCTCTGGTTCACTCTTTCTAATCAGATGCAGTGACAAACAACCTGCTCAGTGACTTGGAGCAGAATTAAATTCTCACACACTCTAAGTGTCTGTCATGTCTTTTTCACTTGAGACCAAGGAATGTAGAGTAACCTTTACCTGGGACATTGCTATATTCTTAGCAGAGTGGGAAAAAAGCATATCACAAGCTGGATCTTTAAACTTTGCTCAGATATGCTTCACTTTCATCCCCATTTTATTGGCCAAAGCAAGGCACATTGACAGTTCTGAATTCAGTGAAATAGGAAAATATAATCTCACAAAAAAACAGCATAAATATTAAGGAAGGTGCTAAAATGTCTAGTCTGTGATTAATTACTCTGTTTACCAAGTGGAGGTACCCAGTCATATCTCCTTGACAACATCATAACTAGACCTCTGGGTAAATACATGGACAATATTTACTAGGAGTGGAGTCCTTATCTAGGGAAAGTTTGTAATGGGATGTCCTTCATTAAGGATGGTTTATAGAAAATAAAACCAGAATCTATAGATTTAGGAGGAAAATATCCCTGGAAAATATAATAACCAGCTAGTGATAAATGGGAGATGTTTCATAAACAAAATACTCCCTGATGTCTGGAGTAATAACTTACGTACCTCGTTTAGAGACTTAGGTATTCTTGACCAGGAACACATGTCTGATATGGGAAAGAAGCACCTAGGGAGCTGCTCAGCATGTCCTTGACTTCTCTCTGCTTTACCTGAGCCCCTTTAATGTTTGTATCTTTGAAATTACTAGTAGAACTTAATATTGGGTATGATGTCTGACTTATTTGAGTTTGACTTGACAATTTAATCCTTTGTGTTATTCATCAAATAATATGGCCAAGGCCAATGTCAGTGGGAAGGGGAAGAAAATATTTTGAGCAATAATGTAATCTACCACACTTACTATGTTTATGGGTATATTTAGATGTATTCCCGGTCTCTTATTCTGTGATTTTTAAAATGCCTTTTCTTTGTGTCTTTTTTGATTTCTATTTGATCAGTTATGCTCTTTGGTTTTTCCTGTTATTTGTGCATTGGCTAAAATTTTATTTTTACTTTTTAGTAATTCTAGTTACATTTTTAACATGTTTCCTTGACATGACAAAGTCTAAGTGTAGTCAATGTCTTTGAACTCTGATACCACCAGTCTAGTTTTTCATGTCAACATTTTCGGAAGTTTAGGTTTCTCATTTTTTAACAACTCGTTCTCTCAAATTAAGTCATGGTGAAACTTATTTAGTTTTACTAGTTTAATTTGTTTTTACTGAAACATTGTATTTAATTCTAGCAGCAGAAGATTCTGAGTAGTTAATTCATTCCTTGTATCTTTTTAAAATTTAATTTAATTAATGTATTTATTTTGAGACGGAGTCTTGCTTTGTCGCCCAGGCTGGAGTGCAGTGGCGCAATCTCGGCTCACTGCAAGCTCCGCCTCCCGGGTTCACACCATTCTCCTGCCTCAGCCTCCCAAGTAGCTGGGACTATTTTTTTTTTTTTTTTTGTATTTTTAGTAGAGACAGGATTTCATCGCGTTAGACAGGATGGTCTCCATCACCTCATCATCCGCCTGCCTTGGCCTCCCAAAGTGCTGGGATTACAGGCGTGAGTCACCGCAACCGGCCATTTTCTTGTATCTTTTAAAATATCATTAATTCATCCTGGAACCATAAGTGATCATTTTAGTTATAGAATGTTTAGGCTGACTATAATTTATTATCTCTCAATCTTTTAAAAATTATTCAATTATCTTTGGCATTTATTCTTGCTAATGTGATCTTGCTTTCAGTTTATTTCAGTGTAGCTCCTCTGTTTTATCTTTCTCTCATTTTTAGTATGATCCTCCACTATCAGTAATCAGAGCCTCCATATTAGAAAATGCCTACCATTATCTTGGCAACAATATCTCACTTCTATATTATTGATACTCTCTATATGTGAGTGTAACTAAGCATAGAATGATCTTTAATATTCTACCCTTCAGCTCTTACATCTCTTCATACATTTGTGCTTCATTCTGAGTACTGAGTAACTTTCTCGCCTATTTTACTATTTACTAAGTCTGTTTCAATCTATACCTCGTAACCTGTTTAACCTCTTCATTGAGGATATCATTGTACTTTTTTGATATCATATGCAGAGAATAAAGTTTATTTTATTCCTAAATTAATGGTACAATATAATCTTCATTTTATAAGAGCCATTCTTAAGTTCAAATTAATTCTTTTAATTGACAATATATTTAAAGTTTACAGAAGAATTTAACAAAATATATAAATAGTTCTCATATAACCTCACTTCTCTCCCCCAGCACACAAAGTTTCTTATATTATTAATATTTTTTCATTAGTGTGATATGTTTGTTACAATTAATGAGTAAATATACATACCTTGTTATTAGCTAAAGTTCATAGTTTACATGAGGTATCATTTTTGTGTTACACATTCTATAGATTTTGACAAGTGTGTAATGACATTTATTCACTATTACTGTCTCATGCGGAAGAGTATCATTGCCCTAGAAATCACCTACTCATGCCTCTCACTCTCCCCAGCCAGAACTCCTGCTAGCCACTAATCTTTTCATGTCTTTGTAGTTGCCCGTTCCTGAATGCTGTACACATTTGCAGTCATACAGTAGGTAGCATTTTTAGATTGGCTTCTTTCTTGTAGCAATACACATAGCACATTTCTTTTTATCACTGACAATATTTCATTATGTGATTTAACCACCATTTATCTGTTCACCTATTGAAGGATATCTGGGTTTCTTCTGAGTTTTGCCAGTTATGAATAAAGCTGCTGTAAACAATCATTTTCAGGTCTTTGTGTGAACATAAAGTTTTGAACTCATTTAAATAAATAACAAGGAGTATGATTGTGAGATCATATGAAAAGAGTACGTTTAGTTTTATAAGAAACTGTCAAAATGTGTTTCTATGTAGCAGTATTGTGCACTATTGACAGCAATAAGTAAGAGCTGCTGCTTCACCTACTTGCTAGTGTTTGCTGTTGCCAGAGTTTGTTGTTGCCAGTGTTTTAGATTGTAGCTATTTTAATAGGTAGATAGTGGTCATCGTTAGTTCAATTTCAGTTCCTTAATGGCACATGATGTTGAATGTCTTTTCATGTGCTTATTTGCCATTAGTATATATTTTTGGTGAGATGTTTGTGCAGATCTTTTCTACATTTTTTAATTGGATTGTTTATTCTCTTATTGTTGATTTTTAAAAAAATATTTGTATGTTTTGGATACCAGTCTTTTATCAAATATTTGTTCTGCAAAGGTTTTCTTTCTGCCTATGAGTTATCTTTTTATTCTCTTAATAGTGTCTTTGTACAACAGGAAGTTTTTAATTTAATGAGGTCCAACTTTTCATAGATTGTGCTTTTGGTGTTATGTTTAAAACATCTTCAACAAACTCTAAGTCATCTATGTTTTCTCCTATGTTATCTTATAGGAATTTTATAGGTTTCCATTTGACATTAGGTCTATAATCCCTTTGGAATTAATTTCTGTGAAATTTGTAAGGTTTGTATTTAGAATCTTGTGTGTGTGTGTGTGTGTGTGTGTGTTTATGGATTCTCAGTTTTCCCAGCATTATTCATTGATTCACTGAAAAGACTACTGTCTTAGTCAGCTAGGGCTGCCATAACAAAATACCACATACTGGGTAGCTTAAACAAGAGATGTTTGTTTTCCTCATAGTTCTAGAGGCTGGAATTCCAAGTTCACGGTGCCAGCATGGTTGGTTTCAGGTCAGGCGTCATTTCCTATAAGTTACCAGCTCTTGCCGTGTGTTCACATGACCTCTTCTCTGCACATTCTGAGAGGCAGAGAGGGAGAAAGAGAGAGAGCATGCAAACTCTCTGGTGTCTTTTCTTATAAGAAAAGGAATCTCATCCTACCAGAGCTCTACCCTTATGACCTTATGTAACTTTAATTGCCTCCTTAAAGGTCTTATCACCAATAGAGTCATATGGGCAGTTAGGGTTTCAAAATACACATTTAGGTCGGACACTGTTCAATCATAGCAACTATCCTTTCTCCATTGAATTGTCTTTGCTCTTTTGTAAAAGATTAGTGACTAATTTGTGGGAGTCTTCTTCTGGGTTCCCTAACCGTTCTATTGATTTGTGTGTCTATTCTTAAACCAGTATCACACTGTCTTCAGTATTGCTACTGAATTGTAAGACTTGAAGTAGGTAATATCAGTCTTTGAATTTGTTCTCCTTTAATATTATGCTGGTTCCTTAGAGTCTTTTGGTTTTTTACATTTTCTTTAGAATCAGGTTTTCAATGTGCACAAAATAACCTGCTTGGGTTTTCATTGGGATTGTGTTAAACTTATAGATCAAGTTGTGAAGAACTGACATGTTGACAATACCAAATTTTCCTATTTATATATCTATTTCTCCATTTACTTTGATCTTTGATTTCTTACATCAAAGTTTTGTAGTTTTTTTCTCAGATATATGTTGTATATATTTCTTAAATTTATACCTATTATTTTATTTTATTGAAGCTAATGTAAAGGGTATTGTGCTTTTAATTCCAAATTCCAATTCATTGCTGGAATATAAGAAAGTAATTGAGTTACTATTTTGTGCATGTTGACAAACTGATTCTAAAGCATATATGGAAAAGAAAAAGAACCTAAATAGCCAGCATAGTATTAAAGGAGAACAAATTCAAAGGACTGATACTACCTGCTTTAAGTCTTACAATTCAGTAGCAATATTGAAGATAGTGTGATCCTGGTGAAAGAACAGACACAGATCAATTTTGTTTTTCTTATCAACTAAGAATAAGAAAAATAAAATATTTTATCTTACCTTCATTTATTCTTTCTTAGACCATTTGGGTTGCTATAACAAAACATCATAGGCTGAGAGGCTTATAAAGAGTAGAAATGTATTTCTTACAGTTCTGGAGGTTGGGGAGTCCAAGATCAAAGTATAGGCAGATTGACTGTCTGATGAGGTCCTGCCTTCTCATAGTCATCTTCTCACTCTAACCTCACATGGTAGAAGGGGCAAAGGGTCTCTCTTGGGCCTCTTTGTTAAGGGCACTGATTCCACTTTTTGAGGACTCAAACCTCACAATCTATCTACCAAAGTCCCCATCTCTGAATACTACGACCTTGGAGGTAGAAATTTCAGCTTGTGAATTTTGGGAAAAAAAATCACACTATTGAATGTTAACTAACATTTTTCTTTTCATGGTTTGATAATTTCAAAATAATTGTCATACCTGAGTCTGAGTCAGATGCTTGCTCTGTCTCTTTTTTGTTTTTGAATATGTCTTGTAGTTCTGTTTTTTTATGAAAGCAGGGCATGATGTGCTGGGTAGAAGGAACTGAGGTACAAGTCTGAGGTTTTATGTATATCTGGCTAGAAGTTTTTATTTCTTTCTCTATCTCTGCCCTCTTCCTCTTTCTCCTTTTCCCTTTTCTTCTTACTTTTATTTTTTGTTTTTGTTGCTCTCCTTCTAGATTCTTTGTTGTTGTTATTTATTTATTTATTTATTTATATTATTTTGAGACAGAGTTTTGCTCTTGTTTCCCAGACTGGAGTGCAATGGAGCTATCTCAGCTCACTGCAATCTTTGCCTCCCAGGTTCAAACAATTCTCTTGCCTCAGCTTCCCAAGTAGCTGGGATTACAGGCATGTGCCACTACGCCCAGTTAATTTTGTATTTATAGTCATGATGGGGTTTCACCAAGTTGGTCAGGCTGGTATCGAACTCCTGACCTCAAGTGATCAACCTGCCTTGGCCTCCCAAATTGCTAGGATTATAGGCGTGAGTCACAGTGCCCGGCTTTTTTCTAGATTCTTAAATTGAACAGTAAGTTCATGTTTCATTCTTCATATTCTGATAAATCTATTAGAAAGTATGAAGTTTTCTCCATGCATTTCTTTAACTCTGACTCACAAATTTAGTGTGTTAGTCATTTTTACTGTGACTCAGTTTAAAATATTTCTTATTTCTTTCATTATTTTTGTACAAATAGGTTAATGTATAGCTTTTAAATTTCAAGGACTTTTTACTTTCTTCAGTTTTGTTTTTATCATTTGTTTCATTTTTATAACATTCTGCATAATGCTGCTTTATTAAAATTATTTTGGATCCTTTGATTGCCTTTATTCATCATGACTTTTGTGAATGTGTGTGTTTATATGTACATATATAGTTCATAACATATGTATAAACACCATAAAATACATGTATGCATAATTATATTAGTGCTCATGGTATTTGCTTTCTATTTCTTTATTGCTTATTGATTTTGTTATTTCTATGTTGTTTACTAATTTTTCTTCTTAATATATCAGGTTTCCAGATCAATGTAAATTTTTCATTTAAAATTATTGGTTTGTCTGTTTCAATATATCAGTATTTTTAAATAATTCAAGGCTGTAATGTTAGTTGCATATGTATTTATAATTATTATAACTTCTTAAAATTGTTCTTTTTTTAGCAAATAGACTATCTTCATCTAATATATTTTTAATTTTGCATTATATTTTTATTGATACTAAATTCTCCTTTACACTATTATATTCTCTCCACATGAGCACAACCCATCTACTTTTAATTATTTTAAGTGTTTCTTATAGTTTTTATGTTAAAATAGAACTCCTCAAATTTCCTCTAGATTTTCTTTTCTTTTCCTTTTTTTTTTTTCTTTGCAGGATTGGACTTAGGAAAGGGAGACAAAAGATCCTATAAAATTTTATTATCCTAACAGATGCTAGAGAAATAACTCAGTAATTCTGTTTTTGCTTATCTAATCTATTTTACAACCTATCATGCATTTTTCTCCAAAATTTTAATGACAATAAGCATGTGTCTCTGTACATCTATAATTTCCAGAAGCAATAATTGGGTTCTTTCTAATCTGTCTTTTCTTTCTGTTTCATACTCTGTAATCTGGCATTATTTTTATAAATGAGATTTTATTATGTAAGCATTTTAAGCATACTTATTTTAAACTGTCTTTTAAAATGTTTATACATATTATTATCATGCTAATTGTTCTTAAGTGCATCTGTTCTCTCTTATGATGGTCTGATACTTTTCCGTTGTTAAATTTTAAATTGTCAGGTCATTTTAAGAATGATTTGTTTTCTGTAAGAATACTATGTTTTGGGATTGTGAAATTTTTTTTATAAATTTGCATTTGCCTCTTCTCATCCCCTATTGGTTTTGCTGTTTCTAGAACAAACTTTATGTTTAGCCTTTACTTAGAGTTGTTGCTGCTTTCTCACATTCATAACTGATACCTTCTTATGTTTATCATCTCATGAGTTACTCTTTTACTCTTAGAACCCTGTGAAGGTGACAGTATTTTTTGCGATGCTTTTGTTCAAGTACATAATCATTTTTGTCTTACTTTCATGTAGAGAGCAATCCTTTGATGCTGTTGACTTTTCAAAGTGGATTTCATGATGGAAATTCCATTCATGACATCGGCTTTAAATTGTTTATTTTTTCAAAGCACCTAACAATGAGCTTGCTTTCTTCAATGGCAGTTATACATGTAAATACTTTTACTTTTATGTTTTTTCCAACACTCCTGTGTGTTTGCTATGGGGAAGTGGCACATGTAAGTCAGGTCAGCCTAGCATATGCACCTGGTTACACAGAATACAATGTTGCTTTTGTTATTTTTCTGTTTTTTGATTTTTTACAATGAACTTAGCGCATTGCTTTTTTAGGACGAGAGCTGAGCTGAGTTTATATTAGATTTTTGTCAATTTTTAAATAAAAGTAACTGTTACTATTATTAAATGCCTAATGCTTATTGCAGTTTTATTACATGCCAGTTACTTTAAAATATAGTGAATTATTTCCTCCTTTTATCAGTACAGTACGATAATTACATGTATAGATAAAAACAATGAAATATAGAGACTTTAATTAATCAGTTCATGTCATTGTAGAAACTATGGAGAATCTATAAAGTTTCTCTCTGGATTTTGATGCCTTAAACAGTAAGATAAAGCAATACTGAACTAACATATTCTTACCCTCACCCCCCAAAAAATTTGTAATATGAGTTGTTAAAATTCTAGAAACAGCAGAATGCCAGAAGGTTCAATGGCATACAAACAATCATAGTTGCTAAAACAGGCAATGGACATTCATAACTGCTTACATAAAATTCATGTTTTGATGAGTTCTTATCCATTGCACAGATAAAACCAATTTACTGAGACAGTGTTCTTGCAATTGTGAAAGAGTTTAATAAACACAGAGCTGGCTAAACAGAAGACCTGAGTTTTATACTCAAATCACTCTCCCTGAAAATTAGGAGGGTAGGGTTTTTTTAAGACCAGTTTGGCAGGCAGGGGACTAGGGAATGGGAAATGCTGATTGGTTGGGTTGGGGATGAAATCATAGAGTGTCAAGAGCTTGTCTCCTTGTCCTGAGTTAGTTCCTGGGTAAGGACCAAACACCAGATAACCCAGTTTACCAATCTGGGTGGTGCTAGCTGGTCCATCAGAATGCAGGGTCTGAAAAATACTTCAAACACCCATCTTACATTTTACAACAGGAATTTTATCTATAAGAGCAATTGAGGCAATTATAAATGTTGTGACCTCTGGCTACGTGACTCCTGAGCCATAATTTCTAATCTTGTGGCTAGTTTATTAGTTTTACAAAGGCAGTCTGGTCTCCAGGGTAGGAGGGTTTTTGTTTCAGGAAGAAGTTATTATCATCTTTGTTTCAAAGTTAAACAATAAACTAAATTCCTCCTATAATTACATTGGCCACTGCCGAGAAATGAACAAGGGAAGCTTGGAGTTAAAAGCAAGATGGAGTCAATTAGGTCAGATTTATTTCCTGGTCATAATCTTCTATGTCAGATTTTTCTCACTGTTATAATTTTTGCAAAAGCAGTTTATTTCATATAGGGTTAATTATAGCTTAAATTGGTACAATATAGTGTACATATTTTGGATAATCTAATTTAGTGTATATATATTCAATAAAAGATAACCTAAAAAGAAAACAAAACAATAGCATAAACTTCCTCTTACTCAAAACTCTTTCTTTCTTTCTTTTTTTTTTTTTTTTTTGAGACAGTGTCTTGCTCTGTTGCCCAGGCTGGAGTGCAGTGGAGCGATCTCGGTTCACTGGACCAAGCTCCACCTCCCAGGTTCATGCCATTCTCCTGCCTCAGCCTCCGAGTAGCTGGGACTACAGGCTCCCACCACCACACCTGGCTAATTTATTTTTATTTGTTTATTTTTAGTAGAGACAGGGTTTCACAATGTTAGCCAGGATGGTCTCCATCTCCTGACCTCGTGATCCGCCCGTCTTGGCCTCCCAAAGTGCTGGGATTACAGGTGTGAGCCACCGCACCTGACCTGGAAACTCTTTCTTAATCAAAAGGTGATATTTTAATAGTAAACCCTAAATGATATCCTACAGAATGAAAACCTGAGTAGATAGTTTAGACAGAGAATATCTGAAATCAAATAAATAATCTTTTCAAGAAAATACTTGAAATATATCATCACTATTTAATTTTAAATGTGTTACAGAGTTATCACAATGTTAATGCAGGTTTTTTTGATAGTATATAACAACAAGCTAACGTCTTTCAGGAAATACATATTTTTATAACTACTCAACATTTTGAAATATAGTCATTGATATATTCACAATGTAGACCTTATCATATGATGATATGAGTTTCATTTAGGTACGTGCTCATATTTGTCCATCTGTGGGCTCCACAATGATGGTTTCTAAAAGAGGCTTTCCCTGAGTGTAGTTTTTTTTTTTTTTTTAAAAAACTAATTCAAGGAGATTTAAATTGTGTAAATTGCAAACTAATGAAAAAGCTTTTTATTACATCTTATCAAGAAACCAGAGTCTCTCAAGTTTAATTCAGGTGCCTAGGACTGAATTTTAACTAATTTGAAGTATACCATAATGTAAGAGTAGTGTTGTCATGTGAAATGTGAAGGCAATTCGGCAAGATATAGCAGCACAACACCAGGGAAGGCCATTTACTTAGCTTTTGATGCAAATGGAACCCATTGAAATTATATATATCAAACTATGCAGTCACTCAAGGCCACCCTTTATGAAGAGAAAGCTTGCTCACATAACCAAAAAGAAGGAAAGAAAAAGAATGAATGTAAATATGGATCAGCATAGCTGGTGGTTATGACACGGTGCTTCAGGAGGAGTATCCCCATTTATTTATTAGGTAATATTAGAAGAGTAGGGGAGCTATCCAGATGGAATATTTTCTTTCTATCCAGTTGTAGACTGCTTTAATATTCCCTATTCTCACATTCCTTCTGGGGCAGACATGAAGACTTTTCTTAAGCGGTATTCAGTTTGAGACTTTTGCAGTTGACTTAGATTGTTGAATCTATGCTAAGGGACTTGCACATCTGTTCTCATGTAATTGTCATGACAAGCTTATGAAGCACATATCATTAGTGTTATATATTTGCTGAGAAAGCTGAGACGTAGGGACCTTAAGGAACTTGCTCATGCTTAAAAGTCCAGGTTAGTCCCAGTATCTA
Organism: Colobus angolensis palliatus; assembly: GCF_000951035.1. Classification (NCBI taxonomy): domain Eukaryota; kingdom Metazoa; phylum Chordata; class Mammalia; order Primates; family Cercopithecidae; genus Colobus; species Colobus angolensis. The sequence continues at coordinate 1,378,952 of NW_012115988.1, forward strand.
TTCCCTCTGTTATGCTTCCTCCTGTACATATGTGAGCACGTAAGAATTAACAGGTTTCACTTTCACCTAATGTGCTAATAAAAAGCATAATGTAAACATTTAATAATTTAAATAATTAAAAAACATTTAATAATTAATTTAATAATTAAAATTTCTTTAAGAATGGTCATCTTTTGTACTAAAATTATGTTTATTTCAGTTTTTACTTAAGTCGTTGCTTTTTCAAACTCACCGTTTTATAAAATTCACATCTAAACTCCAAAGCATTCTACACTTGTCAGAACCATTTTCTCGCCACCCCCTTCTTATTCCTGAAATATGATATCCACCTCCAATGATTTCCTCAAATAGTGATCTTTTCTTCAATCTTATTTATCTGACTTTTCTGTAGAATTGAACTTATTGATCATTCACTGCAGTTTTAACTCTATTTGATGACCCTGAAGAGTTCCTATAATTGTCAAATGCCCTTTCGTTCACTGATTGCCCATGCATTCCCTAGCCTGCATCTTGCTTGGTTTGGCTTCACTGACCCCACTCTCTTCCATCATCTTCTCACTTTATTCCAAACCTTATTATGATTATTATTTTAGAGACAGGATCTCTGTTACCTAAGCTGAAGTGCAGTGGCACAAATGTGGCTCACTGCAGCTTAGAACTCCTTGGGTGATTCTCCCCACCTCAGCCTCCCAAGCAAATGGGATTACAGGCATGAGCCATTGCACCCAGAAAAACTTAATTTTAAGCAATAAATTCTTCTCTCTTTTCTATGTGCTTCAGTTACATTATCACTTCAGTGATCTTCATTGAATTAGTTCTGTGTTAACAATCTTATTAATTTCCTATTGCTGCCTTAATAAATTACTACAAATTTAGGGGATTAAAACAACACAATTTTATTGTCTCAGAGTTCTGTAGGTCAGGAATCTAAGCATAATGTGGATCAGCTTGTTCTTTGCTCTTGACTTCACAAAATCAATGTGTCAGCATCATTGTTTTTTTCCTGGAAGCTCTGGGATAAAACAGCTTCTAAGCGTATTTAGTTTGTTGTCAGAATTCAGTTCCATGCAATTGTAGGACTGAGGTTCTCATTTCCGTACTAGCTGTTGGGTAGGGTCACTTTCATCTTTTAGAGGCCTTTCTCATTCCTTGTAGTATGGTCTTCTTCATTCATATTCAAAGTCAGCAGCAGTAGATTTAGTCATTCTAATGGCTCAAATCTTTCTGACCTCACCTTGTGCCTCAGCTCTCCTCTGCCTCTCTCTTCAGTTAAATTTCTCTAACTCTTCTGACTTCTGCTTTTGGTAGCTCATGTAATTATGCTAGGTCTACTGGGGTAATCCAGAATATTCTTCCTATCTCAAGATGAAACTGAGCAGCAACCTTCATTCTGTCTTCAAAACTCTTTACTACCATACCTAGATCATCATTTCATTAAATAACCAGGGAACAGGAATCTTACAGGGAAGTGTAGGGGAGCGCATCTTTTGAATTTTGCTGTGACAGCTATGTATATCTTTAGCCCAACATCCAAGAGTAGTCAAATATTTTCAGTTCTCAATGGAATATTGCCACCTGAATATTCCCCCTAGAATCAATAATTCTCAGCCAAATTAATTATCTTCTGTATAAAGTTGGCGCTTTCTTGCACTGGTTTTCCTATTCTGTGAACATAACCACTCTAAGAGTTGGGCTCTTGAGCTAGACTTCAAGTTTTTTCTTTTCCTTTTTTTTTTTTTTTGAGACAGAGTCTCACTCTGTCGCCCAGTCTAGAGTGCAGTGGCACCATTTAAGCCAACTGCAACCTCCGCCTCGCAGGTTCAAGCTATTCTCCTGCTTCAGCCTTCCAAGTAGCTGAGACTACAGGCACACACCACTATGCTTGGCTAATTTTTTGTATTTTTAGTAGAGACAGGGTTTCTCCTGTTAGCCAGGATGGTCTCGATTTCCTGACCTTGTGATCCGCCTGCCTCAGCCTCCCAAAGTGCTGGGATTACAGGTGTGAGCCACCATGCCTGGCCTCTTTTTTTTATTTTATTTTTTTTCCGTTTCTCTCACTTCAATCTCATGCATGCATCAGAACTAGCTAATTTTTTTGTGTGTGTTAGCTTTAAGCTTAGCTCCATCTTCTTAATGTGTGATATCACTTTTTTTCATATTATAACATTGATTGCCTAAATGAATTTTTTGCAAATACAGTCATCAAAGCTCAATTTATTATCATATGCTAGCAAATATCTGCAAGAAGTGCCCTTAAATAGCTGTTGTTTGATTCTTGGGAACATTAGCACAAGATTGATTTTATAACCATAATGTTAGCCATGTTTTTAACCTCACTGAGCACACACATTCTTATACTTAATTCCTTTGAAAATCTGGCCCAGTGTCTTTTCAGCACATAAGCTGAAAATCTGGCCCAGTGTCTTTTCAGCACATAAGCTTTATGTGCCATACATGATCAGCTTTTTCCATTGTACACTCCAAAAAACAAACAAATTACTATGTTTTTGCTTCTGACAGATGAGCAGTCCCTAAAGGTAACAGAGCCTTGATCTTCTCTTGAATTGGCCTACACATTGATGATTAACTTAATGTAAATAATCTTTCTTTTTTTTCACAAAACAGGTACTAATTTAGGACTAGGGATAAGACAATAATCAACTCTGAAAAGTCCTAGTTTTTGTGGAGATTGTAGTCAATTCATGGAGATCAATGGTAAAACTAATTAAAAATATCAACAAGCAAAACAAACTATAACAACACACACATGGCTTTTTAGGCTTATAATGGCAGAGGCTGGATTTTATTCTGTGTGTAATAAGAAGTAACTGAGGAGTTACTAAAAAGAATATGTGGATGATGAGTAAAGCACATGAGGAAGTGTCTAAGTAAAAAAATATTTCCAAAGATTGTCTATATATTCCCAATACACATGCTTCTGATTTGTTATAGCAGTTGGGGTATTGATACATAGAGATGACAACACAAAGGAAGCCATTGCTTTTGACAAGATGTTACTTAGTTGATTGTATTACCTCAGAGCCCAGGATCTCATCCTCTGCTCACACAAAATGATCCTGAACTGCAGCTTTGACTGAAGGCAACAACACTAACTTGTGACTTATTAAAATTATAATTCTAGCTTATGAATTTGTAGTGATTAATTTTCCTCTCTTGAAAACCAAGAAATACCAAAGGGCACTTCCATATAGAGGGAAAAATTTGAACCAAGATAAAAATGTACAAACTTATATAGTGAGCAGATAGCAAGCATACATGGAATTAGGAGTATTCAAGGGACAATTTGTGTGTTTTATGTTTTTATATGACTGAAGATGCCATGCTATTTATTTTCTATTTATCCAATTGTAATTAAATAAACAAAGTGAAGCACTAGGATATAATGGAAGGTAATAATAAAGGAAATGTAAAAGTATTAAACTGGTGAGAGAGAGTAGATATAGTTACAGATAGTACTGTAAGTGAACAAACATTGAGGTGAGGGTGGGTGTTTTAGTAGAAAATGAATACCAAGGGCTAGTTGACATTGTAGTTATTAAACAAATGTCTGCCCTTTTCCTTATTACAGACATTATATATATATATATATATGGTTGGCAAACATTTTCAGGTATCGTTTCAAATGTTTAATTTCTTGTGCATTTTGTTAGCATAACAATTGTGAATCCTATCAGTCAGAAATAAAACAGAAGTTAAACCTGTATAAGTTATATTCAGGTTAATTGTGTGTAACTGCCAAGCTGAGAATAAGTTTCCTTTGAGTCAAATGTAGTGTGCCACCTTGCAAGAATTATGGAAGTCCTGGTTAGAACTTAGAACATTCTGAGGAACACAAGCAGCATTTACTACTTGATGACCCTGGAAAACAATAAAGATAAAAGGCTCATAAAAGCTATGTGTGTGAGTCATAATAGCACTTAATACAACAGAAAATTCTTTTTCCCTACCTGATAGCTCAATGCTTTGATTGGAGCACATAGCTGATGCTCTTAGTAAGTTTGAGTTGAATAACTGCATAGGTGATTTGTGTTTTGTACTAACTGTCCAGATTGTCTGAATGATTTAGTTGATGAAAATGTGGTATATTTCTTATCTGTGTATATGAAGATAATGTTTAACAACTTTTAATTTCATATGAAACCACAAAAGAGCCCATATAGCCAAGAAATCCTAAGCAAAAAGAGTAAATTGAGAGGCATCATGCTACCTGACTTCAACTATATTGCAAGGCTACAGTAACCAAAACAGCATGGTACTGGTACCAAAACAGATGTATAGACCAGTGGAACAGAACAGAGACCTCAGAAATAACACCACACATCTACAACCATCTGATCTTTGACAAACCTGACAAAAACAAAGCAATGGGAAAAGGATTCCCTATTTAATAAATGGTGTTGGGAAAACTAGCTAGCCATATGCAGAAAACTGAAACTGGACCCCTTCCTTACACCTAATACAAAAATTAACTCAAGATAGATTAAAGACTTAAACTTAAGACCTAAAACCATAAAAACCTTAGAAGAAAACCTAGGCAATACCATTCAGGACATAGGCATGGGCAAAGACTTCAGGACTAAAACACCAAAAGCAATGACAACAAAAGCCAAAATTGACAAATGGGATCTAATTAAACTAAAGAACTTCAGCACAGCAAAAGAAACTATCATCAGAGTGAACAGGCAGCCTACAGAATGGAAGAAAAATATTGCAATCTATCCATCTGACAAAGGGCTAATGTCCAGAATCTACAAAAAGACTTAAACAAATTTATAAGAAAAAAACCAACCCCATCAAAAAGTGGGCAAAGGATATGAACAGACACTTTTCAAAAGAAGACATTTGTGCACCAAACATATGAAAAATATCTCATCATCACTGGTCATTAGAGAAATGCAAATTAGAAACACAATGAGATACCATCTCACACCAGTTGGAATAGTGATCATTAAAAAGTCAGGAAACAACAGATGCTGGAGAGGATGTGGGGAAATAGGAATGCTTTTACACTTTTGGTGGGAATGCATATTAATTCAACCATTGTGGAAGACAGTGTGACGATTCTTCAAGAATCTAGAACTAGTAATACCATTTGACCCAGCCATCCCATTACTGGGTATATACCCAAAGGATTATAAATTATTCTACTATAAAGACACATGCACACTCATGTTTATTGCAGCACGACTTGCAATATCAAAGACTTGGAATCAACTCAAATGCCCATCAATGATAGACTGAATAAAGTAAACGTGGCTCATATACACTATGGAATACTATGTAACCATAAAAAAGGATGAGTTCATGTCCTTTTCAGGGACATGGATGAAACTGGAAACCATCGTTCTCAGAAAACTAACATGGGAACAGAAACACTGCATGTTCTCACTCATAATTGGGAGATGAACAATGAGAATATATGGGCACAGGGAGGGGAACATCACACACTGGGGCCTGGTGGGGGGTTGGGAGAAAGGGGAGGGATAGCATTAGGATAAATACCTAATGTTGATGACCGGTTGATGTGTGCAAAAAACCACCAGGGCACATGTATACCTATGTAACACCATGGCAGATGTATACCTATGTGCATGTTCTGCACATGTATCCCAGAACTTAAAGTATAATAATTAAAAAAAAAAAACTTTTACTAAGTGAAATAATCAATTCAAGGAAAATAGTGAATACTAAATTGATAAATGATGGATGATGGATAGAGAGTTAGATGGATAGATAGATAGCAATATGGATATAAATACAAATATTACTTTGCAGTACCATTTTCTGAGAATAATAAACCTCTTGTTAAAAACAAATATACCATAAACACCTCTGAGAGCACATATTTTTAAAAATTAATTATCAAATTATCAGTTTTCTAGAAGTGTCTTAGTCATACATAGGGTGACCATATAATTTATTGTGACTACAAGAGGGCGCTATGAGTAATCATTTCCAGGAGCATGGGTGTGTGGCAATCTTAAACCATGGTTCCCAAATACTTTAACACATCTACAGATAGGCAAAGGCTGTGTCCCATTCCCTTTAATTCAGGTGTGCTTGTGACTGTTTCAAACAATAGAGTGTAGTAAAAATGATGTGTGACTTTTGTGGCTGGATCAAAACAGGTAATGCGCCTTCTGCGTTGATTCCTGTAATACTCACAATTGGAGCCCTGAACTGCTATGTCAGAAGTCTTACTACTCTTAGGACACCAGGCTGTGAAGAAGCCAAGCCATATAAAAGTACTACATGCAGGTCTTCTGAACAGCAGTCTTGGTGTCCCTGTTATCCCAGCCCAGGTGCCAGACATGTAAGTGAATGAACTTCAGATCTTTCTAGCTTCAGCCACTGAGTTACTCACAATGTTAGACTCTTTCTGGCTGAAACCCCTGCTACCAGGGAGCATAGATAAAACACTCCCTTTATGCCCTGTCGGAGTTCCTGACCTACGGAATCTATGGATACAAGATAATGGGTTGTTTCAAGCTACTACATTGTGGAATCATTTGGTACACAATAAAACTAAGAAAACTAGGTATAACAAAAATCATTTCCTTTTTTTTCATGAATCACTGTGAATATATTATTGCAATTTAGGGTGTATTTTCATACTAATTTGTGTTTATAAAGAAATTCACCAAATAAAGAATAAAAGTAAAATGCATATATTAGAGAGTTTATTAGAATATTTTAAATATTTTAAAATATGAAAATATTTATTAAAATATTTCTTTATAACTGATTTTGCCTCTTGAGCCTTGAATATTTCACATAATTATCTCATATTTTTCTTTATTTTCCGAAGGAGCTAAAGTATAGTGCAAGGCACATGATAGAAGTTCAGTGCATATTTGAGGATCATTTTATCTTTAACAGCTTTTTTAATTCACATGGTAGATGCGCCGAAATAGTCAGAAATGAAAAGATGAGGCTTACAGAAAAATAGTATCTACATTTGGAAATGATTTGGAAACCCTTTTAGTGACATAGATAATTAATTTTTCCAGGTATTAAATAAAATAATAGCTACATCTCTCCATACCACAAAAGTGTCACTGAACTATAATTGCACTGACTGCCTACCTTCATTGGCAAATCAGGAGCAAAGCCCTATACTATCCAAAAGGATATCAACTATGAGGATATTAACCTAACAAAGGAAAAACGTTTCTGAGTGCTTTATATTTGGAAAAAAAAGTAAATTATACTTGAAGGATTGGTTGAATTCATATACAAGGTTATAATGCAATAAAGAGAAAGATGATTCAGTCTCTTTAAATATTGTATTTTTTTCTTTGACAGTATTTTTTATATCATGCTTGTTTGTTAGAGTATATTAGCAGTACTCAAAATACTGTAGACAGGCTTATTTAAAGGTGACAGTGTCCTTAATTGAGAAACTTTTGTTCAAACTCCTAGTTAATATTTGAATCACCTTGAAACTATTTTAGGTATTTTTTTTTCTTTTTCATGAATAACTGTGACTGTGTTACAGCAGTGGGTGAATAGGTTAAACTGTGGAAAATGTTGCTTTTATTGTATTTATGGATAAGCTTAAATTATAATAGTCAATTAATGGGTCAAGCGCCATTATTTCTGACCATTCAACTTCCAAGCTAAAAGCCTGCAATTAGAGATGGTTCGCCTATGTTTAATAAGGTCAGTCAGGGTTGCAAATATGCTAAAGGTGGAGCTGGACAGAATACCTCCACATCTCTTGTTTATTCTAAGATAAATTGTAGAAGCGAATTGACCAACAATTGCACAATTACCAACATATACTCAAGAGAGTCAACTTTTGATTGTTAAAGTGACAACATGATGAATCCCAGTATGAAATGTCAGTCACATCTCATTACTTTAGTTCATTCTTTGGTCCATCTTTTGGAAGGCAGTCTTTCTCTGGATGCACTTAGTAATTTGACAGCTTACATTTATGCCACATTTTAAGGACTAATCATCTTTCCTCTTCTCTCAGAAATAGTGCTTACGCCATAAAGCATGTAGCAAATTAACTTCTTGGAATGCCAGTGCCATTCTCTTTTTTCCCCAAATACTCAAACATATTTAAATAATGAGTGTTTGTGCCAGTGTGCCAGTAAACTCAAAGATGTTTGTTTCTTTTCTTAGTGATTTGGATGATGAGGAGGGATAGGTAACTAAAAAATATCTTTAGTGAAAGACTTCTTAATTTTTTTAAATTTGTAAATGACACATTGTAATTATACATATTTATGGGTACAATCTGATGTTTCCATACATGTGTATGTTACATAATAATTGAGTCAGGGTAATTAGTGTATTCATAACCTCATGCATTTATCATGTATTTGTGGTGAGAACATTCAAAAACCTATATTCTAGTTATTTTGTGAAGTACAATACTGTACTGTTAACCTTAGTTGCCCTACTGTACAATAGAACACCAGAAATTATTCCTTCCATCTAATTTTAGCTTTGTACACATTGACCAACATCTCCCCATTCTCCCATTCTCCCTTCTCTCCCCAGCCTCTGGTAACTACTATTCAAATCTTTACTTCTATGATATAAACTTTTTTCACGTGCCATATATGAGTGAGATTATGTGGTCTTTGTATTTCCTTGTTTAGCTTATTTCATATTACCTGATGTCCTCCATGTTCATCCATATTGTCACAAATAACAGAGTTTTATTTTTATGGCTAAATAGCATTCCATAGTGTATATATACTACATTTTCTTTATCCACTCACCCATCATTGAACACTTAAGTCGATTCCATATCTTGGCTGTTGTATACAGTGCTACAATAAACACGGAAATGAAGATAACTCTTCAACATACTGATTTCATTTCCTTTGAATATATACCCATATATACCCATATATATATATATATATATATGTACGGGATTGCCAGATTGTATGGTACTTCTATTCCTAGTTTTTTGAGGAACTTTGGTATTGGTTTCCGTAATGGCTATACTGCTTCACAGTTTCATCAACAGTGTGTATGTGTTCCTTTTTCTCCACATTTCTGCCAACAGTTGTTTTCTTTCATCTTTTTTTTTTTTTTTCTAATAGGAATTCTAACTAGATTGAGGTAGTATATCATTGAGGTCTTGATTTGCATTTCCCTGATGATTAGTAATGTTGAGCATTTTAATATATTAATACCTGTTTGCCATTTGTATTTCTTTATTTGAGAAATGCCTTTTAAGGTTTTTCTTAAACAAATTTAAAATCAGGTTATGTGTTTTTTTTGATGCTAAGTTTCTTCCATATTCTAAACATTAATTCCATGTCAGATATATAGTTTGTAAACAGTTTCTCCCATTCTGTAGGTTGTCTCATTACTCTGTTAATTGTTTCCCTTGTTGTGCAAAAGTTTTTAAGTTTGATGCATTTCTATTTGTCTATTTTTACTGTTGCCTGTGCTTTTGAGGTCTTAAAAGATCCTTCTCTGGCTCAACATTGTGAAGCATTTTCCTGTAGTAGTTTCATTATTTTGGGTTTTACATTTAAATTTTCATCCATTTTCAGTTGATTTTTGTATATGGTGAGAGGTAGGGATTGGATCTCATTCTTCTGCATGTCAATAATTGATTTCCCAGTGCCCCTTATTGAAGAGACTATCTTTCCCCCCCGTGTGTGTTCTCTTAGCACCTTTATTGAAAATCTGTTGGATGTAGGTGTGAGAATTTATTTCTTGGCTCTCAATTCCATTCCATTGGTTTATGCCTCTGTTTTTATGCCAGTACCGTGCTGTTTTGGTTACTATAGCTTTGTAGTGTAGCATATTTTAAAGTCAGGTAGTGTGATGCCGATGCCTCCAGCTTTTTACTCGAGATTGCTTTGGCTATTTGGAGTCCTTTGTTGTTTCATGTAAATTTTAATGTATTTTGTTTCTATTTATATAAAGAATTTTGTTGGTATTTTGAGAGGGATTGCATTGAATCTACAGGTAGCTTTGGGTAGTATGGTTATTTCAACAATATTAATTCTTCCAATTCATCAACACAAAACATCTTTCCATTTTTTGTGTGTGTCCTCTTCAATTTCTTTAGGTTTATTCATAGGTATCTTTTTTGTAGTTATTGTAAATTGAATTGTTTTCTTGATTTCTTTTTCAGATAGTTCACTATGAGCATATAGAAATGATATAAAATTTTGTATGTTGATTTTTGTATCCTGAAAATTTACTGAATTCATTTATTTGTTCTAACAGTTTTTTGGTGGAGTTCTTTGTCTTCAAAAGGGCAGTTTGAGTTCCTCCTTCCCAGTTTAGATGCCTTTCATTTCTTCCTCTTACCTAATTGCTCTGGCTAGAACTTCCAGTGCTATCTTGATTAGAAGTGGTAAAAGTAGGCATCCTTGTATTTTTCCTGATCTTAAATAAAAAGCTTTTTCTTTTTCTCATTTAGTATAATGGTAACTGTGGGTTTGTGATACATGGCCTTTATCATGTTGAGGTACATAACTTCTGTATCTAATGTGTTGAGAGTTTTTATCATAAAGGATATTCAGTTTTATTAAATGCCTTTTCTCTGTCTATTGAAATTATCATGTGGCCTTTGTCTTTTTTTCTGTTAATGCGAGGTATCACATTTATTAATTTGCATTTCTTGAACCATCCTTGCATCCCTGGAATGAATCCCATTTGATCATCATGAATGATCTTTTCAATGTGCTGTTGAATTCAGTTAGCTAACATCTCGTGGAGAATTTTGCATCTTTGCTCATTGGAGATATTAGTCTACAGTTCTGTTGTTGTATTTTTGTCTGGTTTTGGATTCAGGATAATGCTGGATTCTTAGAATTAGTTTGGAAGCATTTTATTCTCTTTAATTTCCTGGAATAATTTGAAAAAAATGGTATTACTTCTTCTTTAAATGTTTGATATAATTCAGCAGTAAAGCCATCAGGTTCTGGTCTTTACCTTGATGGAAGACATTTTATTATTGATTCAATTTTCTCACTCATTATTAGTCTGTTCAGATTTTCTATATCTTCATAATTTAATCTTGGTAGGTTGCGTGTGTTCAGGAATTCATCCATTTGTTCTGTTATCGATTTTTTGGCATATAGTTAGTTATAATAGTCTTTTATAATCCTTTGTACTTGTGTGTTATCAGTTGTAACATCTCCCTTGTCATTTCTGATTTTACCTGTTTGAGATATGAATCTTCATTCTCTTTTTTCTTAGTTAGTCCAGCTAAAGGTTTATCCATTTTGTTTATCTTTTCAGAAAGATCTAATTCTTCATCTTTGGGGTCTTTTGAAATTTGGGGATCCATTTAATTTATTTCTGCTCTGAGCTTTATGATTTCCCTCCTTGTACAAATTTTAGGTTTAGCTTGTTTCTCTTTTTCTAGTTCTTTAAGACACATCATGAGGTTGTGTTTTTAGAAATCTTTCTTCTTTTATGACATAGGCAATTATTGCTGTGAACTTCCCTCCTAGAACTGTTTTTGTTGTGTCTCATTGGTTTCAATGTGATAAGTTTCTATTCTAATTTGTCTCAATAAATTTTTAAAATTTACCTCTTAATTGAACCATTGGTTGTTTTTTGAGCACAGTTTAGTTTCCATGTATGTGTAAAGTATATGGCATTGCTGTTGTTGATTCCTAGTTTCATACTTTGATACTTGATATAATTTCCAACTTCTTAAATTTTTTTTAGACTTGATTTGTGGCTTAACATATGATGTATTCTGGAGAATGTTCCATGTGCAGTTGAAAAGCATGTGTATACTACAACTGTTGAATGAAATGTTCTGTAAATGTCTTTCAGGTCCATTTGGTCTACAGTGCAGGTTATAGTTGATGTTTCATTGTTGAGATTCTGTTAGATAATCTGTTCACTGTTGAATGTGGAGTCTTGAAGTCCCCTACTATTGTTGTATTATAATCTATCTCTCCCTTCAGATCTAATAATACTTGCCTTATATATTTGAGTGCTCCAGTGTTGGGTGTATATATATTTGCAATTGCACTGTTATTTTATTTGAATGTCTTTATCAGACACCAATACTTCAGAGAGCATTTTGGGAGACTTAACTTTCTCTGTTTCTCTCTCTGAAATACACACACACGCACATACACACACATACACACACACCATACACACATACTCTTTTACATTCATTGGAACAATACCATGACAGAAAGTTAAAGTGTGTTTCTTTGTCTTAAAGTCTTGATAAACTCTGTTTACATTAATTTTGCAATACTGGCAGAAAAGAAAAATATATGCACAAAAACAAAAGCTCTGACTTAATGCATTCTTTAGTCTCGAATAATTTGCAATTAAGCATCTTAAATGAAACTGCTAAGCACCTTTATCAAGAATGAGTCTCATTAATTTCCAAAAGCACCCCGGATTTGAGCTCTTTCTTTCAGAATAAACACAAGGCTAGGGACCGTTTAAAAAAAAAAAGAAAAATAGTATGTATGCAATCTGTTATGAAAATTCCTCTCATTTGTTTACATGGGTTTTAAAAGGTAAGAACATGGGAAGAGAGTTTAATAAAAAGGCTGCTAAACTGCTTTGCCCTGCTGTTAATAACTGTGTTTATTGCAATAGTAATATAAGCTGCACTTGCTTAAAAAATTAGTTATTCACTTGTGGATCTTATCTGAACTTACTATGCCATGCTTGAATTCCCGGACTTATGTGAATCATTGGAATGTATAGTATCTCATAAAACTATATAGCAACAAAAATGTTCCCCTTGATCAAAATTCTATTTTCTTTTCACCACTTGCATAAAATTTCTCCTTGTATTTTATTAATCCAAAAATCTATAATTAAAACAGGCAAATTGTTTTACTGAAAATGTCAGCTTTTGGCAAATTAAGGAAATAATCTTCAATAAGTGAAGTCCCTCACTGATGAAACATAATTCCATTTATCTTCATTCTTCTCTAGAAAATGCTAGTAAAATACAAACAAAGAAAAAGAGCAGCACTTAGGATTAAAAATTTTGCTTAATAAAAAGATGAGAAGAATATGTTGTATTCAAATATTGTGATTTTACTATTTGGGGGAAATAACTAAATGGTAACATTACTAGATGGCTTCAAATGAAATTCAATGCATCCTTTAAAGGGAAAAAGAAACCTTATACCCATATATTTCATAAGGATGTCAACCCCAATTTTGGAAAGTATAAGAAAGGTAATTGCCACATAGGATTCTGACTTCATAAACTTTGCAGTTTAAATCAGTTTAATTTTAAGAAATATGTCTCCATCATGTTGAACTTTGAAAAACAATTTTAAAGTCAAAAATGACATGCTTGTTGTTTTTCTGTACATAGGAATATGGTAGGTTTAGAGTAAGCATTTTTCTATAAATATTATCAGAGGCACATGTTTTTTAGGAAGAGTTTATGATTTGGTGCTTGATTAAACAGCATTAGAACTGTAACTGTATTCTAATTTTTAATTAGCTCAAGTCATGTTGTAAACAACTGCTCCAGTGCACAATTCCTTCTCTAGCATGCTTGTATGTCTTAATCTGGTAGGAGGGCTCTTAATGCCTCATGGAAAGCAAAGCCGTAAATACCCCTGGTCCTAAGTAGTAGGCTCTGCTTAGAAGGGCAGGGAAGAACCTCCTTCTGTAAGGTTAAGGCCAAAGAGCCTCTCAACCATCTTTTCTCAATGCATGCCTGAATGCACTCAGAGCTGCTTTATCCACTGCATTTCTTAAACTATTACATGATAGCATCCATTTATCATTTAGCCATGGATAGCCCCAATGGTAAAATGGAAATATGCATTTAAAAAGTGGGAAAATCTTATATCTGTTAGCTTAAATGATGAGAATTGAGCATCCTTAATCCACAATTATGCATTTTTTACTAAGTCACATAAGACATACATAATATATTACCAAGCCACACCTTCAAAGAATGGCATAGACAGCATTTGAAAGCATAATAACTCTGTTAGTTGCAGGGTATATAAATTGCAGTTGAAGAGTTCAACATATTATGAAGTTAAGGTATACTCATTATGAGTTAATTATACAGAAATGAACTTATTTGGAAAATCAATAAAATCTAATGATATCTTTGTCTTAAAATTTAGAATATAAAATATATTTTATGCTCTTTAATAAAATGAATTAGGCTAATAAAATATGTGCATACATATTCTCAAGCTAAAATTAAGTAAAATTGCTCAGAATTTCCATAGCTTGCTTTTAATTTTGTATGCATATTGTTGAGTAATGCATAGCATAAGCCTACTCTAATAAATTAATTAATAAATTTGGTGTTTGGGTCTATCTTTTTTTTTTTTTGAGACAGAGTCTCGCTCTGTCGCCCAGGCTGGAGTGCAGTGGCTGGATCTCAGCTCACTGCAAGCTCCGCCTCCCAGGTTGACGCCATTCTCCTGCCTCAGCCTCCCGAGTAGCTGGGACTACAGCCGTTCCCTACCTCGCCGGGCTAGTATTTGTATTTTTTAGTAGAGACAGGGTTTCACTGTGTTAGCCAGGATGGTCTTGATCTCCTGACCTTGTGATCCGCCCGTCTTAGCCTTCCAAAGTGCTGGGTTTACAGACTTAAGCCACTGCGCCTGGCCTTGGGTCTATCTTTAAGCCTGATTCAAATTGCCTCATAGTGGAGTCAACCAATTATACATGAAATGACCATTAACAGTCATACATATCATCACTGTGCTGCAACTAATATGTCCTTTCTTAACAATAGACCTAACCTCACTTGTAGTCATTTAGAATGATTATTTTGCCCGTCATCTGGATTACTTCGTAACAGTGGTTCTCAAATGGACATCATTTCATTGCCTTCCCACTTCAACAGTGGACATTTAACAATGTCTGGAGAAATTTTTGGTTATCATGAGAGTGCTGTGGGGGATGTCGCTGGCATCTAGCAGTAGGGATCTGTCATGCCCAGGACGGGTCCCACTGCCCCTTTAACAAAACGTTATCTAGCCCAAAATATGCACCACCATTGGAAACTCTGGTTAATGCAAGCAGTGTGGCTCCTTGGAAAGAAACCTTATTGTAGCTTACTTGGTAACTTTATTAAGTTTCTATGTCATTATTTGCAAGATGGGGACAAAAAATAATGTCATAGGATGTTTGAAAAAGTTTGAATAATAATAGTAATAATAAATGATTTATTTCTTGCTGGTTCTCAAACATTCCAGGCATCAGGAATTTTGCATTTATGCTTTCCTCTCTCGGTAATGTATTTTATCATGTCTTCCCTCCTCAGCGGCTTCTTGTTTGGGAGTGAATATAACTGTCTTAAAGAGGCCTCTCCTGATATTTCTATCAGATTGAAAATTCTAACCTACTGTTTTTGCTTATATTACTCCCTATCCTTCTTTACTGATTAAATTTTTTCCATGTAATCCATTACCACCTGACATATATATATTATACGCACACACACACTCACACACACACACACACATATACATACAATAATGTTCTACGTAACATTTTAGTCAACAATGAACTCCTTATACTTTGATGGTCTCATACATTATAATGGAGCCAGAACTTCCTACTGCCTAGTAATGTCACAGCCATCCTAACATCGTAGTGCTATACATCACTCATATGTTTGTGGTGACCCTGGTGTGAACAAACCAGTTGTATAAAAGGATAGCACGGCTGAGCGTGGTGGCTTACGCCTGTAATCCTAGCACTCTGGGAGGCTGGGACAGGTGGATCACCTGAGGTCAGAAGTTCAAAACCAGCCTGCCCAAAATGGTGAAACCCCATCTCTACTAAAAATACAAAAAAATTAGCCAGGCGTGATGGTGCACATCTGTAATCCCAGCTACTTGGTAGGCTGAGGCAGGAGAATTGCTTGAACCCAGGAGGTGAAGGTAGCAGTGAGCAAAGATCATGACACTTCACCCCAGCCTGGGTGACAGAACAAGACTCGGTCTTAATAAATAAATAAATAAGGATGGCACACACAATTATGTACAGTACATAATACTTTATAATGACAATAAATGACTATGTCACTAGTTTGTATATTTACTATACTATATTTTATTGTTTTTATTGTTATATTAGAGTGTACTCCTTCTACTCATTAAAAAAATAGTTAATTGTAAAAATCCTCAGGCAGGTCCTTCAGGACATATTCCAGAAGAAGGCATTGTTATCACAGGAGATGACAGCTCCATATGTGTTATTAATCCTGAAGACTTTTCAGTGAGACCAGATGTGGAGGTAGAAGACAGTGATATTGATGATCCTGACCCTGTGTAGGAATAGGAAAATGTGGGTGTTTGTATTGTAGTTTTTAATTAAAAAGTTTAGAAAGTAAAATTTAAAAATTTTAAAATAGAGCAAAGCTTATAA
Organism: Colobus angolensis palliatus; assembly: GCF_000951035.1. Classification (NCBI taxonomy): domain Eukaryota; kingdom Metazoa; phylum Chordata; class Mammalia; order Primates; family Cercopithecidae; genus Colobus; species Colobus angolensis. The sequence goes on from NW_012115988.1 coordinate 1,395,314, forward strand.
AATAAGGATATAAAGAAAGAAAATATTTTTGCACAGCTGTACGAGGTGTTTTTGTTTTAAGCTAAGTATCATTATAAAATAGAACTTTTAAAAAATTACATTTATAAAGTAAAATCCCTACAGTAAGCTGATTTGTTTATTATTGAAGAAAGAAAACAATTTCTGTAAATGTATTATAGCCTAAGTGTACAGTATTTGTAAAGTCTATAGTAGTGTACAGTAATGTCCTAGGCCTTCACATCACGCACCACTCACTGACTCACCCAGATACTTCCAGTCCTGCAAGCTCCAATCATGGTAGGTGCCCTATACAGGTGTATTATTTTTTATCTTTCACATCACATTTTAAATGTACTTTTTCTATACTTAGATATATTTAGATATACAAATACTTACCCTTGTGTTATAACTGCCTAGAGTATTCAGTATAGTAACATGATGTGCAGGTTTGCAGCCTTGAAGAAACATGCTTTACCATATGGCCTAGGTGTGTAGTATATACCAGTAGGAAGTTATAGCATAACTATGAAAATTCCAGGAAGGCAAAGTTGGCACTCTAAGCATGTACTTTGTGTCCAGCAAGTTTGTCCAAGATTACTAGAGATTGAGTTACTGAGTTGGGGTTGAATAACATACCTCTGGATTCCAGGACAGGAAAAGGACTGGTAGCAGACAGGAGAAATTCTATCAAATAAAGAGACAGCAAGAGTTGTGAGAGGAAACATATACCAGAATCTTGATCATGGCTAATCCATAGCATACCAGGGAAAAAAGTAAACCACAAGGAGGTTAATACCACAAGACCCTAGCTGTCATTATGGGCCCCGGCATCCTGGTAAGTCTGGAAAACAAGACAAAGCAAACATGGGAACCTGTTTATTAACTCCAGTAGACTTTGCTCTTGCTCAGTCTAACAGGCTGTTGCTGTTTGATCATTCTAAAACATTTGCTTAATGAAGTAATTTTTGACTTAAATAAGGTTTGATTCAGAAGCCAGGGCTAAACCCAGCTAATAGGTAAACCAAATAGCTTTAAAACAAAAGAGCTGAGAAAACCAAATCTTCCATTTTTTTTGAGGATCCATTTACCCCCATCTGTCAAAGAATCTTCTTTTTTTTATCAGCAATCCTTTCTCTTTCTTGTGTATTTAAACTCACCCTCTCATCTCAATCTTTCCCATCACCACTTCAAAGAACTCGAGTCTTTTTCATCTTAGAAAATACCATTGCTTGACTCTGCACCCTTCTGGAAGTATTCTATTACATCTTCCCACTCTTTCATATACATACTTCTTAAAACAGTTGTCTGTTTTACTTTTATATGAAGAATGAGAAACTATACTTCTCATTTACGACTCAGAACACTCTAGTATGTTTTCTACCTCATGTACCCCCAGATGGCTCTCAAGATTTTCAATGGTCTTCATGTATAATTCATTGAAATTATTATATTAATATACAACAGGGTTAATAAATTCTTCTTACTAAAAACTCAATTTTAGTTCCTATAAAACAAAACTTCTTTCTGGGAACTCTTTTTCTTGCTTTTCTTGCTTTTTCTTAGATGTATAAATTTCTGATATATTGCATTCATTGTAATTAAATCTTAATATAGTTATAACATTTCATCTCTTGATATCCAAGATCAAATTGGTATTGAAAGTTCTTTGTATAAGTGTGCTCCTCTTAGCACAGAAAAATATAAAAACTTATCTGGCTCACGCCTGTAATCCCAGCACTTTTGGGGGCTGAGGAGGGTGGATCACGAGGTCAGGCATTTGAGACCAGCCTGGCCAACACAGTGAAATCCTGTCTCCACTAAAAATACAAAAAACTAGCTGGGCGTTGTGGCGGGCACCTATAATCCCAGCTACTTGGGAGGCTGAGGCAGGAGAATTGCTTGAACCTGGGAGGCAGAGGTTGCAGTGAGCCAAGATTGCACCACTGCACTCCAGCCTGGGGAGGCAGTGCGAGACTCCATCTCAAAAAAAAAAAAAAAAAAAACAAGCAAACAAAAATACTTATCTTTTGTTTTTAAGGTAAAAATGCTTTCAAAGTAAAGTTTTATGGAAACATATAAGTAGACAATTTCTCTTATTTACATCATATATATTTTTTATACAAAAAGATTGTTTTAGAGCACAAAAAAGTACCAGCAGATGAACAGTACCTGAAAGCCTGTTGTATAGAAGATTCTCTGCCAGGCTTTAGAGAATCCTCAAAAACAGTAACTTTGAATGTAGACTATAGAATTTTTCTCCACTAAATGCTTACAATTTGATTGAGATAATCACATACATACATGCACATATAGCACAAGTAAAGACAAAAACAATATTATATGTCAGCATGGTTTGTAACATTGCATTTTATATACATGCAATATGCACATGTAACAGCATGCTGGATGAACATGCTTTATTAGAAAAAGCATAGACTTTAAAATATAGATTTGAATCTATATTTTATGCCTATATATGACTTAGAGCTAGTCATTTAGCTTCTCTGTCAGATTTTTAATTTACAAAACAATTATAATTCTATGTTTTAACAGCTTTATTTAGGTATAATTGTTTTACAAAGAATTGCACATACTTAATTTATATAGTTTGATGAGTTTGTACATAGGCAAACACCGTGATCCATTACTGCATTCAAGGTAGTAGACATATTCAACCCCTCCCAAAGCTTTCTTGTGTCCATTTGTCTTAGTTTCTGTTTTTGTGATTGTAATAAGAACACTTAAAGTGAAATTTCCTCTTAAGTTTTGAAGTTTGCGATATTTTATTGTTAACTGTTGGCATAATGTTGTAGAGTACATCTCTAGAACTTATTCATCTTGCGTAATTGAATCTGTATGCCCATTGAATAACTCCCAATTCCCCGTTCCCCTAAACCCTGGAAACCACTATTGCATTCTTAGCTTGTTTGAGCTTAACATTATAGATACTTCGTATAAACAGAATCAAGCAGTATTTGTCTTTCTGTGTTGGGCATAATATTTCACTTAGCATAATGTCCTCTAGCTTCATTCATGTTGTCATAAATGGCAGAATTTCCTTCTTAAATATGCCTTACATATAGAAGACCCTAAAAAATTATAGCTGCTATTTTTTATCATGTAACATAAAAAGATGATACCTTACTACTCTGAGTAGCACATAAAGTATCAAATAACTTATAATTGCTTTATTTTTAAAACCCACTTGCTTTTTAATTAGCTATCTCTAGTCCATCTGCAAGAGGAGCTGAGAAGAAAACTGTAAAAGTTTCTTTTAATATAGCTACAAATATATAATTTACTCCATTATTTCCATTTTTATTATTGGAGATCTCTCTCCTGGAAGCCCTTTATACTTCTATTTCATTGTAGACTTGTTGCTTTTAACAAGTCTCACCTTACATTTTTTCTTTTGCCCTCATTCTGGGAATTGAGACTCCTATGTGGTTTTGATCCCAGGTCATCAGCTTTCTCGATTTACTTTCTTATTTTTGGCAGAATACATTTACAAGTAGCTTTCTGGGAAAAAAGTATAATGGAGATATACTTTATAAGAACCTACAGGTTTGAAAATTATTTTTAAAAATCCTCATACTTGGTTAGTGCATAAAGACAATACAGGGTTAAATTTAAGGTTGGAAAATATTTAAGTTCAGAATTTTTAAGACATTATTCAATGTCTTTTGATTTCCATTGTTGTTCTTATTGTGTTCAATGATTCTGACTCTTATTCCTCCATATTTACTCACTTTTTGTTCTCTCTGAAATCTATTAGGATCCTCTTTTTATACCTGGAAACATAAAATCATGTGATATGTGTGCTGGGGAAGGGCTTTTTATTGAAGGTATTATTTCTTTGATAATTTTTATCCCCTTCAAATTTTATTTTCTTCTTTTTGGAAATCCTATTAGCAAGATATTCAACCTCCTGGAGTTATCCTTTGATATTGTTAATTCTTCTTTCCTATTGTTCATGTCTTTGTCTTTTAAATCTTATTTTCTGACTCAGATTTCAAGTATATCTTTCAAACATCTACTGACATTTTAAAAATTATGTAATCTTATATTTAATTACCAAGACTTCCTTCATTTTTTTATGATTATACTTTTTAAACCTTCCTTTTTTATTTCATGTATGTAATATCTTATCTCATGGATAATATCAATTATAGTTTGTTCTTTTTCTTTTTGAAGTTATTATTCTCTGTGTATAGCTATTTTCTTTTATTTCATTTTTATTTTTTGTTTCTTTTGGTGTCTTTTACATTAGAACCTTCATCAAATGTTTGATGGTCCTCAGCTCTCTTTATATTTAAGAGTGACTTCACTCTTAAATATAAAGGACATCTTGGTATTAGGTGGTTTTGTCAACTGGTTGGCTTCACTGTTCATTAAGTTTAATCAGTTTTTCACCATCTAATTACTGTTGGCAGCCTTTTCAGAACCTACAGTCTATAGTTAAGTTTCTTCAGAGAATAATCATGCTGGTGCAGGGCAGAGGTAAAAGTGTACTATTTGGGTTGGGATATTCAAATAACGATCAAGTGGTTTGTTGTTGTTTTCATAGGCCACAGTATTAAAAAATACTACCTGAACACACACTGCTTAGAGAAGCACTGAATAAATGAAAGGAGAAAAAAGTATTTAGGCAGTACTCCTAAGGTAATGGGGCATTAAAAAAGTCTACTTAAGACCTAAGACTGAAGGCTGAACTGACAACTTCTCTAACCATTAATGCCACATGGCTCTGGCATCAGAATTCAATGATCTATGAGCCATTGATTAGAAGTTTCCCCTTGGTTGGATTGAAGTGAAAATAGAGATAATACAATAGCAACCCCATGATGTTATGAAATAAATAAATGGTCTTACGCCAATGCAAAAAAAAAAATAAACACAACCTCTGAGTAGTGTGCAAAGTGAAAAACAAGCTCTCAAACAATTTTAATATTTATCTTAAGAAAGTTCCTTTTGTCAACAAACTGTATGATCAGTCACTGAGCTAAGGCATTTTTTTAAGGAAGATCTCAATTGCATTATAAGGCTTGATGTTCTTTCCACTGTGAGGGAAGGTAAAACCAGAGGGCCTCAGAAAATATGCACTACTTCACATCACTGATGCTCAGAGAAGAGCCAAAGTCAACTCTTGGATCTCAAAAAAGAAAGATAGTTTTATTATGCTAGCCATGCATGTGAAACTGGCTATCCTGTTCCATTTCACTTAAAATAGCCTATGAAACTTATGGTATGATTATGTGTTATTGTTATTTCTTTGGCTTGTCAAAATAGCTGTTTATTATTATTATAACCATTATTAGTTTTTTACTGAGAACCTTAATTTAAGATTCATGCATTTATACTAATTAATAAGTGTTCCTTATTAGATGGTCTTTAAGGTGGACCTAATGCAATTGTGATACTTTTATTACAGTGAAGGAGACTAACAAAACGTAGGTAACTTACCTGAGGTAGTGCGACATAAGAACCTAGGTCACATTAAGCATAGCTGTAAAGTATTTAATGTATCCTGATTTTAGAATAATTTTGTCCACTAATGTGATAGAATTGCAATCAAAATACAAAAGTAGTTTTCTCTTCTCATTCTTTTCATATAAGCTTAGGTATCCTGCATATATGATTTATGCAGTAATTTATAAAGAGAAGAGGCTTCATTGACTCACCATTCCACAGGCTGTACAGGAGGCATGACTGGGGAGGCTTCAGGAAATTTACAATCATAGTAGAAGGTGAAGGTGACTTCTCTGGTATACCCAAGGGACAGTAAACCATTATTGAAAAAAAATTAGGATTGTAATCAAAAGAAAGAAAGCTTTCCTACTTAGAGGTAAAAACCCTGAATCATAAATGATGCTGAGATAAAATCATCATTGGGTCCCAGCTAAAGTGACTATTTAAGTCATTAGGATTATGATTAAATTATATTTATGCCTGATACAGTTTATGCCGAATCTGATAATACAATTAGGATTCAGTCTGAGAAGCTATTCTAGGAGAACATTCAAAAGTAAAAAAACTGTTATGATTCTCAGCAGAGAGAAATGCCAGTGTTACAGGAATCACATTAATAATCTGGAAATCTGGGAAAGACATATGTATGGACATGATTTTTAGCTACTTTAACATGGTCAGTTGTATTGCCTCATCTTCCTAAAATATTTCCTCTATATTTTACTTCAAATTCCAATGCAATTAATGTTCATTTATTTCTGCTTTCTTATGATTAGCTTGTTAAGTAATGCCTAGTTCTGATAATCCTTGTAATGTATATGTAACCAGCAATCAAAAAATAGTGTGGGATTTTTACCCTCTTCATCCTGTTTCAGTTCATTTACAGCTCCTATCAGCTTTTAAATTTGACATCTCATAAAGAAATAAAAGTCTTTATTCAGTTTCATTTACATTGCATATAAATGGAACTTTCCTCAGCTCCCATGTTATTTTTCCTATTAAATCAATGATGAGGAAAGGAATTTATTTGTCTGGTAATTTAGTTTAGCTATACTGTTGTCTGGGATTTTTATATGCAATGCACACTATTTTATATCAAAGCTATAGCTCTCTATAGTTGGATAATGCTACAGCAATCTGTGTATCTGCAAAATGTTTCTCCCATCCTTTCCCTTATTTTTTGAGATTTGCAACAGTGGTGTTGAATATTTGGGCAGGGTCCCAGGTTAGATTTCCCAGGAAACAGATTCTCAGACACAGATTTTCAGGAAGTTTATTGTACATAATAAGAGATCAAAAGAAGTACAATTGAGTAGAAAGGTGTGCAGTCATAAAAAGGCCTCAGCTGATAGCACAGGGAGCTCCTTTGCTTGGATGCCTCTTTAGAGTTGTCTTTAATCAAGGAAAGCAAGACAAGCTTTTATGTTCTATTAGTCTATTCTCATATTGCTATGAAGACCTACCTGAGTCTGGGTAATTTATAAAGAAAAGAGGCTTCATTGACTCACCATTCCACAGGCTGTACAGGAGGCATGACTGGGGAGGCTTCAGGAAATTTACAATCATAGTAGAAGGTGAAGGTGAAGCAAGCACATCTTCACATGGAGTCAGGAGAGAGAGAGTGAAAGGAGAAACTTTTAAACAACCAGATCTTGTGAGAACTCACGCACTGTCATGAGAACAGCAAGGGAAAATCCACCCCCATGATCCAATCACCTCCCACCACCTCCTTCCCCCAACATTGGGAATTATAATTCGACATGAGATTTGGGTGGGGACAGAGTCAAGCCATATCAATACTCTACTGTAACCAGTCATTAGATCTGGGCTGCTCCCAGGAAAAGAACTTGACTCTGGATGAACTGCTTTCTTCATCTGAGGATGATGACCTGAGAGGAACTCAGGAGAGAACTGTCAGCTGCCAACACTCCTGAAAAGCTGGGAAAATGAGTGTTTCAGGCCTGGGGTGCAGCAGGTAACCTGCATGGCTCACCAAGGCATCCACTACCATCCATTGCTTGCCCTATGCAGTTCTACATGTATCACATAAGTTCTTAGAGAGCTCCTTCAGGATTTTTATGTGCCACTTTTCCTGGAGAAGTATATAATAGGAGAAAATGGTGAGATAAATCACAGACTTTCTATTCTCACTTCACTGCAGCTTTCTCTGAGGCTGCAAATGATATTCTTTGTCTCCCTCCTATATCAACCATTAGACATTCTCCTGACCCTTTCTGTAAGCTGTGCTGACTTGGATGCCTTAACTATAAGGATGGTCCAGAGTTTTATATCTATTAGATTTGAGCCACTAGTCACCATGATCTGCTCAGAACAGGGCTGTTGGATTTTCTATTTTTTTGTTAAAAATTGGGCTAGCATCACAACAGGGGCTCTCATCTAGTTGCCAAACATATTATTCTTTATCCCCACTTATTTGGCCTGCCTACTCCTGATGGTCAGTCTATTTTCCCTCCCAGAATGGTGACTCTTTCATTTTGTCTGGTGGTCTCTTGGCATGAGGATTTGGACCTATAAACAAACCACATAATTCAGAGTCCATGGGATGTTTAAGCAAAAATAAGTAGATTACTAGATGTGTTGGTGAGTGGAGCCATTTCTATGTCTATGTTTTTGTTTCTGGACTTGTTTATTCTGCCTTACAAGGACATGAAGGCAAATTATTGGTCACTGGTTTAGGGTATTATTTTGTTCTAGTTCATGGTTTTCTGTCCTTTCAGGATCTCATCCCAAGACGGTGCTTCAGTTGTATCTTCTGTAGAATGTCTCATTGTTTTATCAGGCCAGCAGCTTCTAGTCAGTGCTGTATGTGATGGAGTCAGCGGTTATGTGGCTACCACCACATGGCCTTTGCGATAGACTGCTTTTTATGCAATGCTGTATAGGATCCTGTGCAGTGGATCAAATACCCGCTGAACCCAGGGATAGTGATGCTTACTGAGACCCTAAGAGCACATTAGGCCAAACTTTACCTTGAATACATGTGTGTAAATTCTAGTAAAGATGAATCACTGTCTCTTCCAGGCTGGAATAGTCCAATGTAAGCAACTGGCCACCAAACTTCTTTTTGGACCCCTCAAAAGATGGTGCCATGGGTAGAACTGAGCTTAAGTCTTTGTTTTTTGCAAGTTGGACATTTTTTAGCAGCAGTAGCTTGATTAACTTTGTGGAGTAGACCCCAGGCTGTTAGCCTTTATCTGTCACTGTGCTACTTTCTCCATTAATGGCCAATGACAAAGGCTACTGGCATCAACTAGCTGACTGCTGCAAAGTTCTTTATACCCATGCCTACAGATTTCTCCACATGGCTTTGCCTCTGACCTTTTTAGCTCTGATTTATCAATGTTTCTTCCTCTAAGCACCTGACTAAGCAACTATGTTATTTGATACTCCCTTAGGGTTGATGACAATTCTATTTCAAACTACTTTCCTTTCCGTACAAAGTGGATTACTGAGAGAACCACTTACAGTTCTTCCCATTAAGATTGATCTGAACCAAATTTTATCCTTAAACCAATTTTGACTTTTCTCTCCTCCATCAGCTGGTTATAAAATCCCCCATTAGGCTATAGCTATGAACTGAGGGAAAAGCTGGTTCAAGAGAGTCAGAAAACATGGGGGTCTGGACCACTTGCTCATCCTACTTATGTCTGCATAACCCTTTTATTGCCTCTAGTCATGCCTAATCTATTATTTCCATTGTACTGTGACTTGGTGTGTCTGATAGAATACAACTTTTAATGGACATTTCTGGCTAACTGGTATCTCTCTTTTTTAATAGGTTCAATAGCTCACAAGGAGCTATTTTTCAAAAATGTTTATTCTTCTTCACTATAGATAATCCTGAATGCTATGGGTCTATGTTGTGATTATTCTATGGGTACTTCCCATGAACCCATAGCTGTGTCCTTTCTAGCTATATGTTCCACAGGTTAGACCTGATGCAGACTTCTTTTCTGCTCTGGGTCCTACTTAAAGCTGGAAGCCTTTTACATTACTTAGAATATGGGTTAAAGAAGTATTCCCAAATACTTCTTTTAAATGTTCTCATATTTAAGGTGAAATACTGTTCACCTTAATATTGTGCAATACTAGTTTTAAAAGCAAATATGAGAACATTTAATTCATATGAGGAATTGCCAAAATGACATAATTTTTATTTTCTAACTCATGCATGTATATATACCTCACTCTTTTCAGAAATTGAGATGCTCCATAAAACCCAACCATTTTAATTTTACTTGTTGACATGCACATATTCTACCAACGGTTTCTGCCTTCAGGTTACTATGAGTCAGGAATGTCTAAAGGAAAGGACGTAAGTTGCTCTCTTTTCTTCTATATCATCATTTTCAGCATAAGTGGTTGACGAATGCAGGCAAATAACAAGAGTAAGGAAGGAGATAAAAGGGCTCCCTGGACATTGTTTTTCTTAGAATGTAACTGCCTTCCTTCTGTGTTTAAAGCAAGTTTTGATTCAACTGGAAAGTGTGGCCTTGGGGACCACATTATGTAGTCATAAGTGCAACACACTTGTTCTCACTCAGAGTCTCAATGAATTCCCATGCTTCCTTGATCCACTGGATTTCCGTGCTCATGGGGTGATGCTATGTGCAAGTGGAATGACAAGAATCGGAAAGCACACAGATGGTACCTACTCAATCTCCTCTGCTTGCATACATAGTGTTTGTTAAATCAGACATATAAAACACAGAATCAGTTGCAGCTTTCCTTGCATCACTGCTGGGATGAAGCTGGTCCTACTGCAGGGCCATGAGTGGTTCATTAGGCAGATGAAGTACAGCAGACCACATTATGTAGTCATAAGTGCAACACACTTGTTCTCACTCGGAGTCTCAATGAATTCCCATGCTTCCTTGATCCACTGGATTTCCATTTTCATGGGGTGATACTATGTGCAAGTGGAATGACAAGAATTGGAAAGCACACAGATGGTACCTACTCAATCTCCTCTGCTTGCTTACATAGTCTTTGTTAAATCAGACATATAAAACACAGAATCAGTTGCAGCTTTCCTTGCATCACTGCGGGGATGAAGCTGGTCCTACTGTAGGGCCATGAGTGGTTCATTAGGCAGATGAAGTATAACTGTGAAGGAGACCTCCTCTTCACCGCGGCCAAGGAACCTATCGTTAATGCATGGTACTCTGTGAATGGTGAGAGGCTGGGCATCTACATGGGCCATACCAGAGCTGTGTGGTATGTGGATGCTGACTGGGACACCAAGCATGTCCTGGTCCATTCAGCTGACAACAACTGTCATCTCTGGGCCTGTGAAACAGGGAAACAGCTGGCCCTACTCAAGAACAATTCAGCTGTGTGGATCTGCAGTTTTGACTTTGGGGGCAATATCATCATGTTATCCACAGAGAAGCAGAAAAGCTATCAGTGCTTTGTGAGCTTATTTGATCTGCAGGATCCGAGCCAGACTGACAACAATGAGTCCCACCGGAAGATCCCTTGCAATAACTCTAACATCACTAGTGCCCTGTGGGGATTGCATCATTGCAGGCCATGAGAGTGGAGAGCTCAACCAGTATAGTGCCAAGCCTGGAGAGGTGTTGGTGAATGTTAAGGAGCACTCCCAGCAGATCAGCGACACCCATGTATCCAGGGACATGACCATGTTTGTCACTGCATCCAAAGACAACACAGCCAAGCTTTTTGACTCTACAACTCTTCAACATCAGAAGCCTTTCTGAACAGAACGTCTCATCAGCTCAACTACCCTCTCCCCCAACTATGATCATGTTGTGCTGGGCAGTGGTCAGGAAGCCATGGATACAACCACAACCTCCACCAGGTTTGGTAAGTTTGAGTCCAGGTTCTTCCATTTGGCCTTTGAAGAAGAGTTCAGAAGAGTCAAGGGGCACTTTGGACCTATCAACAGTGTTGCCTTCCATCCTGATGGCGAGCGCTACAGCAGTGGCAGTGAGGATGGTTATGTTCATAATCCACTACTTCGACCCACAGTATTTTGAATTTTTTTTCAACCTCTACCTTATAAGAATTCTTATTTTTTTCTTTTTCTTTTTTATTATATTTAAGTTCTGGGATACATGTGCAGAACGTACATGTTTGTTGCATAGGTACACATATGCCATGGTGGTTTGTGGCACCCATCAACCAATCATCTACAGTTGGTATTTCTTCTAATGTTATCCCTCCCCTTGCCTCCCACCCCCTGACAGGCCCCACTGTGTGATATTCCCCTCCCTGTGCCCATATGTTCTCATTGTTCAACTCCCACTTATGAGTGAGAACATGTAGTGTTTGGTTTTCTGTGAATGATATTATGTCCTTTGCAGGGACATGAATGAAACACTTTAAATTTGAGTTTTAGGCATAAGAAGCTGGATCTCTATCTAGGCCACGAAATCTTCTCACATAATGTTTTGAACTCTGAGAAATAAATTTGTTTGGTAATAAAAAAACAGAGTCAAAGAAAAAATTAATAAGAATTTCATGATAATCACAGCAGAGCACTAAACCAAGCACAGAACGCTTCTGAGTGCAGAGGCAAATGATAGGCCCATGAAGCTGGTCCGGTCATAGGTTGCTTTGGAAGAAAACAGAGGAAGTCATTGCCATGTACACTTGCCATAGTATTGCAGAGTACTTCCTTATCAAGACCTAGCTTCTTTTTTGGCCAATCAAAATCTGATTTCCAGATCTGAGATTTGGCCCAGGTCCAGAAACTATTGTGACATTTTATTGAGATAGCTGCCCTCATTCTCCAGGTCACTCATCCTTAAATATATTTTGTTATTACAATTGATAAACAACCTTTGTTGTCCTACCCCTAGGAACTGAATAGCTTTCTGTGGGCCAGAGTCTCCTGGCTTCCACTTTGATTTTGCTGCTTATTACAGCAATTGTGCACACATTCTTGCTGATGGTTAAGCATATCCACTTAGCCTTTATTATTTTGGGATCTCCCTTGTTACCAATGAACCCAGTTCTATGAGAGCATTTTCCACCATCTTCCCTGGCTTACAAAAGATGGCCATCACTGAGTTTTTCAATTATATTGGTGCATTTCTCATCATTGTATTCCAGATCACCAGTAAATCCAGTGTCCTATGAGATCTCACGTGTAACAGTCATCTGGTGACTTACACAGTATATTCCTCTAGCATGTATCTCTGAACCTTTTGAATCCCTTCTTTTACTACTTTTGATAAGACTTCTGGCACCTCTCTTGCATGTAATATGGTCTATCACTTTCTTCACGCTGCTGAGAGTCCTCCTAATAACATGATATCATTATTTCCTGGGTCTTTGTTAGGGTGTGAAATTTTACATTATGGAAGACTTTCCCAATATTAATAAACTATTTTTTTTATAAATCCTCCTTGATTCAGTACTCTCAGGATCCAATCCCATGCATCCTCTATCGCAGCCTACTGATATATGTTGCTGATATATGTTTATACTGATATATGCTCTGTAGCTCCTTTGAGGTTGGTCTTTTTCTCTTCCAAAAGACCCAGGGCTTTCCTTTTCAGGTTATATTGAGACATACTGGTGGCCAGAAGAGCAGATGGCAATAAATTCTGATAGAGTTTGTATTTTATTGCAAGAAACAATCATTTCCATCATCTTTAAGCACAGGGAGTGCTAGCCTTTAATAGAAGGGAGTGAGCTACCAGTGAAGGTCAAAGACTTAAGTGGAATCTAGTAATTTAAGTTTCAAATGCATCAACGTGAGTGTCCCTAACTCACGTTTCAAGATCTCACTCCTTCCTAATCAAGGCCTTCCAGGATTGAAAATTCAACCTGTTCTCAACCTCTTCTGCCTGTAAAGGTTAAAATATGAACTTCATCCTCACCTTCTTCAACCTTTCAATTATGGGAGATGAGAATGTCTTTATTTGCTGCCAGGACTTTCACACTTAATGTTTCATTGGTGATTAATCAACCTCAGTCTTGCATTGTTTTTCTCCAGCATATTATATACCCCATCCCATTCTATAATTTCTGAAATCATTTTCTCAGCCTGAAACATTGCACCTGCCAATGAATTTCCTTCTGCCTGTGAAGTTTTAACAATCACATTACTGCAGCATGTCAGGTCTCCCAGCACTTCACATACCATCACAGCTGGATTCCTCATCTGCAGCCCGTCAGAAGGTGAAACAGCTCCAATATCTCCTTTCAGAGTCTGCCTCCTCAAACCCTTTCTGGAGCCAACTCTATAGGTCAGATTCGTAAGAAAACAGACTCTGATGTGGAGATTTGCATTTAGAAAATGCATTAGTGACTACCCTTCAGATCAATATCTAGGAACATTAAAAAACAAAAAACAAAAAAAACGGCTGGGTGCGGTGGCTCACACCTGTATTCCCAGCACTCTGGGAGGCGAGGCGGGTGGATCATGAGGTCAGGAGATCAACACCATCCTGACTAACACAGTGAAACCCCGTCTATACTAAAAATACAAAAAAAATTAGCTGGGCGTGGTGGTGGGCGCCTGTAGTCCCAGCTACTCGGGAGGCTGAGGCAGGAAAATGGCGTGAACCTGGGAGGCGGAGCTTGTAGTAAACGGAGATCAGGTCACTTCACTCCAGCCTGGGCGACAGAACGAGACTCAAAACAAACAAAACAAACAAACAAACAAAAAACAGAAAAAAAGTAAAAGGAAGAAGTTTATCTCTGAAGGAATTCCTACAAAAGCGTCAGCTGACCCCAAGCTGAGGTCTAGTGCTCAAGAGCCTTTCACAGTTGTTTTGCTGTGAGGCAAGGGGTCTAGGCTTTTCAATTCCTTTATTGATCGTTCACTGGATATGGCCCTTCCTTGGAGAGAAGTCGTGACCTTGGGCTAGTCATATCTCTTCAATCTGTGGAAATTTTCAGCCAGGAGGTACTCAAAACATCCTGCAACTGAGGAGAGTATGGTAACAGTCACTAAACTTGCTTCCACAGTTATTTTAGGAAATACCATTAAGAAATGACACAATCCTAACCAATTTTAGTTTTCTTTAGTTCATTTGTTTAGTCATTTATAAAAATGAAATATATAAAGTAAAATGAAAATCTGACATTATTTTCCAGAAACCCTCATTGAGAGAAATGAAATTACTTAGATTTTCACCTATCAGTAATTTTCATATTGCAAAGAATGACAATATCCATATGTTCAAAAGTACTGATGCAAATTCAATAAGATGCAAAGTCAGTAAGCAACAGCCATAGTCTTCTCATTCACCAAAATAACCTTATTTGCCTCATTTTGCATTTATCTGAATAGCCTCACTGTATCAACTAGCAAATTAGAGTCGCAAGCTTGGCAGGCAAACCAGCCTCATCTCAAAAAGTCAATTTAGTTTGGCGTTTAGAGATAATGTTTGAACTTTTCAGTTTATCTTATTTCTGTTTTGTTTTTAAAAAATACAAAGTATTAGTTTTAACTGATATTCAGCCAGTTTTTACAAAATTCGAATTACAAATTACTCTTTTGATATACAGTTGTATGAATTTTCACAATTAAGTAATGTGACTAACACCACCAACAGGAAAGAGAACAGTTCTATCAACTCATGAGTTTTTCTCATAATACCTCTTTCTGTTTAAGCCTTCTGCTCACTCTCTGTCTTTCTCTTTCTCTCTCGCTCTCTCTCTCTTTTTTTTTTTAGACAGGATCTCACTCTGTGGCCCAAGCTGGAGTACAGTGGTGCAATCTCTGCTCACTGCCACCTCTACCTCCTGAGCTCAAGTGATCTTCCCACTTCAGCTTCCCGAGTAGCTGAAACTACAAACTTGAGCCATCACACATGGCTAATTTATTAATTTTTTTTTGTAGAGATAAGGTCTTACTCTATTGCCCAGGCTTGGCTGGTCTTGAAATCCTTGTCTCAAGTGATCCTCCTGCCATGACCTCCCAAAGGTCAAGGGATTACAGGTGTGAGCCACCACACCTGGACTTCTGCTTTCTTTTAATGCTTAGTAAACACTATTTTCCATCCCTACAGTGATTTTTTTCCCCAAAATATCATATATATTGACTCATGTAGTATGTCTAGATACTGTCAATTAACATAAAACAATTGAGATTCATTTATACATAAATAGTTTGTTCCCTTTATTTGCTGAGTAATATTCCATTTTTGGATGTATCACCACTTATTTCTCCATCCCCTAGTGATACGGTTTGGACATTTGTCCCCTCCAAATCTCATATTGAAATGTGATTCCCATTGTAGGAGGTGGGGCCTAGTGAGACGTGTTTGGGTCATGGTGGTGGATCCCTTGTGAATGGGTTGGTGCCCTCCCTGTGAGTTCTTGTTCTACTCCTTCACAAGAGAGCTGGTTGTTTAACAGTGTAGCACCACCCCCTCCTCTCTCCTGGTCCTCTTGCCATGTGGCCGGTTCCCCTTCCCCTTCTACCAAAATTGAAAGTTTCCTGAGGTGCTAACCAGAAGCAGTTACTGACACCATGCTTCTTGTACAGCCTGCAGAACTATGAGCCAAGTAAACTTCTTTTCTTTATAAAATACCCAGACTCATGTATTCCTTTATAGCGATACAAAGAAAACTAATACACCTAGTTAAGGAACATTGGCTTGTTTACAGTTTTTGGTGATTTTGAATAAAGCTCTTGAACAGGATACAAAATCCATCCTGTATTTATTTTATACATTTCATTTTTATAAATGACCAAACAAATGAACTAAAGAAAACTAGAATTGGTAAGGATTGGATCATTTCCTAATGATGTTCCCTAAAATAGTTTTTGAAGCAAATAAAAGGCTTACATTTTATATGGGTAAATATTTAGAAATAGAATTTCTGGGTCATATGGTAAGAATATGTTTTAAGTTTATATGAAATTTTTAAACTATTTTCAAAAGTGTATCTCTATCAGCAATGTATGAAAATTCTATTTGTTACCCATACCCTTTAGCTCTTGGTTTTGTTAGTCTTGTTGTTTTAACTGGCAATATACCTATTTAGGTTTATACTATATGCTCTATTTCACCTCATTTACATTGTAGTGTCAGATTTCAAAACCTTTTCTTTGCTGTTTGTCCCCTGGTATCCTCCCAGGTGTTTGTGACTTAGGTGTTGTTTAGATTGTAGTTCAATTCACAAAGCCTTTGTTATGGTTCTCAGATGCATTACATGCATACATACAGTTTGAGGATGACCCTGAGGCTTGTATAGGTTCATACACAGAATTAGAAGATCCTCTTCCCTATATGTCTCTTCTCCAGGATGTCCTTCACATTTTAGGCTCAGAGAATCATTTTTTCCAGTTTCACTTGCAAGTGAGATGTTCTTTTAACATTTTAACCTTCCATATTACTGCACAGTTCTACCTAATGAACCCATCTTTGGTGAAGTATTTAAAAAGAGAGAGAAAAATAACAAGAATTCTTTCCATAGTTTTTGTCCCATAGGGACTCTTTTTCTTGTTTCTCTACACAGAGAAATTATTTTCTCTTGAGTTTTAGATACAAAGCCACCTCCTCTGCAACTGTGCAGATCCATGACCTTGGGAAGATTGGTAGAGGAAAGAGAGAGAAAACAAGAGGGAGAGCGAGAGATAGCAAGAGAGAGAGAAACAAAAGGGATTTCCTCCATACCTATCAGCTTACAAAGTCTCTTTTGGCCAGTTATCCAGGCAGAAGGATGGATTTCCCTAGGATGTTTTGATATTTATGCCTGTGGCTAAGTTTCTCAATTTGGGCCTGCCCTTAAGTCAAAGGGTGGGGGAGGGTGGTTCCCTCTAGAATCAACCTGTTCCAATTGATTTACAGACTGCTTTCTGTATTTTCTCCCACATGGGCTGTAGTGGGCTTCTTTCATCTTGGCTGTTACTGGAAGGTCTGGCTCCTCTGTCCAACCAAGTTCACTGTAGGCAGCATCTCCCTGCTACAGTCTAGGTACCTTCTTAGCATGGCGCAACATAGCATCTAGAACCATGGAGAAGTGTGGGGAGTGGCCTGGGGAAAAGTATGACCATCTCAGATATTGGTCTGGAAGAAAAAAACTCTTTATTTCAACTGTTCCACTTAGGTTCTGGGATTCAGTTTCTCTACCTTAAAACAGCCATTTAAAAATTATATTTTAAAGATTTAATTTTTCTTTAATTTCAAAACTAGCTGACCAATAAATTAGCTTTCCATCATCTGAAATTTGCTACAATTATATATATTTTAAAGCTGGATAAAAAGTTAACTGAAATTAATAACCAATGTAAAATTTTATAGTAATTTAGAAAACATATAAATATGCTTTATTTATGCCTAAATAAAGAATATGGAATTAAATTAGTTTGCCAGTATCACCATTTGCTGGGAATGTATCATGAGCTAAAGGTGAACACATGATAAATGAGCTTAGATGAAGCATTTATTTCTGCAAACTTATCTGAGAAGT
The DNA here is from genome assembly GCF_000951035.1 of Colobus angolensis palliatus. Taxonomy (NCBI): domain Eukaryota; kingdom Metazoa; phylum Chordata; class Mammalia; order Primates; family Cercopithecidae; genus Colobus; species Colobus angolensis. The sequence goes on from NW_012115988.1 coordinate 1,413,203, forward strand.
CCTCTAATATGTTTGATTGTGTCCCCACCCAAATCTCATATTGAACTGCAGTTCTCGTAATCCCCACATTGTGCCATGAACGTGTTGGGAGGTAACTGAATCATGGGAGTGGTTCATGCTATTCTCATGGTAGTGAGTTCTTATGAGATCTGATAATTTTGTAAGGAGCTTTTCCCCAACTTTCACTCTGCACTTCTCCTTGCTGTTGCCATGTGAGGAAGGATGTGTTTGCTTTTCCTTCTGCCATGATTGTAAGTTTCCTGATGCCTCTCCAGCCATGCTGAACTGTGAATCAATTAAACCTCTTTCCTTTATGAATTACCCAGTCTTTGGTATGTCTTTATTAGCAGCATGAGAACGAACTAATATAGTATATTTGTACCGGGAGTGGCGCATGGCTGTAAAGATACCCAAAAGTGTGGAAGCAACTTTGAAACTGGGTAACAGGCAGAGGTTAGAACAGTTTGGAGGGCTCAGAAGAAGACAGGAAAATACTGGAAACTTTGGAACTTCCAAGAGATCTAGAGAGCTCAGAAGATGAGAAGATGTAGGAAAGTTTGAAACTTCCTAGAAACTTCTTGAATACCTTTTCCCAAAATGCTGACAGTAATATGGACAATAATGTCTAGGCTGAGATGCTCTCGGATGGAGATGAGGAACTTTTTGGGAACTTGAACAGAGGTGACTCTTGTTATGCTTTAGCAAAAAGACTGATGGCATTTTGCCCCTGCCCTAGAGATCTGTGGGACTTTGAACTTGACAGAGATGATTTAGGATATCTGGCAGAATGATTTAGGGTAAGAACAGAAGAGTTGGAAATACCGTTCTTATATCTAAACAGATTTTTATTGCACAAAAGTACACCATCTTTTGAAGTGAAGAAGTTATGACAGAAAGGTAATACCATTGGCATTATCATTTTGATAGCCATTGACACCAGCATCCTGATGTGTGGAGGAAACCATTTGTTCATCAGTCAAATGATTTCATGAGAATCATACTTGTGTAACCTTGGACAAGTCACTTGTGTGACCTTGGAAAGGGGTCCTGATCCAGACTCCAAGAAAGGGTTCTCGGATTCCACGAAAAAATTTGTAGTGAATCCATAAAGTAAAGCAAGTTCATTAAGAAAATAAAGAGTGGCTACTCCATAGGCAGAGAAGCCCCAAGGGCTGTTGTTCACCCATTTTTTATGGTTATGGTTATTTCTTGATTACATGCTAAACAAGGGGTGGACTATTCATGAGTTTTCTGGCAAAAGGGTGGTCAATTACCAGAACTAAGGATTCCTTCCCTTTTTAGACTATATTTGGTAACTTCCTGCCATTGTCATGGCATTTGTAGATTGTCATGGTGCTGATGGGAGTGCCATTTAGTATACTAATGCATTATGATTAGCATATCACGAACAGTGAGATTGACCAGAGGTCACTTTCATGGCCATCTTGTTTTTGGTGGGTTCGGGCCACAGCTTCTTTACTGCAACCTGCTTTATCACCAAGGTTTTTATGACCTGTATCTCTTGCCAACCTCCTATCTCATCCTCTGACTTAGAATGCCTAACTTACTGGGAATGCAGCCCAGCAGGTCTCAGCCTTATTTTATTCAGCCCCTATTCAAGATGGAGTTGCTCTGGTTCAAATGCCTCTGACAACTTGTAAACAGAAAAGTATCTGAGACAGATCTCAATCAATTTAGAAGTTTATTTTGCCAAAGTTAAGAACAATGCCCAGAAGGAATAAACAAGGGACCACGGAAACAGTCTGTGGTCTGTGCCTTTCTTCAAAGATAATTTTGAGGGCTTTAATATTTAAAGGGGAAAAGTGGGTTGGAGGGGAAAGAGGGAGGGTATGGTAATCCACATGTTGCAAGGGAAAAGAAACAGTTAGGGGGATAGTCAATTATGCATTAGTCTTACACTCAATATATTGGCACTTTACATAAGATAAGGTGAACCTGTGGATATTTAACCTTTTTTCTGTAGCTGTCTGCTGAGGAACAAAAGGAAAGGCATTTTCTTTCATGACTCAGCTTTCGGCTTAATTTTTTACTTTTGGCATAATGAATTGGGTTCTCAGGTTTTTAATTTTCCTTTCACAATCTTAATATCTCTGAAGCTTGGCTTCTTCACCTATAAAAGAAGGTCTCTTATAGTAGTACCTATCCTCAAAGGATTATTAGGATTCAATAAGATAATGCATGAAAAAAGATCTAGCAAAGTTTTTGTCAGAGAGAGCACTACAAACATTAACTCTTATATTTGAGTGAATAGGAGTATAATGTACAAACTCAAACTTATGCCAGTCTCTGGAAGCCACAGAGAGTTCTATCTCAGTGATGTATACAGAAACCAACAAGTTGATTCTGTGAAGACAAAATTTCCTGTTGGCCTTGTTGGCATTCAGAAAATAATGAAGCCTGACACCTTGGCAAGCAGAGTATTTTGAACTAAAGAAGATTGGAAGGCTTCAGAAGCAGCCTCAGAACTAATGTCTCTCCGACCTTCTCTACCCTCCTGTCTCATTCCTCTTTTCTTCTGGACACAGGGAGGGGCTTTCTGTGAAGTTCCCTTATGTGACTACAGACAGAAGAAATGCAATTGTCATGAGTCTCCACCCTAGGAATCCATTACCCAGTAAAGATTAACCGTATCACAGAAGAAGAGACTGAAATTTGACACCGCCCAGACTGTCACCTGTTCTTTGGAGGGCCCATTCATTTTTCTTCAAAAGTATTCACTCTCCCTTAAATTGCCTACATCTCCCGTCCAGTCTTCCCTATAAAGAGTGTATGCGGCTTTTAAGTCTTACTGGCTTTTGGGGTACACACTTTTCTTTCCTTTGATGATGCCCCATGCGTGTAATAAACGTGTTGGCCCTTTCTGTTGTTAATCTGTTTCCTGTCAGTTTATTTTACAGACTCAATTATCAACTTCAGAGGGTAGTCAGAAAGGTTTTTTTCTCCCCTATAGTCCATAACTACACTCATACCACTCATGAAGAAATTATGTTCCTCTATTTTTTTAATAATGGAAATTTTCAGTGAAAGAGGCTCAGAACAGGCTGGGCGCAGTGGCTCACGCCTGTAATTCCAGCACTTTGGGAGACTGAGGCGGGTGGATCACCTGAGGTCAGGAGTTCAAGACCAGCCTGGCTAACATGGCAAAACCCCGTCTCTACAAAAATACAGAAATTAGCTGGGTGCGGTAGTGTGCGCCTGTAGTCCCAGCTACTCCAGAGGCTGAGACAGAAGGATCGCTTGAACCTGGAGGGTGGAGGTTGCAGTGAGCTGAGAAAGCACCATTGCACTCCAGCCTGGGCGACAGAGCAAGACTCCGTCTCAAAAAAACAAACAAAAAAACAAAGAGGCTCAGAAAAATAATTGAAGCTACTGTTAATATAAAAATCAAAGAATCCACATCACATTTTCTGAGTACTTGGCGAATAAAAAAATGGTCACAAAAAACTATGTAAGTTTATTCAGTATTATCTGATCATATGCTATGAACACATCTTTAGGAAAAAAGAAATTTTTTAATTTTGTATTTCAAATTCCGAGTGTTGTTTCAATTTTCTAATTTATAATCAAACTTTCTAAGCTGAATTGGGAGTAATTTTATTAAAATAAGTTGTTTAGCATTTTCTGAAGTGAACAAATCAGTTGGTAAAATAGATTTTTGAATAAAACTGGTAAAAAAGAAATAAGTAATTTTGTTATATGCCAATTTAGAAGAAAATACAAAAACAATTTACTTTCTTATTTTAAATGAACAGCTAGAATTACATGTTTGTAATGTGTATATGGATATATAACTTAGTAGTTATTTTAATGTTGTTTAGTATGATTTGTAACTTTTGTGCTAAAGAGAATTAAACAGTCAGTGGTCGATCTTATTTCTTTATGAAATGCAATGCGCTGTGGTTCACTGAATGACAATTAATTAAGACAATAGCTCAACTGGCATGTTTTAGCTTCCAGTAAGATATGCAAATTAAGTATAATGTGCTATCTCATTAATTAATATTATAAATAAGAAACTTTTCTCTCAACTCAGATCATAATGGAAAATATATTACCTATAGTTTTGGATAGATTGTGGAAAAATTCTGTGTGTTCATCCATATGTGTATTTTTGTAGTATGTAATATTTCACATAAAATTACAAAGTATTAAATTTATGATTAGCTGGAAAAGCATCAAACATTTATTGAGAATGAGAGAAAAAGAAGCTGGTGGGACATGTAGTAAACAGGCAACAAAATGTATCACTCCAGAAAAACAAAGGAGATTTCCAGCTACTGCAGAGCTAAGAAACACACAAAAGGATAAATGTTCTGTAATTCCACTTACATGACATACCCAGAAGAGGCAAATTCAGAGTAGTTTAGAGGAACCAGAGAAGGCAGGAGGGCAGAGTAGAAGTTATTAGTTGATGATGGTGGTGTTCACTTACTTACAGTTTGATTGAAATTGGGGGAAAAAAATAAGAAAAAGGAAAGTTAAGTATGTAAACCCTGGTATGTTATACCAGGTAAGTTGACTTAGGTGTAGGAAGAAAATACTAGATCCTACATTAAAATTTTAGATTTATCTAAAAATAAATAAGACATTATACGTTACTAATTTTAATTCATAGAGTTTAAAAGCTGTCCTAATTCTGTGCCCTGTGTTAGATGGTCAAATGTCCTCTAAGTTGTATGGGCTACGCAGAGACAGTCATAGGGGTTCTCCAATAATAAGTAATGATGTCCTCCTCAGTTGGTTTATCTTCAGCATATTGTGACATAGTGCAGTAATATGTGCCTGTGAAGTGGATTTGCAGATTATACCCTCCCATTTCAACCAAATGAACCCTATGAAATTATAAATTGCTTAAACCATTTATGCAAAGAGGCCATACATTGAAGGTAATACCTACAATGCAAGTAGAGTAGGCAACAAAACAAACAACAAGAAATATGGCAGGATGGATATGTTGGGAGGCAGGACACACTACCCCCAAAACATGACTGTAGAAAACCAGAATCTGTCATCGCAACACATAGTTCTTTGGCATATTTGGAGCAGATTATTTTGAGAAACCACAGACAAAGGAGTAGCTCTGAAAAGCTGCCCTTTTGTAAAGGAAATTTACATCTATAAAAGGAATTTTTATTAATAAAGGCATCTTCAGTGCATATCACCTAATCTGGCCTAGAGGTTTCTTGTGTCTTGCCGTAATAGCCATTGATGTCATGACACTGTCATGATAGAAAAAGGTTTTTTAAGTTACTATGTTTTACATTTATTTGATTTAGTATCTGTTTGACTTGCTTTATATATATCAAGATTATTTTATTAAAAGCAAATAGGCATCCTGAGAAGGGCAATGGTACTCACACTGGTAAGTACTTGGTGAGCATATAGCTGTGTTACTGTGGTACTATCATAGAGTCTCCCTTTCATAACAAATATTCAGAAGAATCTAATGTTAACCTGTGAGATAGAATTTTAATATAGAGGGTAGATAACGATTAGGTTTTCATGAACTCATTAATGTGAGCTGCTAGAATGTTTTATGTATATTACTTGTATCCCAGTCTGGCTTGGAGGAGGAAGAGAAGTGGGGAGAAGAGGAAAGAGGAATCTTTTCTGAATGCCATTTGTCTTAGATCAGTTTTTGATTTGTTAGCTGACTTTCTAGGAGTACTTGAAAAAGAAGAAGAAGAAAAAAATTATTCTGGGGTGATTTCTGTACAATCCTTCCTGTGACGCTCTTTCTAAAGCAATGTCTTTTTATTGTCTTTTATGTTTGCCACTGTAACATATATTGGGGTATATATGGATATTGCTGGTGCCAATGAAATCCCCTTTACTTTGTTTCACTGTTTTTGATTCCCAGTGTCTGCCTACTTTTTCTTTCAATAGTACACAACTGTAGCCCTTCAAAGAGCTGCTACTACAGCTGCTTGGCCTGTTGAAACTAGAAGTCCTTAGAATTTGTCTTCCCATTGCCACCTCCTCAGAAAGCCCTTAGTTAGTGACAAACCAGTGTAGGTTATGAAAACTCAGGTCCTCTGCCTTAAGCCAGAACAAATTTTTGACACAGAATATACATTCCAGGAATTCTTTGCAGAATCAGGCTAAAGCACTCCCCTCAAGACTTTCCTGAAATTATACTTTTGCTTGGGTTCTTCTTTTCTTCTCTGCTTCCCGCATTCTATCATTTTTTTTTCCTTCAGGGCATGTGCACATGAATTCTCAACATGTCTTTTTATTTGGAGGAGTATAAGATCGAAACAAATTTAGAGACTATTAGTATAGAGGAGAAACCAGTTTACTGTTAAGAATGGCAAAACAAAATAAAACCAGAACCACCACCGCCAACAAAAACCCCACATCCTCACACACAAACAGCAGAACAATGACACCTGCATGTATTTATAGCTCCTAGAATTGTGAAAAGAAAGAAGAAAAATAGACATGTGAGTAGAACAGATTGGTGTCCTAATTTTCCCTCTTCGGCTTTTAAACAAAAGATATCCTGCTTATCTATCGCTGTAGAACATATCCCCTGAAAGCACATTAGATTACAACAAAGAGTTGTTATTATTTTCTTTGATTCATAAAACTGATGAGTTCAGCCTGATGGTGCTCCTTTGGAGTTGCAATGAGATTACTGTTGAGGCTAAAGTATTTGAGAGATTTCTTCCCTTGTATGTCTGGTGCCAGGAAGTGCTGAAGCTGGTTAACCATCTCTCTCTATGTGGACACTCAACATGAGGAACTGGAGATTCCTCACAGGGCAGTTCCAGAGTACTCAGATTTCTTATATGCTCCAAAGAAAGCATTCTGAAAGACCATGGCAAGCACTACCATGCTGCTTCTTGCCTAGACTCAGAAGTCTTGTAGTGTCACTTGTGCCACAGTTTCTTGGTGATAAGTGAGTTATAAGGTCGATCCATCCATGAGAGAGTGAATGCTCAGAGACATCATTCACTGGGACCTTCTTTAGATATGTGTTTAATAAAATGAAGGGAGTACAGAAAGCGTGGAATATTTACCTTGTTCCTTAGTGAATCAGGACACCAGAAAGAGACTCTGTGCAAAGCCTCACTACAAAATAAGGTAACAGGCTAATGAAGAGAATAGAGCAAATGGTCAGGCCTCTAGCTGGCGTGTGTGAATACTCCTTATGTCTCTTCAGATGTGGATTCTGAGTTGAGAGCCTATGAGTCTGTCAGGGATCCTACTAGGGTACAGATACATTTTGCAGCAGAAATTGAAGGCAGACAATCTTAGCAAGGGTTGAGTTGAGGATATAGCAACAGTCAGATGTTTTCATCATAGTAGGAGTGGAAAGGAAGCAAATTCAGCAAAGTAGAATGGCCAGTGCTCCCCTCAATCTTACCACAGCACCAGTTTAGGAGGCATACAGGGAGTGCAGGGACTCAGCATCTAAGAGACGTCAACTTGGACAGTGGCGATTGTCTGCTAGTGCATGCACAAAAAGAACTTTGAAGCCCAGGGACCTCATTTTTCCATGGAATGAGGTCTTGCATCTCTCCCCTCTACACCCACTGTCTCCCTCAAGTATGTGGGAATTTAACATCCTAATTATTACCCTCACTAAAATGTTTCACCTACCACTGTGTTGCAAACGGGGTCTCTTATTGCTCTGAATAGTGTGTATTTAACGGGAAAGGAATTCTGTTTTACAAATCGAAAATCTGTGGCTCAATGGGGTTAAGTATTCCAAGTTTACACAACCAGTAAGGGGAAGGATCTGCTATTGAGACTCAGGTCTGCTGCCTCACATTGTGTTCTTTCCACTTTGTGATACTATCTCTAATATTTACTTCTCTATAAGGTTGCAATTGAAATACAATTCTCAGAAATTCATCATTTTTTAATCTTCACTTTTAACCAACAAATACGTTTTCCCATTTGGTAACTATAATCTGAAAACTGCTACATATTAATAAAAACTGACACTGATTTGTTTTTAGGTGTTCATTTATGCAGTGTGAATGAAGTCAGCTGTGTAAAAGTGACAAGAGAGAGAATTTCTTATGGTTCATTAGTAGAATATACAGCAGCAATCAATTGTGGTATTTAATAGTCACCGCACATTCAAGATAGAGATTTATTTCAACAAAGGAATTAAACTTGAAAACAGCAGGGAAGAAATAAAAAATTGGAAGTGATCATAGGAGAAGTTTACCAGAAAGGTCAAACTTTCACCAAGTTACATGATCCTTCCAGTTTTAAAATCACATGGAAATTTAAGTTGAACCAGAAGTATATTCCTGACATTTTTCTTTCCCTTCAAAATCTTTCTGTTTTACTATTCTTAATAATATAAGTTGCCTAAGACATTAATCACACAATTGATTTTAAGGATAGCCTTACAACAACAGCAAAATAATAATTTAATTTCATAACATATTAAGTAACTTTTATGTATCACACATTATATCAGTTTCTTCACATGAATTGACTAAGTTTAACAACATGTCTCTGAAGCTGGATATTGATATCACTATCATGAGAAAATAAGGCACAGAGAGATTGAATAAATTGCATGAGATTATACTCATCTACTAAGTGGTAGATTTGGGATGTGAACCAAAGTAGTCTGGTTTCAGAGTTACTCTCATAACCCACCAAAATGCACCTCCTTCCCATCTAAACTGTATTTGCTTGAACAATATTTCAGTGTGTTCTCTCCCTAAATCCAATCAACATCATAATATGCACAAATAGGCAAAGATACTAAGTATAACTACTGAAAATAATTACTATGAATTTAAAAAATAGTCTTAGAAGGGAACAGAATGGCAGAGTCCAGAGAGTAGACAGGATGTACATACAGAGATGCCAGAGAAAACTTATATCTTCTGATATAAGACCTGGAAAGTCAAAAAGGCACTACAAGTGTGGTTTTTGGATAGGAAGTCTATGAATATACCATTTATCTGAACATAAAGGAAATGGCCAGAGAATGTATAGTAACAATTTTGACAGGACTCTGAGCAACTAGAGCAACTAGATTATATCAGACCTTGAGACCATGATAGGATCCTTAGTTCACATTTTGTGTAAAAAGTGGAGCTCTTAGATTGTATGCACAGGAGAATAACATTATCTTTTCTACATTGTATTGATGACTTTGTGTACTGTGTTGGATCATAAGACCCAAGGGTGGAAGCAGTAAGAACACTAAAAGGGTGATATTAATGATCAAGGATAAAGGTGATGTGGTGATATTAATAATCAAGAATAAAAGGGATGGTGATTGAGTAAGTGATAGGATTAAAGGAGTGGAGAAGTGGTTAGTTCTGTGTATGTCCTGGGATCTCAGAGTTTTCAGAAGTATTGGATTGGAGTTTAAGGCAAAGTGGAGAGTCAGGAATGACTCTTGGTTCTTTCATACATTTCATACATTGATCGTTGTGGTTTTTAAGACTGCCTGTCCCTCAGAACATATATCTAGCTTCTCAAGAGGACTTCAGTCAGTCCTTCAGGAATGCCCCTTCAGTTTGCCCCTTCAGGAATAATTTCTACCCTTTTTTCCCCTTATATTATCCCTAACTTACTGACTATATCATACTTGTTATTCCTTCCACCTGGAATGTTTTGTTCTACATTTATTTATATGGCTAATGCCATATTATTATCCAGGCCCCTACAAGCATAACTTCTTCAGAACATCCCTTCAATTCTGATTAATCTCTCTCATTATCCATTTTTATGTTTTTCTTTCTTTTCCAAAGACTTCTCTCTATCTGTATTTATATAGTTAATTTTACAGAATATTCATTTACTGTTTTTCTCACTACAGTGTAAGCCATATAGGATCCTGCATCCTACCTTTATATTTCTAGTATGTCTGTTTCCCAAATACCTAGTACAATGTCTAGGGCATAGAAAATCATGAATGAATGAATGAAACCATGTTATTAGGCAACAGACAATTATTTAACTTTGCATCTAATATATATTAACTTACATTAAACTTTAGGATGGTAATATCTTCTCTTCACTATAGGCATAGAGGTAAAACACTTTAAATAAAACATTCATTAAGGTTTGTTATGTTTAATTCATATAGACATGGTCAGAACAAAAATCATCTTCTCATTAAAGTCAGCTAAATATTTTGGTTTAAATGAACGTGGTAAATATCTAGACATATTTTTAAATGTCATTTTATATATATATATATGACTTAGATTTAAGTCAAATTTATTTCAACAAACAACTTTATTGGATGAAAGCTTATATGCTAATATGAATAATGAATATTTATAGAGTATCTACAATGTGCCAGGTAATATAATTAACAATTAATCTAGAATTATCTCAATTAATCTTCATAAGAATCCATTAAGGTAGCTACTCTTATCTTCCACTTGCATACAAGAAAACAGACTCTCAAGTAAAGTTGTAGCAGGACAAGCCACAGACAAGAACCCCTAAGACACCAAGTTATGGAAGGAAAGGGCTTTATTCAGCTGGGAGCTTCGGCAGACTCACATCTCCAAAAACTGAACTCCCTGAGTTAGCAATTCCTGTCCCTTTTAAGGGCTTACAACTCTAAGGGGGTCTGCATGAGAGGTTCGTGATCGATTGAGCAAGCAGGGGGTATGTAACTGGGGGCTGCATGTACTGGTAATCACAACAGCACAGAACAGGACAGAGATTTTCACAGTGCTTTTCCATAGAATGTCTGGAATCTATAGATAACATAACCGGTTAGGTCAGTGGTCAATCTTTCACTACCGGGCCTGCAATGCAGTGCTGGGCTATCTGACTACTGATTTCATTTCTGTCTTTTCTTTAACTCCTACTTTTTCTTTGAGGCAGAAATTGGTCATAAGACAATATGAGGGATGGTCTCCTCCCTTAAAGTGATCCGTTCAAAGTTATAGATATATTAGGTGACATATTTGGAATTTTATTCCAAGTATTCCTGCCTCCAAATTTATACAATATACCTTTTTAAATAAGGCCATTAGTTATAAACAGCCCTGTCTTCCATTTGCCCAAGCCAGTATAAAAATATACTTTAAAAAATACAACTTTAAGCACTCTAGCCAATTATTCCACTCAACTGATTCTTTCCTCTAGTATTCTGAGAACATTTTTAAACTTAGGACTTCAAATTCAATAATTATACGATTTTTTTCCTGTTCTTTACTAATCTTGTGCTCATTTTTCCATTATTATTCAGTATAAATTTCAGGATTCATCACTAAAATTACTCTTTTTTGAATACTTCCTCTCTCTGTCTCTTAGTTCTCTCCTAATAAAATCCAATGCTGGTTAAATCTAATTCTTGGGTCACTCTACCTTTGCAAACAGCTGAACTGGCACAAGAGAAGAGCACACAACCATGCTGAAAAGTATTACCTTGAACTTATTATCACTAGACCCAAATTATCTCTTAGTAGAGTTGTACAATTATACTATATTTTTGTAGTTCATTCATTTTTTCCAATTTCTAGAAAGCCATCATATTCTTTCTCTTCTCCTATTGTATCGCCACTTCTTCTTCCATCGTCCTCTCTCCAAGGAGAAGATTTTAATTCCTATTTCATTCAGGAAATGAAGGCAACCAGAAAACATTTTTTTTTTTTTTTTTTGAGACGGAGTCTTGCTCTGTCGCCCGGCCTGGAGTGCAGTGGCCAGATCTCAGCTCACTGCAGGCTCCGCCTCCCGGGTTTACGCCATTCTCCTGCCTCAGCCTCCCAAGTAGCTGGGACTATAGGCACCCACCACCTCGCCTGGCTAGTTTTTTTTTTTTTATATTTTTTAGTAGAGACGGAGTTTCACTGTGTTAGCCAGGATGGTCTCGATCTCCTGACCTCGTGATCCGCCCGTCTCGGCCTCCCAAAGTGCTGGGATTACAGGCTTGAGCCACCGCGCCCGGCCCAGAAAACATTTTTTACCTTGCTTCTATTAACACATATCCTGAAGTCATTTGAGACCATACACTCTACCTTCTGTACTCTTAGTTTGGATAAACAGCCTATGCTCCTTTCTTAGTTCTCCATAGGTGCACTAGATTTCATCTCCTCTTGCTCATTTTCTCTGTGGAAAACATATACAAAATCGTCCTTAAAAGCAACTGCTTATACTTTTGTCTCCACATATTCTCCAGTGAGTTTTTGTCCTTATCACTTCACAAAAAATGTTCATGTCAAGGGTACCAATTATTTCCATGTTGGTAAGTTTAATTGGTCTTCATGTTACTCAACAATTATTAAAGGATGAGACACCATTGAGCACTCCTTTTATTCATTTGCTTCTCAGACATCTACTTTTCCTACTTCTCCTCCTATTTCATTGGTAATATAGTTTAGATATTTTTCCTCACCCAAATCTCATGTTGAAATGTAATCCCCAGTGTTGGAGGTGAGGCCCAGTGGGGGATGTTTGGCTCATGGAGAAGATCCCTCATGAAGGGCTTGGGCTGTCCCCTTGGTGGTAAGTGAGTTCACACAAGTTCTTCACACTTAAAAATGTGTAGCACGTGACCCAGCACTTGCTCCTGCTTTTGCCGTGTAAGGTGCCTATTTCTCTTTCACCTTCTGCCATGACTGTAAGCTTCCTGAGTCATTCCTACAAGCCAAGCAGATGCCAGCAGCATGCTTCCTGTAACGCGTGCAGAACAGTGAGCCAATTAAACCTGTTTTCTTTATAAATTACCCAATCCCAGATATTTCTTTATAGCAATGCAAGAATGGCTTAATACAGAAAATTGGTACTGAGGAATGGGGCATTCTTATGCAGATAACTGAAAATGTGAAAGTGGCTATGGAACTGTGTAATGGGCAGAGGTTGCAGGAGTTTGGAGAGCTCAGAAGAAGAGAGGAAGATGAGAGAAAGTTTGGGACTTCTTAGAGACTGGTTAAATGGTTGTGACCAAAATGCTGATAGTAATGTGGACATGAAGTCCAGGCTGAGGAGGTCTCAGATGGAAATGAGGAACTTACTGGGGACTAAAGCAAAGGTCACACATGTGAGGCCTTTGCAAAGAGCTTGGCTGCATTGTGTTCATACCCTAGGGATCTGTGGAAGTGTGAACTAAAGAGAGATGATTTAGGGTATCTGGCAGAAAAAAATTCTGTGCAGCAAAACATTGAAGATGTGACTTGGCTGCTTCTAACAGCCTATGGTCAGATACAGAAGCAAGGAAATGAGTTAAAGTTGGAACTTATATTTAAAAGTGAAGCAGAGCTAAACATTTGTAAAGTTTGCAGCCTAGCCATGTACCAAACAAAGAAAAACACTTTTTGGGAGGAAGAGGAATTCAAGCAGGCTGTTGAGCAAACACTTGCTAGAGAGATTTGCATAACTAAAAAGGAGCCAAGTGCTAATAGCCAATATAATGGGAAGGAGGCCTCAAAGGCATGTTAGAAATTTTCCAAGCTTCCCTTATCATCACAGGCCCTGATGCCTAGAAGAATGAATGGCTTCGGGGACCAGTCCCAGGGCCCTGCTGCTCTGTGTAGCTTCAGGACACTGTTCCTCACATACCAGCACTTCTAGATTCAGTCTCAGCCCAAAGAGCCCCAGACACAGCTTGGGCTGCTCCTCTGGTGGGTGCAAGTCATAAGCCTTGGCAACTTCCATGTGGTATTAAGCCTGTGGGTGTGCAGAATGTAAGAGTGAAAAATGCTTGATAGACTCTGCCTATATTTCAAATGCTGTATGAGAAAGCCTGCATGCACATCAGAAGCCTACTGCAGGGTCAGAGGCACCACAGAAGACCTCTATTAGGGAAGTGTGGAAATGTAAGGTTGGAGCCCACATGCAGTGTTGCCACTGGGGTCCTGCCTAGTGGAGCTATGAGAAGTGGCTGTTGTCCTCTAGACCCCAGAATAGCAGAATAGTAGATCCACTGGCAGCTTATGCCCTGCTCCTGGAAAAATACAGGCACTCAAAAACCTGTGAGAGTAATCATGAGGGACATAATCTGCAAAGTCACAGGAGCAGAGCTGCCCAGAGCTTTGAGAGGCTACTCCTTGCATCACTGTGCCCTGGATGCAGGATATGAAGTCAATGGAGATTATTTTGGAGTCTTAAGATTTAATCACTGCCCTGCTGGATTTCAGATTTGCATGAGTCCTGTAGCATCTTTCTTTGGGGGATTTTTCTCCCTTTTGGAGTAAGGAATGTTTACCTAGTGCCTATACCCACAATGTATCTTGGAAGTAAATAACTTGTTTTGAATTTACCAGCTCATAAGTGGAAGAAAATAAAACTCAGATAAGACTTTTGACTTGAACTGAACTTGAGACTTGAGTTAATGCTAGAATGGATTAAGACTTTAAGGGGACTATTGAGTAGAGATTATTGTATTTTGAAATGTACAAAGGAGATGAGATTTGGAATGGTCTAGGTGTAAACTGATATAGTTTAAATATGTGTCCCTGACAAAATCTCATGTTAAAATATAATTCTCAGTGTTGGAAGTGGGGCCTGGTGGGAGGTTCTTGGATCATGGAGGAGGATCCACCATGAATGGGTTGGGTCATCCCCTTGGTGATAGTGAGCTCTTGCTCTGAGTTCACATAATAGCTCGTCATTTAAAAGTGTATGGCACTCCCCTCCCCACTTTCTTTCTTGTTTGCTTGTGCTTTCACCATGTGAGGTGCCTATTCCCCCGTCACCTTCTGCTATGACTGTAAGTTTCCTGAGGCCTCCCTAGAAGCTAAGCAGATGGCAGCACAATGCTTCCCTTAACCCTGCAGAACCGTGAGCCAATTAAACCTCTTTTTTAAAAAAATAAATTACCCAGTCTCATATATCTCTTTATATAAATGCAAGAACAACCTGATACAATTGACAACTTATATTTTCTCTTTCCTCCCAAAGCTTTAAACATTGGAGTAGCCCAGAGATCAGTCTTTGAATATCCTCTTTCTTTGTTCATACACATTGTCTTGGTGATCTGATTCAATATTTTCAAATCTCTAAACTGATGCCCACATACTCATCCTTCCAGTCTGAACTTCTACCCTGAACTGGTGCATGGAACAGACTACTTAACATCCCTGTCTGGAAAGCATATACTCCTTTTAAACTTGACAGGCACAAGAACAAGCTTTTGTTTTCCCTTACTGCAAAGATGTTTTTCTCCAAATATTTTCCATCTGAGTAAAAAGGAATTCCATCCTTTTAGTTAATCAATCCAAATATTTTGGAGTCTTTTTTGCGTGCCCTCTTTCTTTTACGGACCATATTAAATTGCCATCCATTAGCAAATCCGGTTGATTCTTTCTGTTTTAAAGAATAATTCATCTACTTCTTAAATCTCCCATTACTACTGAACAGCTGTTATTATATTTTGCTTGGATTACATAATGTAACAACTCAATGGGTTAATTTTGCCTCCTGCCCAGAAAAGCCAATACATTAAGAACAACAGATATTGCAGCAAAGAAAGAGTTTAATTATATCAGGGCCAGCCAAGCAAAAGGATGGCAGACATTTCTCAAATTTGCTTCCCTGAAAGCTCAGAGGCTTGGGTTTTTAAAGATAATTTGGTAGCCAGGGTTCTAATAAATGAATACTGCTGATTGGTTGGGGATGAATTCATGGAAGTGTCCAAACTGTTTTCAGACACTGAGTCAGCTTCTGTGTGGGAGCCATTTCCTTGGTGTAAGTCAGAGGTTCAGGTGGAGTCAGTCAGTTGTCAGAATGCAAGAGTCTGAAAAACATCTCAAATGTCAATCTTAGGTTTTGATAATAGTTATGTTATATATAGGAGCAATTGGGGAAGTTACAAATCTTGTGACCTCCAGAACAGTAAATGATTATAGAAAGGCATGCTGGAGAACAACAGTTATCATTTAATGATGCCTATATCTTAGCAGAATTCAGATTTGTCCCATAATCCTAATTTTGTGACCTTTAATTAATTTTATAAGGCAATTTCGGTCCCTAAGCAAGGAGGGGTTTAGCTTCCAGAAGGACTGTTATTATCTTTGTTTTAAAGTTAACAAAGGCAGTTATCTTGTGAGGCCAGAAGCAAGATAGAGTCGGTTAGGTTAGATTTCTCTCACTACTATAATTTTTGCAAGAGTGGTTTCAACAATAATATCCTATCTAACTTCTCTGCATTTTAATCTCTTCTATTTTGGTAGCCATGGTCTTGAAAGGAAACAAATAGCACACTCAAATTTATTAATTAGAAGAATTTAATAAAATGTTTATAAAGTTGTTGGAATGGTTTGGAAAAAGCAAAAAGAAAAAAGAAAAAAATTGCAGTAGTTGGAGGCTAGTAACAATAGAGAGTGATCACCACACCCAGACTTGGATAATCTAGGCCAGGAAGTAGTTATCAGACCCAGGGGAGAGCCACCTGGTAAGGGCTATGACTAATGGAAGTTCTGGTGAAACATAATGAAAAACAAAATCTGTCAGTTCTGAAAAGTTCTTTACAAAGGTAAAAGGAAAACAAAAATTATTATTGAATAAGCATTAAACTAGAACGTGACTTGCATCATAGGCAATTTGCTAAGAGATTTCAAAGGCAGAAAAAAAAATCTGTCTTTTATTCAATACAATACATATATATTCTCAAGATAATAACTTGTCTTCAAGTAAGAGGACTTGACAGCAACATTTGTCATAAACACTTCATCAAAAATTCACCTGGCTATTAGAGTGGCCATCAGTGTTAGTTAATTGACTATATATGAGGGAAAACTAAATCTCACATTTCTTAATGACAGGAGATAGTTTTGCAACTTAGAGTGAGGTGCCTACTGAAGTTACCCTTCCACTAAAATCTGAGGATAACAGCACTATCTTCTTTGACTACATTTCAAAGAGATGGTCCCCAGGTCTTTAAGAAAGACATTTCTGAGGTAAAAGCTAGCAGAAGTCTTACCTAGGTCTTAAAAAGATATACATCCATTTCAAATAGAGACAGAATATATAATTACAAGTTTTCTAAGTAAATACTCTAAGGGAGGGGAGGGGAGTCTCTTTCCTTGTTTGCAAAAGGGAGTATAAAACCCCTTATTTTTAATTTGTATTTGACCTTACAAGCAAGATGGAGTAAACCCACAATGACTGGTCAGAAGAGCCAGAGAAATTGTTATCTCAACCTCACTCTTCTTATAGCTTCTAGATCTTCTCTCAGTGCCTCCCTATTAGTATCTTAATCTTGGCTTTCAGATTTTTGTGAAAGCAATGGCTAAAACAGACACTCACGTACAGGTATATCATTCAGTAGGTGATACAAGAAGTGAGTAGGAGGAACCAGAAAGAATGAAATAAAAAAAGGAAAAGTTAATGCAAACGTGCATTGCTGAATTTGGTCCTCTCCAGAGGCAGCTGGGGCTTCATCCTTCTTGGAACTTTTCAGTAACGCACAGAATGACTCTTAGATAGGTCAGCAAAAGATTAATGGGAAAAAGCATTTATCCATCACTCCCATTTCCCATTGTTTGAGGGTTAACACAGGGCGTATTAACTTCTTCCACACTTTCAACTGTGCTTGTAGCAATACCATATGGGCTCCTGCTGGTATCTCATGTCACAGTAAATGAACTATCAAGGCTTGGGCTTAAAGCAAGAGGCTGCTAAAGGGAAGTAAGTGAAAACCTTTAGGTAAATGCTCGGTAAGTAAAAACCTGTAGGTAAATGCTTAGCTGTAGCTGAAAAGGGGAATGTGAGGCTAACCTCAAGAGGTAGCTAATGTACCTCTGTTGGACATACCCAACTAAGAGCCAAAAGTAAGGAAGTCAGTTGATGCCATACGTATGGGGCAAACTCCTGGGGCAGAGAGCAGGATGGAGAATAAATTGGGAGGTGCAAATAGAAGATATTCAATATACTTCCTCTACAGGCTATTTTTAAAACTGTTGCCAGAATGATCTTTTTAAAACCTAAGTCAGAGCATATCATTTCCCTGCTCAAAACCCTATTTTCTTAGTTTTATTTATGTTTTTTCTACATCACAAATTGAAACCAAATTTGTTAGGAAGGAAATAGATTTTCATTTGGCAATACATGGAGAATAATTGTGGTGTGCTAAACTGAAATGCCATATAAATATTTGAGTCATGAATATTGCACTGAAAATCACATTTGAACATAGAATTTAGTTGCTGTCACTATGTAGTTTTATATATTTGAAAACATGAAAATATTAATCAGTTCTGGAATGTAAAATTAAGCAGATATTTAGTAGCAAAAAAAAGGACAGGATATAGCTTTTAGGTTAAAATTAATAAAACTAGTGGTATCTTATTAAGAACACTTACCCTGACTGTGGGAATAATCTACTTTATAAAATTATGGTTATGGACTTGTTTAAAGACTATTTCTAACCATTTAACTTTGAATTTTTGTTTAATATAGTGTCCCCACTAAAAATGACTAAATTATGTTCAAATACCTATATGACTGCATGCTACAGCAAAAGAATTCATTCTATAGCTATTTTTGCCACTATGATAGATAATGGTATTTCAAAAATATAAAGATGGAACATGGTTTATTTTCTCAGTAAGCTCTCAGTAGTCATGGTTTATTAAAAGGCCACTGGTAGTATAGCAAAATATTGCACTTTCACACAATTCTATGATGAAGATGAGGAAAAATGAACAGTAAGAGCCATACTACTTTAGCTTTATTTGTCCTTTTAAAGAGAGTTTGCTGTTTATCCTAAGATGTGATAGCTAGCTACTGAAGGCTTTCCTGCAAGGAGCTAATGATGTCAAATTTACTCTTTAAAGAAAAAAAAAAGTAATTTTACATGAAGTGCAAGTCTGACTACAGGGGCAATTGGAGCCAGGAAGATCAATTAGAAGCCTATTGCAATTGCAAAAATGAGAGATATAAATTCCTGAATTAAATTTCTGGCTATAGAAATGGAAAAAGTAAAGGACTTCATTAGCTACTTAATAGGTAGAATGTATCAAATTGTAACCAGGAAACTGAAACAAAGAGAGAAGTCTGGGGAACTCTCAGGTTTCCAACTACTGTAACTGGAAGCATGACAGTCACACAAGGAACGTAGAAAAACTTTTGGGTTAGGTAGAAAAGCCAAGAGATGCAAAGCTACTGTTTCAGTTCTCTATCCTTGTTAGAATAAACCTCCCACATTAAGTGCCAGGAAACAACCACCATTGCTTATGGCCATAGATTCTGTGGGTTAGGAATTCAGAAAAAGCACCACAGAAATGGTTTGTAGCTGCTCTGTGGTGTCTGCGGCCTCATCTGAGAACACTCGAAGGACCAGAGATGACTCAGACAGCTGCTGTTTAGAAAAACTGGAACACAAGTTCTCAAAATTTGCACTCAAAATACTTTTACATGTTTCAAAATTATTAAAGATGCCCAAAGGGTCTTTGAGTATGTGGATTATAACCATCAATATTCACAATACTCGAAATTAAAACAAAAAACGTTTAAAGTACTTATTTTTAAATTTAATTAAAATAGAAATGATAAGCACTCCAACTGGTGGTGTATATAACTGTGTTAATACAAATCTTTATTTTCCTGACCAACAAAACACTGTGAGAGGGGTGGCCTTGTTTTCCATTTGGGTAAAACGCTTTACTATCTGACATAACAGGAAACAGCCAGTTTCTCAGGTGTGCTTCTGCATCCAATGTTGCAGTGTATTGTTTTCATTAAAGTATATGAAGAAAATGTGACCACCCATAGATTTAAAGTTAGAAAAGAAAGGAATATTTTAATAGCTCTTCAGATATTTATGAACATTTTCCTTTTATATGATGCCAAAACTTGACAGAAGGCGTTTTCGGAAAGTTCAGTTGCAGTATGAAATCTGAAACTGTGTTACTGATTTTTTTGGACTCTGCTACATTGAAATCCATTAATCTGTCTTACACTTGAATAAATCTTGAATGGGCCTTTTACCCATAAATAATTTTTGTAATGCCATGCACATGTCATTTGAATATGTCGTTTCACTAAGCTATGCGGGTCTTCCAAATGCTGATATATTTCATTGGAAAATATCAAAAAATACCATTTATTAAAATTATCACTTATTTCATCAGAAGTGCCTTGGGAAGCTATCACGCTCATAGCAGATAAAACCTCAAAATTTACCACTGATAATCAATGATGTCAATTATTTTCCTTAAAACTTTCCTTTTTCAAGCAGATATCTTCCAAATACCTAATGCTGAATAACCATAGATTTGGGGTTCATTCTTTCATGTCAGAATGGTGTTCCGTGAAAGAAGTATGTAGTCCAGCCACAATTCAATTGCACAAGAGTTTTTCCTTGAGACAAGTTTCATACTTAGTATGCAGCTTTAAGAGTTTGCTAAGGCTCTCATAAAAAAAAAAAAAAAATCAACAACTGTATAGGTTAGTCTACTTTCTTCACAGTTCTGAAGTCCAGAAGTCAAAGACCAAGGTGCCAGAAGATTTGGTTTCCTGCAAGACCTCTTTCTTTGGCTTGTGGATAGTCACCTTCTCACTGTATGCTCAGGTGGTTTCTTCCATGCATGCGCACCTCTCTCTCTCTCTCTGTCCTGATCTCTTACAAGAATACCTACATATTAGGCTGGGTGTGGTGGCTCATGCCTGTAATCTCAGAACTTTGGGAGGCCAAGATGGATGAATCACCTGAGGTCAGGAGTTTGAGACCAGCCTGGCCAACATATTGAAACTCCATCTCTACTAAAAATACAAAAATTAGCCGGGCGTGGTTTTTCTGATGCCTGAAATCCCAGCTACTTGGGAGTCTGCGGCAGGAGAATCGCTTGAAATCGGGAGGTGGAGGCTATAGTAAGCCAAGATGGCACCAGTGCACTCCAGCCTGGGCTATAAGTGAGATTCTGTCTCAAAAAAAAAAAAAAAAGAATACCTATATATTGGATTAAAGCCCACCCTAAAACCCCATTTTTACTCAGGCACCTCTTCAAAGGCCTTATCTCTAAATACTGTCACTTTCTGAAGTATTGAGGGTTAGGGCTTCAATATCTAATCTTGGAGGAACACAATTCAGCCAAGAACAGCAGAAAAACAGTTTATGTATAGTATTCATCATGCTACATAAAACGTTAGAAAAATGAGTACTAAGGAGTTATTTCATACAATTCTTTTTTTCTGCATCATCAAGGATATGTATGAAGATATGACAATGACTTTTTTTTTCCTGCAAGTACATGGGAGTGAAGAATTTTAAGATTAATATTTCAGTGTGATGCCTCTGTATTGATTCATGCTAAGGCACCAGTGGTTTTACTTATCACTAATTTCACACCACTTCAAATGTCAACACAGTGAAAAGGGTGTAGAGTGTGTTAGTATTAAGAAACAATTGTGATCACAGATCTTTTAGAAGAATTGCAGTGGCTCTTGAAGTTCCATCCACTAAACTTTGAGAAATACTGATAATTACTTATATGACTGCAAATAGATAATTTGAAGGATGGACTTAGCTAGAATGATAGACAGGCATAGTTAACTTGGCTTTTTCACACAGCTTGAGTAATCTTGCAGCGTGGAGCTTCAGGATAGTTGGAGATCTTAAATTATATTGTTGTGAATGTTGCAGCAAAGCAGAGGCTGAGTGGCATTATATGATTTAGTTTCTGCAGTGACATCCATCACTTTTATCATATTCTATTGTTTAAGTAGTCATAAGTCCACCCATAGTCCAGAGAAGGAGACACTGACCCCTACCTCTCAATGGCAAGATTACCTAAGAATTTGCGAACATATTTTGAAATTTCCACAGACTGATTTTTGGCCATAAATTATTTATATTATTCTGCTATGCAACATGCACTCACTCCTCCAAAGACCTCTGTCAAAATTTGATCCCATTATAACATCAGGCTCATGATTCAGGGTCTTGTCATGTAAATCATGTCTAGGTGTAAAAAAAGTGCCTTGGGTTTGGTTCATCAGTACAATTTCTTTTGATTTAAAGACCTATAGTCTATAGTATAAGGAGACTGT
Organism: Colobus angolensis palliatus; assembly: GCF_000951035.1. Lineage (NCBI taxonomy): Eukaryota > Metazoa > Chordata > Mammalia > Primates > Cercopithecidae > Colobus > Colobus angolensis. The sequence continues at coordinate 1,435,157 of NW_012115988.1, forward strand.
TTATCTGCCTCACGATCACCCAGTTTACAACACTTTTCAGGGATAGGATAGCACAGCAGACACTTGTATTTACAAAGAACAAAGAGGGCACATTAGTCGAGTTTCTCCAGAAAAAAATAGAATCAAAAGGAAATACGAATAATAGAAATGTTCTTTATTTTCTCTCTCTGAATCTCTCTGTCTCTTATTCTAAGATATCGGCTTACATAATCACAGAGGCTGAGAAGTTTCAGGACCTGCTCTCTGAAGCTTGCAAGCTGGAGGCCCAGGAAAGCTCAGCAATGGATACCTGAGAGTATAGATCTAGTCCCCATCTGAAGACTTAAGAACTTGTAATGCCAAGGGCAGGAGAAGATCAAGCAGTGGGGCAGCATTAATTCAACCTTTCTTTGCCTCTTTGTTCCATTCAGCCCCTCAACCCAGTAGATGATGCCCACTGGCATTGGAGAGGACCATCTGTTTTACCACCAATTCAAATGCTAATGTCTTCTGGAAAATCTCTCACAGACACACCCAGAAATAATGTTTAACCAGCTATCTGGGCATGTTGTGGCCCAATCAAATTAACACATAAAATTATCTCTCACAGAAGGGAAATGGGAGGCACATAGCAGTCACTTGCTATTAGTAATTCTAAAATGGATAGGACCACCTCTCAGTGGTTCCTTGATTAGGGTCCTGTCCTACTCCCTTCTCTGCTACTTTTAACTCTGCCCACTGAACTTTCAATTATGCCAAGGCATCTTTCCTATATCACAGGAAATGACCTGTTTTGTAGCTGAGTAGTGTTCTCGACCTCTTCTTTTTCCTGGAAATGTTGGGGGTTCAGAAGTCTCTTTTTATTTCGTCATGATTCTAGTTTTTCATCTATTCACACAAAATTTTTAAGTTTCCCTTTGTAAATGCAGTTCTTGATCCTCTATTTATTGAATGCTTGATATGTGAAGGCAAGATTAGCCACTGGGGTGTAGAAATTAACAGAATAGGCATGGTTTCTGCTATTATGGAGAATAGAATCTAATTTGACAGCTTTTCATCATTAAGATTCACCACACAACAAAAATAAAGGTCTCCACAAAATATCTATCAGAATAATAATCCTATTCTGGAGGGTTAAGGGAGCCTTCCTTAAGGAAGTGACATTTAAGCAAATATCTAAAGGATGAATACAAATTAACTTTAATGTATTCACTGTTTCTGTATTAGTGCTATATATATTTTGGGCATTTAATTAATACATTCTGGGAGTTTAAATATTATTGGTTTTTTTTAATATAAATCTAAAACAGTCCACAAAATATGTGTCTTTATTCTGATCTCTCAAGATTAGCAGATATGGAGGGGAGAGATTTTCTTCCCTTTCTGTGGCAGAGGTAGTCATTATAATTTTATCCTTACACAACTAAATCTATATGCAGCAATATTGCCATGGCAGTATTGGTAAGCACACATATACTCACATGAGTGATTATTCTTCATCATTTGATCTCTTCCATAAAAAGAATAAAAGTTACTGTTGAAATAAATAAGAATAAGGAATAGAGCTTATGGTTATGGGCCTAGAGCCTATGATTAAATATTTAACAAGGTTCCATTGGAAGCTTGCATTTTCAGCGATTTATTGTTCTGATATAAAATTTGCTGGGATTAAACTAGGCAGATAGCAACTTTTTATTTTTTTAAATCTAGTTAAAATTGGTTTGCCTGTTTTATGTTACAGAAATTTAAAGGAAAAAAACATGATATTTCTAGTCTTCAATTACATCTGAGCACTTTTACTCAGTGTGGGTCTAAATTTAAAAAGTAGTAATGATAATAAAATAAAAAGATGGGTTTATAGACATGTATTTCATGATAGAAAACGAGAGTATGAAATAGGTTTCTGGTAATTGAATGGGTTTTAACTAATCGTAATTTCTTTTCTTTCACAAAAAATTGTGTGGCATGTGAAAACTGGGACCGGCTGTATGGTATCAAGTATTTAGTACCATTTCTACCCTATAGCAATTGATTTCATCTTCACAAGTGGGTTGATAGATTTTTCTTTTTAGGACATTTGCAACTCCTGGCTTTTAATTTGGTCTGGCATTAGAATAGATATTTGTAACAGTATGATTTTGTGTGTATGTGTGTGTGTTCAGAAATTTAATGATTTTTTATGCAATGTCCCTTTTAAAAATAGCTAATAGCACTGGCCAAAAAAGCAATTTTCACTCTTTGTTTCTAATAAAAAGTATAAATTAATCAGCACAATTAAAGAACAGTTTTTGACATTGTTAGTTTATATAAAACAAGGACGCAAATGTAGAAAAATAAGAAACAATATGATTAGAGTACACGTAGACTTGTCAGCAGTTCTTGGTTACCATATTCCCACTGTGATATTTGGAAGTAATATAGAATAATAATTCATCACATAGTAACAAATATATAAAGATTATTATGTTGAAAATTTTATCTGAAAAAGAATTAGAAAGCTGAAATAGTTTAAATAAAGGTGGATCATTTGAGGGCTAAGAAAGAATAGGAAAATTAATGAGAAAATCAAGCTTATTCTGAAAGTTTTGAGTTCATATATCCATTACCATACTAGAGAAAGATAAGATATGGACTTTTGTTGATTTTTTTTCTAATTTTTAAAAATTTTTTAGAGACAAGATCTCATTCTGTTGCCCAGACTAGAGGGTACAGTGGTACAATCATAGCTCAATGCAGCCTCCAACTCCTGGTCTCAAGAGATCCTCCCACCTTAGCCTCTTGAGTAGCTGGGACTATAGGTGTGTGCCACCATATCCAGCTAATTTTTAATTTTTTTTGGTAGAGATTGGATCTTGCTATGTTGCCCAGGCTGGTCTCAAACTTCCAGATTCAAGCAATCCTTCTACTTCAGCTTCCAGTGCAAGTCACTACACCTGGCCCAAAGATAAGGTATATTTTAAAAAATCAAAAGCAGACACACTGATGGGCAGTGTGATGGTAGATGGAGTTAGAGATTGCCATAAAGATAATCCAGTGTAGCCAATGTGGAGTAGGAAAGTTGAGTTTGAAACTTGGGAGAGGTCAGGGCAGCAGAGGTAGAGTGAGAAGTCACCTACAAAGAGGTGACATTAGATAAATTGGCTCAGGAACAGAGGAATTAAGGAGAGAACAGAGTAGTCCCATTAATTGTCCAAGGTGGAATATGAATATTTATGGGGAAGACTGAGGAAGAGGAGTTGGGAAAGTTAGATAATAAGTTCATTGAAGAAAGAAAGAAAACAGAAAAGAAATAACTTGCTCAAGTGCATGTGTATAGTAAGTTTCTGAGGCAGGTTGGCATAGATGTGTGGAGGATCTTCTATGGGGTACAGACTCTGCTAGAGTCTGCTAGACTCTAGTCTAGACAGTGCTAAATATACAGGCTTGAAAAGATTCAGTCCTTCACTTAAACGAGCTTGCAATGGCAAATAGTTATAAATGAGATTTTTTTAGATATTATAGAAATCATTTTGTGAAGCTAACATCAGAAAATGTATTGAATCAATATTAAAATTGAAAGTGAGAAAGAATTTTCTCTCTTTATAAAAGTACATAGTTTGTAAACTTATTTTTCTGAAGCAGTTGTGAATTTCATATACAATTTCCTGAGTAAAAGTATTTTTTTCCATTTGACTTTGGGGGAGATAATTGAATGCAAAGATCAGCTGAACTCTGGAGGCAATTAACATCTGATTTAAATTTAGTCTTCCATGGAGCTTGGGTGATTAGACTACCACTTAGCAGGAATGTATCTGTAGGACAGCCAGGGGGCACGCACACCTGTTATCAGTACAGCTGGTTGGCAAATGTCACTGCTGCTTCATATAAATAAAGCATCGAAATGGATAAACAGCATTTCACAGGCATATTATGAAGTCGTTGTAGGGTGTTTTGATGATTTGTGCATTTCTTCATACATTAACACAGTATATTTGTTAAAATGATATAGTAACATTTAAAGAAAACATATGCTCAGCAAGTAATTGAGTCATTATAGAATGTAACATTCATCTACAAATTAAAGTATTTTTTTCTTATTATGGATATAAAACCTGTATCTCACTGAAAGAATAAGTGAATAGGCTGGAAAAATGAATAGGATAAACAAATATTTAGATGTTATCTATAAAATGAAGCTAGGTAATAAATATAGAGGCAATGTGTCAAACCATGTATTTTCATCTCTTTTAATGTTCTGGCTAAATTATGATAAGCTATATAGTCTGTGTAATAAAAATTCCCTGAGAGGGCCAAGGGAAGTATGTTTAAAACCATCATTTTTATAGAGTGTAGATAAAAGTGATTGATACTACCTTATTGATAAGATTATCATGAAATCCACATAAAAGAATATACATCTGATGATGGGTTTTAGGTACTATTTTGTGTGTACAGCGCTATCTCATAAGAGTTTGAGATAATAATTACAGTTAAATTATAAACTAGAAATAAGAAAACAAGCACCTGAGGTAGGGAGTTCAGGACTAGCCTGGCCAACATGGAGAAGCCCTGTCTCTACTAAAAATACAAAATTAGCTGGGCGTGATGGCGCATGACTGTAATCCCAGCTACTCATGGGGCTGAGGCAGGAGAATCGCTCAAACCCAGGAGGCAGAGATTGCGGTGAGCTGAGATCGCGTCATTGCGCTCCAGCCTGGGCAAAAAGAGCAAAACTCCATCTCAAGAAAAATAAAAATAAAATAAAATAAAATAAATAAAAAGAAAATGCTAATATTTGAACAACTCTATGGGTTAGGTTAGTTAGGCTCTGAGAAAGAGTGGACCTTCTGAGCCTCCCTAAGCCCTAAGCCCCAGTCATCTACCCTAATGGGTAACATCTGAGCAACACTGTAATCTCTTCTAGAAAGTTCTGATAGACAATTTTAAGGGACTAAGGAGTGGAATGACTGAAGATTAACTGAAAATAACACCATTTTTCTTATCATTATTACCCCTTTGTCAGTAGAATGATAACCCAACTTCCATCTCATTGTTGAACCTCCCTAGTCCCCGAGTCTGGCTCCTTCCTATCCATGCAAACTTCTCTTCTCCTGCCCTGTTGATAGACACTGTCTGTTCCAGCTACACACGTTTCTTCAGTTTGTACTGTCACATAGTCTTGACTCCAATATTTTGCCCTTCCTAAGACACTTTGCCCTTGCCCTTTGACCTCTCCAAGTGCCAACCATAACTCAACACTCAGTCTCACCTCCTTCATTAGGCTTTCTTTTACTGCTCCATTCTTCATTGATTTCTCCACTTCAAATGTTTATTGGCTATTACGACCTGTAGAATTCGTTGAGCAATTCATTAAGTATTGACACAAGACAGATTTTACAGTTGTTCCAAGGTTTAGATCATGTCTACAGAAATAGATTGTTTTCTTCTAGAAGGTTTCAGTGTTTTTATACCTTTTTTCTCATCACAGTAGTATTTTGATGAATACCAGTTAAATTAAAAACAAATAAGAAAAGTAAGTAATATTGTAACAGGCTTATGTTAAGAAATTTAGGAATATATACTATAATAGTAATCATTATTAATAATAACAATATTACTACAACTAATAATCCTAAAAACCCAAATAGGTCTTTCTGACCAGCATAGGGCTAGGTTAATACACAAGCTATGACCAAACAACACAATTGATATGCAGTTTATTTAGGTACCCTGATTAATAAAAACAATGTAGGCAGCCAAATCTAATGTAACTAAATGTAACTACGAAATAGTAATACGGTCAGTCTAATAATATTCTGCAGAGATATAGCCAGAAATTCCTATTTACCATTGATTGCTTTTCACCATTTATCCATACATGAGGTTGTTATGTTCTTCCTACATTTGTTCTTTCCTTTGTTGTTAAAGGTGTCAGATGCCTGCCTGCAAATAAAAGAATGGAATCTTTGGTTGCTGTCCTATTGGAAATGATCAAAAGAGTAAGGTATAAAGAAATAGCCCCGTTTTCCTATTTCCTCACCATTTTCAATGACTAATTAAAGCTAAGTTTTGCTTACACATAACCTGTGATATGCATTTGGGATTGCAAATGAGTGTACATCTAACATCTTACTATCAATATTCCATCCATATTAAACCCACTGTGATTTGATCTATCTGTTATGCTCCTTTAAAAATTAATTTCAAATTATATGTTATCTACCCACACTGCAGCTTTTAAAGGAAATCATTTTTTAATTATGCTAAGATTAATGATTGTAATATTTCCTGGTTAAGAATTTTATTTACTCAGAATGGAAATTAAATTAAATTATATGTTAAAATGAACAGCTTGTGTTTTATAGAGTAAAAGAGTCTGAATTTGGTAACATTATTTCTGGGATATATTGAAAGGTCTTATAATAAATATTGAATATTAAAATATATTCTTATTTTATTAATATTACTCTTATTACTGTTTATTCTATCAATTTCTAAGACCCTCCCTTACTAATTTACAAACCTTCTGATCTTTCAAAATTATAAGTTTCCATGACAATATTAAGTGTGCTGTTAAGCATTTTTTAATTTTACTGTGTCCAACTGAAATAGAAATACTATAAGATATATTCCCCCGATTATCCTTGCTCAAACTGAGCCCACATCTTGATATGCTGAGAAGATCAAAGTCTATAGAAATGGTCACCTGAAGACAAGTTAACAATTTCCAGTGGTAGAAAACAAAGGTATGTCATAACCCATTTCTCTTAAACTTGTATGTTAATGACTCACAACTGCTCCTGGAAGATTTGGGTTCTTGTTCTTTTGCTTTGAGGAAAGAATATTTGGTGTTTTTCTTCATACTGATGACATGATTTTGTTGTCACTACAAAATATTGTCAGAAAAGTGGTTCAAGAGAACTATTCTAATACTAAAATGATTATTTTGTGCATATAATGAAAATATCTAACCAGTCTATTTCCAATTACTTTTTACTGAGATCATTTGTAATTAATCTACATGAAAGTATGATACCAGAATCCAAACTAATAAACAGTAAATATTGGTGCTGTGCTTTACCAAGATTTTTAAATGGTGATTTAGTAATTCATAACATTTACTTTAATATTTTTCTAGACAAGATCATTGAAATTGGTCTACAGGTAAATATATTATGGTCATTTTATCTCTTGTGTTGGAATAGACTCAAACAATTTCTGAAAAATATCTCAATTAATGCTTGAGGGCTAGTGTAGAGGTAGCATGATTATCTCATCAGGTATCAGCTTACATTATGTTTATATAAGAATGTCACTGTTTTCTTCACTCACAATGTGTTTTTGTTCTCAGATGACAGCAGAGTTTACCTGCATTCCAGGCTTTAGCACAAAATAGAACCTCAGACACTGAGTGATTGAAGTGATTACCAGTGAGGATGTCCATCTATTTTACTAGATATACTGTTTGTTTAGCTATTTAATCAGTTGTTTTAGTTTCCATAAACCACCAAGAAGACTTGTGTAGGATTTATTTTACTGAATTTTATGACTGTGCTATTTATTGCCCTGCCTTGAACAACATGGTATTGTGTTTAAGACAGGACTGTCTTTTTTGTTAGGAACACATTTGGAAGATGTTTTTTAAGTTTCAGCACTAGAAAAATATAACTTTATCAGTATAGTTTTTAAAATATCAAAAATAGTGAAGGCTTGTAACTGAACTTGTTCATCTCTTTGCTTTGGCTTCTAGGAAACTCAGAAAATTATTTATCGATTTATAGCAACTTATGGGATACATCGCTATACCTTCCTCTAGTAGTTCCTGACTTAATTTTATTTTCACACCCTCAGTTTTACCTTGACCTGACTTTTATATCTATTTCCTTTCTCCAAATTCCTTGGAAATGAGGCATTACCCAATAGAATAATTACTTGAAATACTTAACCTTTAGAAACTCTAAAGTGGATCAAAACTTATCTTAGAAAAGAAAGAAAAATAGATGCCTGTTAAGAGGAAGAGGGAAGGAGCAAAGACATCTATGGAGTCCAAACCAAGTTGGGCATTGTTCAAATATTTCATAAAGTTTAGTTTAATCATTATAACAGCCAGATAAGCTATTTTCATAATAGCCATTATTACTGAAAATTCATTTTTCTACATACTTATTTAAATGATTTGCGTATGTTAAAAAAGTTAACACAACAGTCTTGTAAGATAGGTACTAGGATTATTCATGAGGCACAAATAGATTTAATATCTTGACCCAGGTCACACAAGTAATGTGCAGAGAAACAGGGATCCAAATCCAGATGTCCCTGCTCCAGAGACTCAATCTTGGCATGCCATGCTTTTCCTTATTATCCCCATTTGACCAGTGAAGAAACTTTGGAACTCTAAATATGTAAGTAATTTGATGTAGACAGTGGGTACTGGAGCCTAGATTCAGACCCAGTCTGTTGGCACTAGAACGTGTGTGTTTGTCCTCTGTATCACTCTGTCTTCCAAAACACGTTTGATGTTCCAGAAATTTCTCTATGCCAATGTTTCAAAAATACTTTTCCATATTAACATATCGATTATAGTTGTTTTAAATGCCTTGCTTGATTATTTTAACTTTTTGGCTATGTCAGGGCTTATTTTCTCTTGTCTAATGCTCATATGTTGTTGCATTTGTACACATGTGATAATGCTTATAAATTTTGCTTGTATAGATAGTGTCTGTACAAGAACAGTAGAGAGAAAAGAAAATATTATTTACCACTGATATTTACCCATTCTTCTGTTACACAGTCAATTTAAGAAGTTGAGTGAATCTAATCTGAGATTTGAGGCTAGGCCTCATTATAGTTTTCTTTGAGTTATCCAAACACTGTCCTTCAAACTTTTATGGATGTGGTAGATTTTTCCTTTAGCAGGGCTTGAGATTGGCCTACTCAAGATATCCTGACTCTCAAGTGAGAGCTGGTCTGCCCACATTGGTAGCAGACTTATTCTGAGTGTGAGATTTATTAGAGTTTATATCCATCCTAACAGGCCAGAACATACATTCCTGAAAATCATAATGATCATAGCAATCACATAGCTGAAAGAATACACTTGCTTGAACTAGTCAATGTAAGAAAAAAGTCTACTCTCAAGTGAGAGTCAGGATATCTTTACATAGCTGATCTTCCAGCTCTGCAAACCGTGGAAGAGTTCTCTCTGCTTTAGAGACTGACTGACACATGTTTGGTCAGTCAGTTTGCTTCCTAGTCTTCTGCCCTTCAGATGATTTCTATTCACCTGCTACTTTGCCAACAGCCTTTGGAAAACATCTATGTACACTTAATGAGGACCTTGAAACTCTCAGAGAAAAGTTTCTCAGTTATTCTCATCCTGTCCCCAGTCTTTCAATGTATTGCCCTAATGCACATATTGGTAGCAGACTTGTTCTGAGTTTGAGGCTCATTAGGGTTTAAATCCATCGTAACAGGCCACAACATATACTCCTGAAAAATCATCATGATCATAGAAATCACATAGCTGAAAGAAAATGCTCACATAGCTGAAAGAAAATACTAGCTTGAACTGGTCAATGTAAGAGCATTTAGATTGATTTTTGCATATTCATAATTCTGTGACCTACGGAAGATGTATATTTAGAACTGATCTACTGTGAGCAGGTTTTCCTTGCTTCTTGGCTAAGCTTAATCTACTATTCAATATGAATATGTTTTCATACCTATATAATAAAAAATATTTTCAGGTTAAAGAGATCCCCTCATAAATAATATTAGCCAAAAATTAGTCACATTTCCACATCGATATTTTCTTAAAGTACCTGTAAAGCTGAAGTAAAGTACAACAGGCCTGAAAGATTAGAACTGCCTTATTCACAAATCGTTGCCAAGCTTGGCTGCTTATTGAGATGACCTGTTGAGGTTTTCAGAAACACAAATTTCCTGCCTACACTGTACCACTCTCCAGGTCCTATCATTTCCATCAAAGTTTCATGAGGTGAAGTGTAAGAATCATTATTCTTTTTTAAAAATCTAAATTAGTTCTGACGGAACATGTTTGGGGAATCACTACACTAGGGTTATTACTTTTCTTTTAATCCGAGAGAAAGGATTCAAATAAAGCAATTAGTTACACCAAACAGTATATCAATCCTCACCTGTTTAGCCTAACAAATTTCTTACATATAAATAGATCTTAATATTGTTGGAGAATTGGAATTTTATTGTAAACCATTTGACATATATATCCTTTATTTCTATTACTCTCTTTGTCCTTTAATCTCCAAGACACCATGTGAAATATTTAAGTCACTACCTTCTTCCTTGCACAGTTTTCCTCTGAAGAAAGTGGCAAAATGTTTTACATGTATTTTCACAGGACTGTACCAGTAAAGATGGCAAGGTCTCAACACAGACTTTTTTTTTCTTTTAACTGAGAAGAAAGTTCAGGGACTAAACCCTTATTCCCAAATATGAAAAATAAATGTTAAGTTTCACAAAACCTTGGAGAAAACAGCATCCAGGAATGCATTAAAAGCATCATTTTTTTCTTAGTAATAAAAACCTGAACTGAGAAGCAATTTAAGTGCAAAATGAACTTAAAATTATCTGTCATGTCCTCCTCTCTTTAATAGAAACTAGAGACAGAGATAATCATGCCCAGGACGAAATACTGGAAACCTAATTTAATATAAGTCACACTCAGTAGTGGATGTAGTGGGAACATTGTTTAGATTGAGTTATAACGGCTGCTTAGCTAATACAAGGAAAGTAATATTATGAAGACAGGATCCTGAGTTTAATCAATTTTATCTTCCAAATATCTTTGAGCACCAAACTCCAGACAGATGATTATCTAACAAATGTTTATCACTTCTGACAAAAAGTTCTTAACAAGAGTGGGTGCAAATGTATTACTATCATAATAACCTAATACAAATGTAAAAATTATTAATTTATCATGGACCTTGTATATGAGAAACTCTATAAAATGAAGATAGCATTAGCCATGAGAACAGTGGATGTCAGAAACTGATAGAAAATTTAAATTATACACTATATATTTAGATGATTTCAGAGTTTGCTAAGTGTTTCACCTAAATCATCTGAGTTAATCTTTAAACAAAGCTACGAAATGCCTCTGTAAGTAGGTTGAATAGTGGTCACCAAAGAAATCAAATCTTACTCCCTCGAAATTGTAAATATTACTATATTTTGAGAAAAGGGTATCTGCAGATGTGATTAAGTTAACAATTTTGTGATGAGGAAATAACCCCAGATTATTTTGTAGGGCAATGAATGACATAACAAATATTTTTATAAAACAGAGGTAGAGGTTTCACACAGCCAGGAGATGAGAAGGAACTGTGACTTTGTGGACAGATATTAGAATGATATGACCAAAAGTCAAATAAAGGGAATACTTCTAAACTCATTCCGTGAGGCCAGTATTAACCTGATACAAAACCAAGTAAGGACACATCAAGAAAAGAAAACTACAGGCCAGTATCACTGATGTATATTTATTGATGCAAAAGTCCTCAACAAAATATGAGCAAACCTAATTTAACAACACATTAAAAAGTTTATTCATCATAACCAAGTGGGATTTATCCAAGGGATGCAAGCATGTTTCAACGTATGCAAATTAATCAATGTGATACATCATACCAATAGAATGAAGGACAAACACAATATTGTTATTTCAATTGATGCTGAAAAACCATTTGATAAAATTCAAAATTATTTAATAGTAAGAGCCATCACAAATGGTATAGAAGGAACATACCTAACAGTTAAAAGGTCATATAAGACAGACCCACAGCTAATATCATACTGAATGGGTAAAAACTGGAAGCCTTTTCTCTAAGATCTAGAACACAACAATGATGTGTATTTTCAACACTGTTACTCAACGTAAAGCTGGAAGTCCTAGCTAGAGCCATCAGTAAAAGGAAGAAATCAATGGCATTCATATTGGAAAGAAAGACATCAAATTATCCTTGTTTGCAGATTATATAATCTTATATTTTGAAAAACCTAAAGACTCCACAAAAAACTGCTAGAATAACTACATTCTGAATGTGATAAACACATTCAGTAAAGTTGCATAATGAAAAATCAATATGAAATAATCAGTAGCATTTCTATGTGCCAACAGTAAAAATCTTAAAAAGAAATCAAGATAGCATTCCCATTTACAGTAGATAGCAGAGAAAATAAAATTCCTAGGAATAAACTTAACCAAAGAATTAAAAGATCTCTATAATGAAAACCATAAAACACTGATGCAGGAAGTTGAAGAGGACACCAAAAAGTGTAGATATTCCATGCTCATGGATTTGAAGAATCCATATCTTTCAAATGTCCATATTACTCAAAGCAATCTACAGATTCAATGCAATACCTATCAAAATATCTAATATATTATTCACATAAATGGAACAAACAATGCTAAAATTTATATGGAACCTCAAAATATCCAGAATAGTCAAAGCTATCCTGAGCAAAAAAGCAACAGTGAACCCACTTTCAGCAAAGGTGCCAAGAACAAACATTGAGAAAAGGACAGAGTCTGGGAAGGGTAGTGGCGGTGAAGTGGGGATAGTTAATGAGTACAAAAGAAACAGAAAGAATGAATAAGACCTAGTATTTGCTAACACAACAGGCTGACTATAGTAAAATATCATTTAATTTTGCATTTAAAAACAACTAGAAGAGTATAATGGGATTGTTTATAACACAAAGGATAAATGCTTGAAGTAATGGATAAAAAAGAAATTATTGCTGTCTACTTTGGAGAGTTGGATAATTTCTTCCTTATGTTTCTTAATAAACCTTTCCATTTGGTCTGAGTCATTAATTCAAGTACAATAGGATATATTAATAATTGCTCAAGCTGCACATTTGCCAATAAGGATGAAATCTATAACGATTCCAGCATCCCTATCATCCCTAGTCAATGAGTTGAGGATAAGCTGAATTCCTTCCAGCTCCAAGATAGTCCAAGATAGTCTGATTGGTTACTTCAGCTAAATTCAAAACAAATATTTTACCACTCTTTCTAATTTGATGACTCGCATTGTGGTAATAACTGCCAAAAACAGCAAATAAGTAAGGTGTCAGTTATCCCTCAAGAAATCTACTTTGGAAAATCCAGGGCAGCTTCAATTTAGAGCGAATGCCTCAGTCTTCTGAGCTCTCAGTTACTGGTGGTGTTTCCATAAAGACTTGGTCTCTTATCACCACCTGTAAGATGAAAATAACAATGGTTTTGGAAGGGAAGCGAGTTAATTCCTAGCTTCTACACAAGAACTATAATCCCAGCAATATGCACACGTCGTCCCAGGGGAGAAAAGATATGATGATTGCTGAGGTCCTGCTCATGGGACCTCCAACAATCAATGTGGGGGCACAAGTTGATATTGCCTCTAATGTGTTCTCTAGCCCCACTGGTGGATAGAGTCTAGTTCCTGATTTTGAAAAGACTGTGAAGGCAGTTCCATCTATCTTGCTTGTTTTTGCCATCATTTGGATGCTATTCATTTGCCCCAGGCAATGGTTGAGAATGTGGATGGTGAACTTACGGACAGAAAGAGGAGACTTTTTTCTTTAGGAGCTGCAAAAGCTGGAATCATTCCATTGTTTGTGATAGACCTTTTGATAAGGTTAGAAGAAAAAGCAGTGGTTGGAGATGTCTGGTTAGGATAGTTCACCCAGCAGACAATTTAAAGTGTGTGCAACAGTTTTTGTTGTGTCATCACCAGGACATTTTTTCTTGGTATGAAAGGATCCAGGACAGATCTGAAGCAAAAAAATCATTAATGTGTCTCCCCCATCTACACCTCAGAGGCCTAACGACTTGCTTTCTCAGGGGCGAGTTGCTTTTCCTCCAATACCCCAAAATTAGTGTTTCTAATTCCTTTAAGGGGAACTCCACACTTTGAAGCATCTTCTGTGCACACTCAGAGCTTTCACATAGTGGGACTAGTTCCAAATGACAACGTATTTTTACAAAGCTCACAGAGACCCAGTGTTTCCCTCTCTTTGACTTGGAGAGCAATGCACTTAACCAAGTGGTCGTTACACTTATGATCTGCTACCGTGTCAATTCAACAAGAGAATTCAGGTGTCTGACCTAAAATTAATTTTGAATTACTGACACTCCCTTTTGCTAGGTTGTTAGACTATGAATCAGGCTATCCTGGGATTCTTGTTAGGGGAAAAATAATCCTATCCAGGGATGTCAGGAAAGAATTTTGAATTTTTGATAGTTACAAGTAAAGATCAAAGGTCTAGTGTCATGAGTCTGCCAGAAATAGACGGGGGCAGTGCCCATGGAATATGTTCTCTCACTTAGTGACATTGGGATCAACTTTTGCTCCCATTGATCTACTGGCTTTACTTCAGACAGTAGATTAGAGTCACAATCTCCTATAAAGGAATCACTGCTACTTTTTCATGTGAGGTCAAGTTGCTGCTGAGGATAGGCCAGCTGTGTTCCTGAATATACCATTTTCACCCAGCTAGGGAAGATTTGGGGGCCCTTTCTTCTTTGGTAATAATGCAATCTGAATTGACCAACCTCAATCTAGATATATCAGGGTAAATATTAATAAGGCATTGTGGGTGAGACATTCAGTGTTGACAAGAGTGCAGTAGTCATTGTAATGGTCTCTTTTCTTTTTAAAATCTTTGTATATATTTAGTGGGTACAAGTGCAGTTCTGTCACATGGATATATTGCGTAGCAGTGACATCTGGGCTTTTAGTCATCACCCAAATAATGTACCTTGGACCCACTAAGCAATTTCTTATCCCTGAACCTCCTCCCACACTTCCACCCATCCAAGTCTCCAGTGTCTATTATTTACACTCTATGTCCATGTGTACACATTATTTAGCTTCCTCATGTAAGTGACGACATGTGGTAATGGACTTAACTGTTTCTGAGTTATTTCACTTAAGATAATGGCCTTCCAATTCCTCAAGGATCTAGAACTAGAAATACCATATGACCTAGCCATCGCATTACTGGTTATATACCCAAAGGATTATAAATCATGCTGCTATAAAGACACATGCACATGTATGTTTATTGTGGCACTATTCACAACAGCAAAGACTTGGAATCAACCCAAATGTCCATCAGTGACAGACTGGATTAAGAAAATGTGGCACATATACACCATGGAATACTATGCAGCCATAAAAAAGGATGAGTTTGTGTCCTTTGTAGGGACATGGGTGCAGCTGGAAACCATCATTCTCAGCAATCTTTGGCAAGAACAGAAAACCAAACACCGCATGTTTTCACTCATAGGTGGGAATTGAACAATGAGAACTCTTGGATATGGGAAGGGGAACATCACACACCAGGGCCTATTATGGGGAGGGGGGAGGGGGGAAGGATGGCATTGGGAATTATAACTGATGTAAATGACGAGTTGATGGGTGCTGACGAGTTGATGGGTGCAGCACACCAACATGGCACATATATACATATGTAACAAACCTGCACGTTATGCACATGTACCCTAGAACTTAAAGTATATTAAAAAAAGAAACATATCTATGTATAAATAAAGCACTTTTTTCAAATTAAAAAAAGATAATTGCCTTCAGTTACATTTATATTGTTGCAAAATACTTTTAAATGGCTGAATACTATTTTATTGTGTGTGTGTATATATATATATACATATATATATACTACACCTTCTTTATCCAATCATCCATTGATGGACACTTAGGTTGATTCCATATCGTTGCTGTTGTGAATAGTGCCATGATAAACATATGAGTGCAGGTCTCTTTTTGATACAATGATTTGTTTTCCTTTAGGTCAATACCCAGTAGTGGGATTGCTGGACGGAATGCACATTCAATTTTTAGTTATTTGAGAAATTTCCATACTGTTTTCCACAGAGGTTTTACTAATTTACATTCCCATCAACAGTGTATAAACGTTCCCTTTTGTCCTTTTCTCTGCATCCTCCCCAACATCTGTTCTTTTTTGACTTTTTAAAAATAGCCATTTTCACTGGTGTAAGATGATATCGCATGTGGTTTTAATTTGCAATTCTCTTAATGATTAGTGATGTTGAAAATTTTTTTGTATGCTTATTGACCATTTGTATGTCTTCTTTTGAACAATGTCTGTTCATGTCCTTTGCCTGCTTTTTAATGGAGTTATCTCTTTTGGTTTTCTTATGCAAAGTTTTCAAAAAAGGTGGAATTATTAGTAGTATCGGGGAGGCAGTGGGTCCAAAACTCAAATAGATTCCTCCAGGTGGAGTCTTGCCAGAGTCTCCAACTGACAAAATCATCATTCTCAGAGAGCTGTAACTCAAAGATGTCACTCAGCATGGAAATCTTGTCTTTAGTGTGACAGAGAAACTTAATTTTTAGTTTAATTTAAATCAAATAATATACATATAAATAGCTAATGTGACTAATAGCACAGGTCTACATAAATATCACCTCTTTGAATTACACATAAATCAAGAACAAAATAAAAGATAAGAAAAATCACAAATCGGTTCTATAAAGGGTATTCTGTGAGAAGAAGTGAAATATCTTACTGTACTAAAGATTTTAATAAACTGTTGGTCTCTGAAATGTATGTACCATATGGACTAGAAAGACATTAAAAAAAGAAACCTTGTCACCTATGAAAGAATAAGGATGACAGAAAACAGAAGCCAACTATGAATTAAAGATGTTTCTGATTATGAAAGGGCAAAAACTGGAACAAAATCAAAAATCAAAGAATAAAGTAATTCAAATTAATTTCTCCTGTAACTTAAAAAAGTGTAACTATGCAGAGCAAGAGAGCTCATTAAACTTTAGATAGAATTAATGAAAAGAGACACCAAGAAAAATACTCTTAAAGTTTCCATAAAAGGTTGATGAAAATAATTCTACGCTTATCCAAATTGCCTGCAGAAGAACAAAAATCAAGCTATTTTTGGTTTTGTATTTGCAGTAAAATATGCCTAAGCTAAAAGCATCTATAGAATTTTGAGAGACAAGAGGTTAGTGTTTCTCAAATTTTATGATAACCTAAATGGTTTTGATATTTGAAGAAAAGAGAAAAACATTTGCAAAATACTCAAGGGCTCAGGAACCTTGCCAACCATGAGTATTTCTGAACAATATATTGGAAAATAACTCAGTCAACTGACAGTTTAATCAAAACAGGAACACAAGAATGAAAAATTACCACTTTCTCTGAATAAGTGGTAAGCATTTAAAATAGTTAAATAAAATTACATCTAAAACTTCTCTGAAATTAATGTTGTCAGTCTAAAAGGTAATGCCAATTTTATTGTTGTGAGGGTATGTTAAATATAAATGAATTAGAGATAATCTGGGCATTAAGATATATATTACACTTACAAAAACCCATGTATACAAGAGTGGGTAGAAAATAAAAATGTGGCAAATATTTCATTTTCATTCTAAATTGTTAAAAAATAAATGTTAAAAAGTAGTTTTGAAAATTTTAATAAGTATTTATAAAATAACTCTAGTAAACACTGATAACATTAAAATTACTGAATAAATGAAACAAAATAAGTCAACATAGCAAAAATTTTAAAAATTTGAAAAAGTAAAATGAGAAAGTATGAAAACTATAAAAGATTATATCAAAAGGAAATATGACCAAACATCTATTATAGTAATAAGCACAAGCATTTATTTTTTCTCTGTCATAAGGTAAACTTAAATGCAAATCTACATGGCTTATATGAGTGAAGACTAAAATAAAATTTCTTAGAAATGTAAAAAATGAGAATTGTATAGCTTTATCAAATAAATTCAAATCAGATGAAAATAGGCAACTATTAATTTTATGTCAAATAAACATATCAAAAAGCACTAAATAAGAAAGTAATTTTGTATCCATAAGAAGTGCAAAATACAAAAATATATTTATAAAGCATCATAGTTTATGAGAATAATGAAAAGTATAACAAATATTATTAAATAATGCAAGAAGACAATGATAGAAACATAACTGTGCAGTAATTTAACAAAACTTTATAATGCTAGATGATTTTATAATCAATAAAGCTGCAAAAATTTCATTTTTTTACCATAAGGAAAGATAATATTTCTGCAATAAGCACAAAAGAACGGCATTATCATCAGAAAATCAAGAATTCATATAATTATATCAAATCATTAAAAGAGAAGAGTCAAAATAATCAAAATAATATCCTTTATGGAGAATATCCATGTGTACATAGCTTATCAAACAATCAGTAGAATTATTCTGAAATTTAAAAATCTACAAAAATGGTAAGCCAACACATAAATGTATGCATTGGCTATATTAAACCAAGAAATTTCACTGATAAGACTATGAGAAAAATTCTTCAAAATAACCAGGACGTATATTGGTAGACACACACACACACATATAGAGAAGGACAGTGAATGTCACTAATTTATGTAGTCTTAATATGATCATTTAAAATAGAGAAACACTTTAAGGAATAAAGTTTATCCTAAATTCACTTATATGATGAATGCAGCTTCTACTAAAGTTTCAATGGATTTCTTAAGAAGAGGACATTCTAGAATTAAAAATCAAGAGTAATGTCAAAGTGAATTTTAAAACAAAAGTGATGAACAAGCTCCTTGACTTTATATTCCAGATGTGACAGTACTTTGCATATAACAATATTATTGTGGAAGGAAATAAACAGATCAATGGGAAAGAATAGCTCTTGTAAAGAGTTGAAAAATATTACAAGATACTGATATTGAACAAAGGATGCAAATCAAAATATATTTCAACATATATTTCAGTCTACAAAACATTATTGGAAAATTAGCTATTTAAAAACGCATATTTAAACCTTACAATAAACATGAAATAAAGCCAAGAAGCATTAAAATATTAACCACAAAACTTCGTATTATAAAAGCAAGATGATTCAATATCCTTAAAACATAAAAATTATACACAGTATATATAAATTTTATATAAAAGTAATGTATTTTATATAAATATATAAAAATAAAATGCTATTACCTCAAATGAAAATTAGCAAATGGCACAACCTTCTACTCACAAAAAAATAGAAATAATATATATGTCCAATTAAACTACAAAAAAACATTTTTCTAATATATATGACCAATTAAACTACAAAAAATGTTTTTCTACCATACATAAATGAAAACTAAACTAAAACTAAAAACTGTTATCCTGGGTTCAGTTTTATCTTATGAGCTTTTAAAAGCAGCAGCAGAAGGCAGAAGTGTCAGTCAGAAATGGCACGGAAGGATGGAGGAGAGATGAAACAGAAGGGGAGTTTGGGGAGATTAGAAGCATGAGAAGGACTCAACCTGCCTTTGCTAGCTTTGAAGATGGAGAAAGGCGCTCCAGCCAAAACATTTGAATGGCTTCACAGCCGACATACAGCAAGTTATCTTGGACTTCAGTCCTACAACTGCATGGAAGTAAATTTTTCCAACAGCCTGAACGAGCTTGAAAGTGGATTCATTCCTAGATCCTCTAAAAGTAACACAGCCGTACTCACACTTGGATTTCAGCCTTGCGAAACCAGGACCAGAGAAACAGCTGAACCATACTATGCCTGAACTTCTGATCCATAGAGCACTAAGATAATAAGATTATTGTTTTATGTCTCAAATTGCTGGTAATTTGGTGAGAGAACAATAACAAACTACTGGAAAAATTTCTCTCCTGATGATTTGGCAGAGATTAAACAAACAAAAAATCATTGCCAGAAGACAGGCACAACTATATTTAGTACTGGCAACATAATTTATCTCAGATTTTCTAGCAACTAATTTCATAGTATGTGTCTAGAGCCTTAAAGATGTTCATAGTCTGTGCTAATTCTGTCTCTGTCAGAATCCACCATTATGACCTAAGCAGAACTATGAACTAAGGTTTAAATATAAGGGTATTGGCCAGACGCAGTGGCTCATGCCTGTAAGCCCAGCACTTTAGGAGGCCAAGGGGGGCAGATTACTTGAGGTCAGGTGTTCAAGACGAGCCTGGTCAACATGGAGAAACCCCGTCTCTACTAAAAACACAAAAATTAGCCAGGCGTGGTGGCGGGTGTCTGTAATCCCAGCTACTCGGGAGGCTGAGGCAGGAGAATGGCTTGAACATGGGAGGCGGAGATTGCAGTGAGCCAAGATCATGCCACTATACTCCAGCCTGAGTGACAGAGCGAGACTCCTATCTCAATATAAATAAAAAAATTAAATAAATAAATAAATAAAAAATTGTATTATCCATAGTAGCAAACATTTAGAAACCACCTTTAATTCCAAATAAATTATAATCATTTATATGTTGAAGTATTATTAAGGGAATAATGTCATATTATAAAAAATAAATATATTCGAATATACTCAATACATAGGACCAGATGAAAAAGTGTGCTTCAAAAATAAACAAAATCTCTTAATATCTCTACTGTCTATCTATCCACTCATTAGCACACACATGCACACACACCACACTGAAAACAGACTGGGAAGAAATATAATCAAATGTTAATAGTGGGTATTTCTAGTAGAAAAAAGTATAAATATTTTAAGTCTTCAAATTTCTAATTTATAGTTTTCTGTTCTTCAATATTTTTGTTATGTGAATTATGTTTGTGATAAAACTATTAAGAATCAAACATTATTTCACATTTTTGAAATAGAAATGTTACATGTATAGATTTAATATGTAGATAGACTCTTAAATATATTAAAATTTTAAATATGCCTCTTACTTTGTATATCTGGTTTTTACTTTCTTTTTTTCAACCAGGAAATATTGATTATACATCTGGGAACACTTGATTTTTCAGAAGCGTATCTTAGAGTTGTCACTAACCTTTCTTTTTTCTGTTTCTTGGCCTTATAATTAATGTTTCCTTTTATGCTTACATATTGATATATGAACAAAAAATCTTGTATTTATTTTTGGATTACACACGTAGAATCTAATGGCATCTAAATAAATGTAATATTCAGCTGATCAAATAACTGGTCATCTGTTGCAATGCAAATAAAAAAAGGTACTTTACTCAGTGGAAACAATAAAAAGCTAAAACAAACAAACAAAACCTGGCCATGCCATCTTCATTATGATCAAGGCTGTGAAAATTAGCATCATTTCTTCTCTTTTCTTAGAAATTACAGCTTCACAAATATGTTCATATATACTCACAAAATCCAGTTTTAGTGAAGTTACAAGAAAGATAAAACCCACAACCCCCACCTCCCATTAAGACTGTTAAGAACAACTGATACTGGGCAAAAGCCATGCAGGAACAGGTAAGAGGAAAAGAGGAGGATCCAATGGAACCAAATTTCAGAAAATTTTGGCAAGAAAGTCCTTCAGAGTTAGAGTATTTTTTAAAATATAAAAGCATGATCCTATATTTTCAACAATGGAAAAGAAAATTAGAGTAGACAGAAGTAGACCCTGTAGAACTAATTTGGTTCAGAGTAAACAAGAAGAGATGGCTTTAAAAAGAACCACACTATAAACCATATTCGTAGAAAGTGGTTTGACTTTGGAACAGCAGAGAAGAATCCTTTAAACTATAAACACATGTCATGACAACACTGGATGCTATGTGTTTCTTCCTGACTCAGTCCCAACTCCCATATCACAGGAACCTCCTGAAAATAACACATCAGAGACAATCCAAATTCAATGCTGAGGCACAAATCAGCACAGCATAGCACAGAGATACTGCAACAAAACATGTAAAAAGAAGTAGCCAAACTTATTAATAAATAAATATCACCAGGAAAATGTTGCTACATAGCAGATGAAAATTGTGCCAAAATATTTTGGTTTAAATGTCATAAACAATCAATGGCTTCTTTAAACAAAAACTGTATCAGCAAAACAAGAATTCTGTAACCAGATAGTGAGTCATGGGGAGAAAATGAAACATAAGAAAGAGGGATAAGAAAAAAAAAGACATGCTTAGAAAATTTAAGATAGAACTGAAAGGGATACAAGCAAGAAGAGAGATAATGTAAGGCTCAGTAATGATCAACGATAATATAGTAATAATACTTTGAAGCAAGAATGTATTGTAAAATGTTGGAAAGGCAATAATACACATAAAAAAGGAAATTTAACATGCCAATAACTGGAATTCCTGAAGAAAACAGATGAAATAATGGAAAATAGCAAATACTTAAATATATAATTTAGACTTCAACTTTTGGTACTGATTGTACCAATAGATTACCCACCAAAAAGAATATAAAATTTGGGTGTAATAAAAAAGCAGCTACCTTAAGACAGTAGAGAATAAAGAAAAGTAGGCAGATTCCAGTGGCAAGTATATGCTCAGAAGAGTGGAGTTACGTGAAGTGGATTTTTGCCTTCCCAGCTGTTATCCTGAGGCCAGATGCAGTCATCCTACTGTGTGCATTCTTCTTGGCCGGGTGCGGTGGCTCAAGCCTCTAATCCCAGCACTTTGGGAGGCCGAGACGGGTGGATCACGAGGTCAGGAGATCAAGACCATCCTGGCTAACACGGTGAAACCCCGTCTCTACTAA
>NW_012115988.1:1459207-1471392 GCF_000951035.1 Colobus angolensis palliatus
ACTCCCACCAACAGTGTATAAGCGTTCTTATTTCTCCACATCCTCTCTAGCATCTGTTGTTTCCTGACTTTTTAATGATCACCATTCTAACTGGCGTGAGACGGTATCTCATTGTGGTTTTGGTTTGCATTTCTCTAATGACCAGTGATGATGAGCTTTCTTTCATATGTTTGTTGGCTGCATAAATGTTTTCTTTTGAGAAGTGTCTGTTCATCTCCTTCACCCACTTTGTGATGGGGTTGTTTATTTCTTGTAAATTTGTTTAAGTTCTTTATAGATTCTGGATATTAGCTCTTTGTCAGATAGATAGATTGCAAAATTTTTCTACCATTCTGTAGGTTGCTTGTTCACTCTGATGGTAGTTTCTTTTGCTGTGCAGAAGTTCTTTAGTTTAATTAGATCCCATTTGTTAATTTTGGCTTTTGTCACCATTGCTTTTTGTATTTTAGTCATGAAGTCTTTGCCCATGCCTGTGTCCTGAATGGTATTGCCTAGGTTTTCTTCTAGGTTTTTTATGGTTTTAGGTCCTATGTTTAAGTCTTTAATCCATCTTAAGTTAATTTTTGTATAAGGTGTAAAGAAGGGATCCAGTTTCAGCTTTCTGCACATGGCTAGCCAGTTTTCCCAACATCATCTATTAAATAGGGAGTTCTTTCCCCATTGCTTGTTTTTGTCAGGCTTGTCCAAGATCAGATGGTTGTAGATTTGTGGTGTTATTTCCGAGGCCTTTGTTCTGTTCCATTGGTCTATATATCTGTTTTGGTTACTATAGCCTGGTAGTATAGTTTGAAGCCAGGTAGCATGATGCCTCCAGCTTTGTTCTTTTTGATTAGGATTTTCTTGGATATGCCGGTTCTTTTTTGGCCCCATATGAAATTTAAAGTAGATTTTCTAATTCTATGAAGAAAGTCAGTGGTTGCTTGATGGGGATAGCATTGATTCTATAAATTACTTTGGGCAGTATGGCCATTTTCACGATATTGACTCTTCCTATCCGTAAGCATGGAATGTTTTTCCATTTGTTTGTGTCCTCTCTTATTCCCTTGAGCAGTGATTTGTAGCTCTTGAAGAGGTCCTTCACATCCCTTGTAAGTTGTATTCCTAGGTATTTTATTCTCTTTCTACCAATTGTGAATGGAAATTCACTCATGATTTGGTTCTCTGTTCATCTGTTATTGTTATATAGGAATGCTTGCAGCACATCAAAAAGCTTATCCACCACGACCAAGTCTGCTTCATCCCTGGGATGCAAGGCTGGTTCAACATATGCAAATCGAAAAACGTAATCCAGCACAAACAGAACCAATGACAAAAACAACATGATTATCTCAATAGATGCAGAAAGGGCCTTTGACAAAATTCAACAGCACTTCTTGCTAAAAGCTCTTAATAAACTAGGTACTGATGGAACATATCTCAAAATAGTAAGAGCTATTTATGACGAGCCCACAGCCAATATCATACTGAATGGGCAAAACGTGGAAGCATTCCCTTTGAAAACCGGCATAGGACAAGGATGCCCTCTCTCACCTCTCCTGTTCAACATCGTATTGGAAGTTCTGGCCAGGGCAATCAGGCAAGAGAAATAAATAAGGGGTGTTCAATTAGGAAAAGAGGAGGTCAAATTATCTGTTTGCAGATGACATGATTGTATATTTAGAAAACCCCATTGTCTCAGCACAAAATCTCCTTAAGCTGATGAGCAACTTCAGCAAAGTCTCAGGTTACAGAATCAATGTGCAAAAATCACGAAGTTTCACATTTTAGGGTTTCACTCATTTGGATTAAACTTTGTCCCCATCATGTGGTGAAAAGGGAACACTTATACACTGCTGGTTGGAATGTAAATTAGTGCAACTTCTATGGAAAACAATATGGAGATTTCTTAAAGAACTACAAATAGAACTACCATTTGATCCAGTAATCCCTGGTTCAATACTAGATATTGAACCAAAGGAAAATAAGTCATTATTTTAAAGTAATTATATAAAGAAGATACCTGTACATGTATGTTTATCACAGCACAATTCACAACTGCAAAGATGTGGAATCAACTGTAATGCCCATCAACCAATGAGTGAATAAGGAAAATGTGGTGTGTATATACATATACACACACACCATGGATACTATTCAACCATAAAAAAAGAATGACATAATGTCTTTTGCAGCAACTTGAATGAAACTGGAGACCATTATCCTAAGTGAAGTAATTGAGAAAAGGAAAACCAAATACCATATGTTCTCACTTATAAGTGGGAGCTAAACTATGGGTACACAAAGGCATATAGCATGGTATAATGAACATTGGAGATTTAGAAGGGGTAAAGTAACAGGGAGCAAGGAATGAAAAACTACCTACTGGGCACAGTACACACCATTCGGGTGACAGGTACACTAAATTCCAAGACTACCACCATACAGTTCATCCAAGTAAACAAAAACTACTTATACCCCTAAAGCTATTGAAATAAAAAATAAAAACAATAAAAAATTTAAAAATAAAGTAAATAAATGTTATCTTCAGCAGACATCCTCTTCTTCAAATGCTCATCTAGTGGGCAGTCTAGCTTTCAGAATGCAGATTTAAAGAATCTTTAAGGACTCTTGATATGTAGCTTTGAAAAATTTACTTATGTCTAAGAAATTGCAAATGAGGATTACATGCAGGATTTTTATGAGATCAAATAAAGTATCATCATGTAGGTAACATTTATTTTCATCAATGGTTATTTTTGGGGTGAACCATATTGCTACTTAATTTGTTAGGATGCCTGAGAGGAAGAGGCAACAAATCAAGTTTAGAAGTGAAAGAAGTGAAGTTTGGTAGTGAGGAAGAGGAAACAAATCAGAGAGGTCAGAGGAAGCAATGGGGTAAAGACAAGGAGGAATAATGAAAACAAAACTTCATGAAAGCAAGTTAGCAAAGTAAAAAATTTGCCTAATTCATGATTTTGCCTGGGATTAGCTTTGTGTTGAGTTAGGTCAATAGAATAAACTTCTTGGTCAGAACTTGAATTTGTGTTTATTAAACCAGTGGGACCTCAATTCTTCCTGCTTATGATTGTGATGGTGGTGAAATGAAAGTGTGTCTATAAAGCACTATTCACTCCAAGATATTAACCACATTTTACTTAATACTAATGAGGATGGTGAGAATGAGGTTGATAGAACTTGATCCATGGAGCTACATGAAGGTAGCCACTATTTGTTTATTCAGGCACACTGAATATGGTGGACAAATAGCTAGTTCAGGTTAAGTGACAGCTGAAAATTCTGACTCCTGTAATGAGAGCAATATGATTTAAATCTGAGGTGCAAACTATTTATTTACGTATGACTAGCTAGCCCAATGCATAGCAGTTATAGGTGGGAAAAACAGAATATTTCAAGAATAATGTGCTGATCCTGAGGAATTTGTTCTTGACTTTTAGGCAATATCACAAGATAGTGTAATTGTTATTCATTCATTCATTACCAGTGGTGGGTGTCTGGATGGTTAATTGGCTTCTTTTCAAGCCCTTGGGAAATACTGAAGATTAGGCAGCATTATGCCCCAGACTCCTGCATGCTTTTAGGAGAATGTTAGTAATAGTCTAGTGGAACAGGAATTTTTTTTTTTTAATGAAAATTAAGTTCATGTCAGGAAAGAAAGGATAGATGAGAAAGACCAAGACAGAAAGCAGCTATCCCTTAAGGACACCAATCTTAAAATGACAATGACAGATGAATGGTGAGCATAAAATTATTATAATGTAACTAAATTATTAAATTTATTTCTACTAAGGAAAGGTTTTTTTTATTGCATTAAAATAAATGAGAAAGTAACATTGGTTTTTATTCCTCTAAATCAAGGCACTGTACTTAACAACTGATACTATTTTAGTATGTTTACAATTTTAATAATTTCTTATTAATAATTTCACAAGAATACCCTTTCTTTAATAAAAATATTATATATTTTAACAAGGCATATATTATTATAAGTAGAGAGGTAAAAAGATACTTTTTGAAGTCTTAATTTTTTCTTTAGTGAAAATATTTATTTTCAAAAATCTGCAATAAAACCTCACAACTTGTAGTCCATAGAAATTCTTTTAAAAATATGTGTATGATTTACCCAAAACTTTGAAATAGTTGTTATGAGTGATAACTGACGTGTATTTTTATGATTGTAAAATAATGTATTAAAAGAGAAATTTCTATCTCTGTTTAGATGAAATGCTTTTCCCTACCATGTTTTCAGTTGTCACACTTTCTTGTGTAATTTGTATCCTCATTGAACATTTTGGTGCCACATGGGTAGCTTCTCAGAGTTGAACCTTTATGGCTTTGCAATGTTCAGCCTTAAAATATGGTTTTACCTGAATCATGTCAGAGAAGCTTTTCATTTAGCTTATCTTGGTATCACTCTCTGCCCCTCAGCCCCAAACCACACGCAGAGTTTAATTTCTGACAGGTCCTTTAATGGATGCTGTTGGGCAGCAGTGCACCATCTAGGTGAAAGTGGTGATCGAAATCAGGCCTTTGTCAAGGTAGCATGGCTGGATTCACTGAGGAACCATGTTTCATTTCAGCTGGTGTCTACAAGGATATCTCAGCATTCATGATGCAGCAGCGACATTCCTAAATTGCTGTAATGCAGAGTCTCTGAAAATCACAAAGGAGTAATTACAGTTATATAAAGTGGAAATTTAAACAATGCTGGCCCTTCATGTCCACTGTATATTTTTGCTTATTTAAGGCAAATATTGTTTAACTCACAAGATTCTGTTGACACTAGCTGTTTTCATTATTTTAACTCAGCTTTTTACTTAAAAAAAGTGTACCACATGGTTAAAATCATTTTGTACTAAGACTATCCATTTAAGAGCCCTTCCCCCACCACTCCAGTTAAAATCTAAAAATAAAATAAAACCATAGTTTTGTTAAAGGAGGGGGGTAAACATTAATGAAAAAAATGTTAATTTTGGATTAGCATAATTAATATTTGAAAGCAGGTGTTTAAAAAGTCTCTGGAAAGAATTATGTATTCCTGCATGTATTAGTTAGTATACTTCTAAAATATCTATTGGTATATTGCAACCTTCAGTCTTTTTCAGTGACCACAATACCAGGCAAATAGAGGCCAAATTAATTCCTTTTGTGGTACTATTAATATGCTATTAGGTTTGAACATCTAAGTGCTGACAGACAAACCACAGCAACAACAACAGACAGTAGTTCTATCTTGCAGGTTTGACATGGCCAAGTGTATTTTAATAAAATAACACCAAGATTGTCAAGTTGTTGGTTGAATGATTTTGATCATAATAATTGCAAGACTTAAAACGCTGACACATGATGTACAGAAGAGGAAAAGGAAGGTGGGGAGGTGGGGAAGAATATCTGTTTCACATGTCTAAATGGCTATAATGTGAAAAAGAGATTTTTTTCATCAGAAGAAACTGGAATCACTTATAAAATTTACAAAATAGAGATTTTAGGACCCTACCCCAGACTATTGAATAAAAAGAATTAGGGATGTCTCCTGAAAAACTGCATTTTAAAAATATCTCCAGGTAAGTATAATTAGACAGCCAAAATTGGGAACCCCCGTTTACGTGATTCATAATAGAATCAGAATAAATTAGTGTTAGCTCCCTGGGAACAGAAACAGGAATTAAATGAATTTTCATCCTTTTTGTCCTGTATAATGCCTGTCACATAGTAGTTACTGAAATATTTGTTAGATGAACGAATGAAGATACTGGGAGGCATGTTTCATTCAAACATAATGAAAATGTATTTTATCAACTAGAATTGTCATTTCTCGTGCCTGCAGCTGTTAAAGCAATGGCTAGATGATTACTTATTGGTGTTGCTGGTATCAGAAAAGTGCAGGGACTGACATATAGTAAGTGCTGAAGAAACGCTTCACAAATTAATGCATAAACTAAATGTGAGTTTATACTCCATGCATTTCTTGATCAAATTAAGTGACTGTGAAACAGATCCATGGTGGAATTATAATCAGATCAATAAGAACAAATGAGCTTATGAATAACTCATTCTATAAAAAACATAGATATAATTAAACAACTTTTTGGCATTTCTCAAAAATGACAGATCTTCAACTTTAGTGGTATACAAACACCTCTAAGATCTGTAAGTTTAAATGCCAAATCCACTCTTGATTCTTCAGCAACATTCCTGACCCAAATTAATCACCAGCCACATTGTACCATTCAAAGTACCTTGTGTTTACCTTTCTTTTACCATTCATTATTTATTTGAGAATGTATTTGTTTTTCTCTTGTAAAATCTACCTTCCTTGAGGACAAGGGCATTATCATTTTGCCCTCCTCCAACCTCCTCCCGATGATAGGTCTGTTTGACTTGGTAGTTGTTAACTGTTGTGCCTGAGCTATGTCGTTCATTGTGCCAGCACATGGAGCACGTTTAGTAACTTGACAGTTCTCTTGACTGTCAATCAATGTTAAAGTTCTGCTATTGCTTATCAGGCACTAAAATTGTATGCTGATTTAAAGACAAAAATCCAATTATACATGAATATTTTATGTCTGATTCTTTACCTCATTACAGCACATGGATCATCTTACTTTTTCTTCTTCTTTGGGCAGGGAGGAGTAGCCAGCTGCATGGTCAGTTTTCTTTCTTTTTGTTCCTCAAGATTTGCTTGTTTAAAAATTCTGTATCTATCTATCTATCTATCTATCTATCTATCTATCTATCTATCTATCCATCCATCCATCCATCCATCATATACTTAGGCAGAGCTTACTACCATCTTACACAAGATGGTTACATGACTTTCAAGTTTGTAAATGCATTTTGCCTGTTCTTTCAGGTAATGGGCTTCGAATAAGTTATACAATATACATTTTGACAGTTCAATTGATTTATGCACCCAGGATGATTGATTTGTGTATTATTTCAAGAATAAGGCACACTTCATTTTACAGAGCTCATTTTCACTGTTGTCTCTTGATGGTCTAAAGGAAATGTGAGCCACTTTTTTTTTGTTTTTGTTTTTTTTAAATTTGCAGCTCCATTAGTCTCTCTGTATTCCCT
Source organism: Colobus angolensis palliatus (assembly GCF_000951035.1). Taxonomy (NCBI): domain Eukaryota; kingdom Metazoa; phylum Chordata; class Mammalia; order Primates; family Cercopithecidae; genus Colobus; species Colobus angolensis. The sequence goes on from NW_012115988.1 coordinate 1,466,282, forward strand.
TTCTTCATAGGACTGAAGAAAAATATTTGGTGAATTCCTTCAAAGACACATTATTATTGTCCAAGCTTTAAGGTGTCTAGACTCTTTGATGAATGTGTGATTGGAGGCAACCTTCAGGCTGAGGTTATTGATGGCATACTAAGTAATCACCCAACTTTTATAGTAGGAAGAATAGTACAGGTGGTGGCTGCTAGCTGACCAAAGAGCCCAAGCATAATCTCCCCCACCCGCTTTTCCTTAACTGACTGTTCACAATATGCTCCATGTATGTGCGGTTTAGGTTTGGTAGAGACTTAGGTAGAGAATACACACAATGAGTGGGTTTTGCCCTCGGTTATTTTAGTTCTTGGGTTTCCTCATATTCCCGTGGCTGTGGTTTGCCATGAAGTCTCTAAGAATTAAAGCTGAAAACAATGAAAAATGTACCCCCATGGGAATACCTTGTAAAGTCTTAGAGCCCCCTCCAGAATCTCCCTGTTCTGATGCTGGTGATGCTCTAGAACCCGCAGGTAGTGTTTTATTGTACTTTGTCCAGGGTTTACATTTTGTATCTGCTGGGAGATGTGTCTGGTAGGAGTTTATTTGGTCATTTTAGTAGAACTCCCCTAGTATTTTTCAAATATTGTTCCTTAAATTTTAAAGGAGAATGGCAGCATATCAATCCTACAATTTACCCTCTTAAGATCGTTTTCAGAAGAACTTGTTTAGCCTACTTTGTGTAAGTAACTAAGTTTATTTCTCAACATATATTATAAACTCAGTAATTAAAATGGAATTAACACTTAGTAATTCATTTGATAAGAGCAGAGTTCATGGAAATAGTTAAGGGAGTCTCCTCACATCTAAAATAATATGGAGTAATCTGCCACAAGATCAGATAATTAAGGACTGAGAATTAGAATTCATGGAATCATCAAATCTTGGTATTGGACAGTACCTTAGAACTCATTCAGCTTTGTACCTAAAACTAGAATTCCATCCATAGTATTTCCCCACAACATAGTTATTATGGACTACAAAACTATGCTGATAAAAATACTAAACATGGCAGTAAAGTAGATAGGAATAGTTAGCTAGAAATGGTGAAATGTCACATAACTTTTCTCATACTGAACTACAGCGTAATGTTTACTATTTTATTTTAAAATTTCAAATGTCTAGGTTAGCTTTGCCATTGTACTATTTTATAATTTTTACTGTATAACTTTCATGCTCATAGAATCAAATAATCAGGACACTTCTGGGTGATTAATGTCATAGTCATACATTAGAAACTAGAATTAATTTATTTTTTGGAAGGATAAGTTACAAGAGAGTCAATGAAAGCAGTTTCCTAATGACAAAATAAGAAAAACAACTTTGGATCACTTTAGTTTCTTTTATAACCCTTACAAAGTCAACTCCAAAGAGTTTCTGAAACATAAATTCTTATATTGAAAAAATTTAAAAGGAGAATCTAAATGACAAAGAATTATACAATTTCTGATCATGTATCAAAATGATAGTGTTAGGAAAGCATTAGCATCTTTCTTGGGGGTGTTCTATATACCAACATAAAAGAACATTTGAAGTGAACTTTAAAACTTACAAGCCTTTGCCCAAAACTCATTAATTCTCATCTAAAATAATTATAAATATTGGATTAGCACAGTAATCATTTAAAAACTAAATGCAAATAAACATGTGGAATTTTTTTTTCAAATACCCTTAATATTTATGCAGTACACTGCTTCCAAGAACAAATAGACATAGTAAATAACTCCAACAGGGAACAGAACAATGTATTGAGGACAAGAACTGAATCTAATCAGATTCATAATATGATAATTTTCAAAAGATAAACTTAATGTTGTATCCATATATTCCCTAAGGATCAGGGAGGCACTGGTGTTTTATAACAGCAATAAATTTAAAAATAATCTGCCTGCTTAGTAAATCTTAAACAAACACCACTGCACTCCCACCCCTTTCACCATGAACATCAAGTCCTGTGAGGAAAAAATGAAGCACAAATGCAGTTAATCTCAAAATAAAGCTATTTTCTTTCTACATGATAACAGGATGAATGTGGAAGATCCACAATTTTCAAAATGCCAGTGTGGGGAGTAGCATTATTTGTATCCTTTAAAAAAATGCCAGTGATATTCTTGCCTATTCAGTTCTACTGCAGAGTCTAGTCCACAAAGTGAACTCAATGAAGGAGAATTTAGTGAATGGATTTATTACAGCTAAGTCTCCTTGAACACTGTCTTTTATGAGAGTGGACATACAAACTCCCTCCTTTCTTATTTTCTGGAGCCAGGTTTTTCACTGCAAGTGAACCGGGTTTCACTCCCTTCTTACATGTATGTGCTCGTGCATTACCCTTTCTCATCTGTCCCTTCAGCCTCTCCCTCTCTACTCTTTGCTCTTAGCTTACAAATATGGTCTAGTGCTGCTCCTCCATAAACACCACAATCGAATTATTTTTCCAGGTCTTTTTTCCATTTCCAAAGGCTTCATACTTTTTCTTTCCCTTTCAAAGAGAGCCAAGCTACTTAAAAGTACAATGTACAATTTAGGTCTCTTCCTTTCCTTCCTTCACTTCTCAGCACATTACAATTGGTGTTCTGCCCACATCACACTCTCTAAATGATTCTTGCCAAGGTTAGCAATCAGTGCCCACATTACCAACTCTTCCTTCCTACTGGGAACTTCTGTTTTCCCTAGGCACAGGTACTTTTGTTTTTTGTTTTTTTTTCACCTCTTCATGTTCTCCTCCCTCCTACCTCTTCTGACTATTTATTCTGTCTTTTCTCAATACCTCTTGCTTACAAGCTACTGTTTTCCGAGATTCTGTCCCTGGATCTTCCTTGTCACTCTGTCAAGTCAGGATAAGCTAAGTTGCAACTAAATACCACAACAATCTCAGTGGCTTAATACAACCTTTTTTTTTTGTTGTTCATACTACACGTTCATTTCAATTCAACCAAAGATCTTCTTCCCACTGTTGTTATTCAGATCCATAGGCTTACAGAGCCTCCAATACCTGGAATATGCCTAGTCACAGTGGCAGAGGGAAAAGAACATGGAAAATTACGCATCAGTTCTTCAAAGTTTCTGTTCCAAGGAAGCGTAAATCTCTCCCTTTTTTATTGGCTCAAGTAAGTAATGTGGTCAAACCTAACTTCAAATGAGGTGAGTAAATATAATACCATAATGTGCACAAAAAGAGGAAACCAGAATATCTGAGAATGGCTTCAATGACCATTTCAGTCTCTCAGTTGTGAAGTAAAAATATGAAATACAAAATAAAATATGAAATAAAAATGATGGTTTCAATGAGCACATAAATGTTAATGCCTTGAAATCTTTATTTTAGGCTTATATCTCTTAATCTAATTAACTATACATACAACTTTCTACTAGATACCTCCACTCAAATATACAAATCTTGAAATCAACCTATCTCAACTGAACTCATTACTAAAACTTCTTATCTTGCTTACCTTCCAAGAACAAAAGTCAGACACTTGGGTGGGAGTTATTTCCATTTTATTCCTCCTGTTTATCTCGTGTGTCAATGAGAATGTACTCTAACTCAATTAATGATAATATTGTTAGAATCTATGACCTCCACTCTATTCACATTGTTTCCTTAATGTAATCTCTTCCTATTTATTCTTGAATTGCTGCAACTGCCCCTTTTTGTGATCTTCCTTCTACTGTCCAAACTATCTTTCCTAAACTATCCTTGTCACAGCCGTCAAAGTTATCTGTCATGAATTTGATCACTTATTATTATTATTATTACTTTTTTTTTTTTTTTTTTTGAGATGTAGTCTCGCTGTAGCCCCAACTGGAGTACAGTGGCGCCGTCTTGGCTCACTGCAAACTCTGCCTCCCAGATTCAAGCAATTCTCCATTTCAGCTTCCTGAGTAGCTGGGATTACGGGCGCCTGCCACCATGCCTGGCTAATTTTTTTGTATTTTTGTAGAGATGGGGTTTCACTATCTTAGTCAGGCTAGTCTTGAACTCCTGATCTTGTGATCTGCCTGCCTCAGCCTCCCAAAGTGTTGGGATTACAGGCATAAGCCACAACAGCTCACTTATTATTTTAAAATGCTTTCTTCTTGTTAGCTCTAGAATAATGTCCAAACTTGTATTGCATTGTCCCTTTTATGATATGATCTTTGATCATCTGGCTAGCTTCATCTCTCTCCTCTTCCTCCAGTTCATCACTTTCTATGATGTGAAATTGGCAAGTTCACTAAAAAATAAAGGAGAAGTGAAAATAAAAGACACCTTCATAAAGAAATTTTTTAATAAAAAAGCATGGAAAGAAAGAAAACTCAGGTTTGATGCTAAAACTGAGGGAGCCTACGGTCCTTAGTAGGAAGTCTGACTCCTTTTAGTCAGACGTTGTATTCACCTGGAAAGATTGTTGAGGTCTGAGTAGGAGACTGACAGAGATAGTTTTGCTTTTAGAGAAAGACAATCAGCATGTGGAATCAGTAGGTCCTTGAATTCAGACCATGAAGGGGTGTCCAATCATGACATTCAGGATATTTATACCTTGATGAAAAGCTGTATCTGTAGGTAATAGCATATTGCTATGTGAATAGTAATAACACTTCTCAGCTACATAGCAATGACCAAGTGAGTAGGGTCGTATAGTACATATGGCTTGCCCCTTCCAGGGCTATGGGAGAGCACATTCTTTATGAACATGGTGCAGGATTAGGATGAGGATGATCGTCAGATATGATTGGCATTCTACGGGATTTTTAAATATGTAAATGCTACAGATTCAAGATAGAAGAAAATAAGAGAAAATTTTAGAAATTTGACTTCTTCGAGACAAGAAAAAATAACATAGATTTATATTTTCACACCTACACAATCCTTGCTATTGGATCTACACAAGGGCTACGCTACAGTAAGTGGTGAAGGAGGAGAGGTTTTTGTAGGAGTAACTATTTTTCCCTTATTTTTCTTTCCCTCTACTTATTTTATTTTATTTTTTTTTTTTTGAGATGGAGTCTCGCTCTGTGGCCCGGGCTGGAGTGCAGGGGCCGGATCTCAGCTCACTGCAAGCTCCGCCTCCCGGGTTTACGCCATTCTCCTGCCT
>NW_012115988.1:1471457-1479494 GCF_000951035.1 Colobus angolensis palliatus
AGCCAGGATGGTCTCGAACTCCTGACCTCGTGATCCGCCCATCTCGGCCTCCCAAAGTGCTGGGATTACAGGCTTGAGCCACCGCGCCCGGCCTCTTTCCCTCTACTTATACCTATCTCTCTCTTTTTGTTTTTGTTTTTGTTTTGAGACTGAGTCTGGCTCTGTTGCCCAGCCTGGAGTGCAATGGCCGGATCTCAACTCACTACAAGCTCCCGCTCCTGGGTTCCCGCCATTGTTCTGCTTCAGCCTTCCGAGTAGCTGGGACTACAAGCGCCCGCCACCTCACCCGGCTATTTTGTTGTATTTTTTAGTAGAGACGGGGTTTCACCGTGTTAGCTGGGATGGTCTCGATCTCCTGACCTCGTGGCCTGCCCGTCTCGGCCTCCAAAGTGCTGGGATTACAGGCTTGAGCCACCGCGCCGGGCCATACCTATCTCTTATAATATAATTTAAAAGAGAAAAAAACATAATTCCTCTAGTAGACTGCAGTCTTAGAACGTATCTTTTATTTCCTACTAAGGGAAAATCAAATGCAAAGAGGAAAGTTTCCCAAGTTACTAGGACAACATGAGTGAATAAAAAGTAGATATTTTCTTTCAACTGCCTAACATTTATAAGCAGAAAGATGAATTAGCAGAATGACAGGTGTTGGGAAATGACAAAAGGAAACAGATTACTGATGGGAATCAAATTACTTAGTCCTTCAGTTACATTTCAAGCATAAATAAAGTAAAACAATTAATCTTTTATTTCTGCCACCTGTAAATCTGCCAGGGATTGCATGCTCAATAGCATTAACGAATTGCAATGGAAAGACAGGCTGGGCTAATTTATCCTTTACTCTGTAACTTCGAAGCCACCATATTTGACAGCTGCAATCATTTCCTACAGCGTCTGTATGACAGTCCATGAGGTAGAATGGCTTATAGACTGAAAAATCCCTCACAATTACATTGAACGGGGGTGGAAATCATTAACATTCACCAGAAAGGAAGGTGCAAAGTACACGATCCCACACTAAGGATAATATTAAGCATTATGTGGCCAATTTCTGGATTGCAAGGCAACAAGTAAGGACGGGAGACTAAGAATGGATAAACTAGAAAACAATTATCGTGTGTTGTTTCCGCTTTTAAGAGGTCAGAAAGTGTAATGATTTGTTGTCACAACTACGGCATTTTTAAAAAATAAATAAAATGTAAAGAAACAAACAACTATCATTTGTGGCAGATGCCACTAAATTTTCACGTGTTACTGCATCTCTTAACTATAATTATGATTTTAGAACTTATGTCTTCGTCGTAACAAACTGAAAAATCTGAGTAGGCACTATAATATGAAAGAAATCCTTATCTATTACAATTATATCATAATAAAGTAGCCTGAAAATGTGTTTGTAGACCTATACTTTGACTCCTACCCCAAAGCTGTGATGTCTCTAAGGCTGTGCAGCCTGTTCCTAACACAAGTCTTTGGTGTTTGCTTTTCTCCTGATACTGACACAAATCTTCCTCCTCCTTTGTAGTTTTCTCTGTTACACACCTCCCCTCACTAAGTAATTGAGCATATGTTTGACCATCCTCGCTTTCCTAACTCTGGAATTATAAGGAAATACATTAGTAGAAGACCTTATGAAAATTCTACTAAATATTAGGTTTTCTCTTATTTTAATGACAAATTGTTTCTTTCTAGGAAAGTATCATTTCCTTTTCACCATCCCTAACTCAAATTCAGAAAGACTCTTTTTGTTTATGTAGTTGGTATTTTCCTCTAGGTTGTCACCCAGCATATTTATTTCTCTTTAGGTTGCCCCTCTTCTGAGGGATTTAGCAGTTAATCATACGTCTTGTCATGACTACTGCAAGCAATTGGATTTTGTTTGATTTTTAATGAAGCTGTGCATTGTGATGTTTCATTTCCATTTTTGGCCTGTGGTGATAACTTATTAGCAAAGCACAAGGAGAGAAAAGGGATTGAGGGAAAGAGAGAGAAATGAAACCTCTCAGGTCGTTCTGGCTTCTTCTAATTTTTAAATATATTCTCAGCAGTTGTATCTCCCACATCCCATAAAATTGCTGAAAGCCAAATACTGCCTAGATACAAGAAAATATGAATTAATTCTGGCCTGTTGGAAATTCCAAGCCCTGTGGAGCTCTCAGTAGTGTTTTCATCTTTTAAAAAATGTTTCTACTTGGATTTTTTTTTCTTTAGAATCAAGCTTTATAGTTAATTGCTGATAACATCCTTTTTTACTGAGTTTTATATGGAGCAATCAAGTCTGCTTTCTTCTCTCTCTATCTAGCTTCCAAAAATCATGGCTATTTTGAGAATTTTTTCCCTCTGAGGTTAGCTAGTTTCCTGGAGTGAACAACAAATGCATTAAATGTCCAACCAAAGAAAAAATGCAATCTGATTTTTAAAAAATGTTTTAAAAATGTGTTCTCTAACTAAATTTTGTAATTGTAACTCTGGAGAGTGAGTCACCTTGTTTAAATCACCCAAGACATTTTCCTCGAGCATGTAAGCATTTTAAGATGCTCACGAAGATAGTCTGGGCATAGAAGCAAGGGGGTAGTTATGGCCTCTGCTTGACCCCAGATAGCTCTGTCCAACTTTATATCTTTATAACACCCCCCCAACCTGAGCCTAAAACCTTGTTGATTTTTTAATGAAAACAAAAATTGGGTATTGATTCCAGAAGCTACGTAAAATATATAGACTTGGAATGAGGGTTGTAGCTATCTTCTGGTATAGCTCATCTATAAGCTTGTTAGTTGTTACCTTGAGACCCTAAGGGAATTAAAAAACGATAGGCAAATGCTGGAAAAAGCGGTGCAGGGTGGGGGGTGACAGTGGCATTTGGCTGTGGCAGCAGTGGCCCAGGATGTCAATAAATGAAGCAGCCTAAGTGTTGGCAGACCTAGATGGGGTTTGGATAAAAGTGGTCGACTTTCTAATTACTAATTTTTGGTAGTCCAATTTTATTACTATGGTTAAAGACAATGATGACTATAATTATTTTTGCATCATTTAGCATTGATATCTTTTGACATAAGAAACTACCACCACAGTGAAGGTGAATACCATATTCATCCATTTAGCATTAATAATTATTTTTTTAATCTGAAAACATGTGTATTTATCTTTTAGTCTTATGAACATTTTGTTTTGAAAGAATTGTAGATTCTACACTTGTAATTAATAATGCAGAGAGATCTCTTATATCTGCTACTTAGTTTCCCTCAATGGTAGTATCTTTTTTTAAAAAAAGTGTTTTAAAGTGACAAATAAAAATTATACATATTTGTCATATACAACATGTTCTTTTGAAATATGTATATATTATGGACTATCAAAATCAAGAAAGGTGCCTAAAACTTAAAGAACATGGAGAACCAGCTGGTCAAGATTCAGTGCTACACTACCTTTATATCCCCCTTTCTTATGTCCATACCCAATATTTCTTATACTTCTTCCCTTGTATCACCCCAAAACAGCTAATTAAAATAACACACACACACACACACACACACACACACACACACACACACACACACACACACTTGATTCCATTGGAGAATTAAACAGGAAAAAAAAAAAAAAAGACTAATCTCCCATATAACTACAAAAGCATTCATTCAAAAAATTTCTAGCTCTTTAAAGTGAAAGGAGCAGGCCCTCAGAAAGATGGGAGTATTATGACAGACATTGAATAAAGCAAATACAAACATACCCACTGCCTCAAAGATCCTTTATGCTCTTCAATGTGAGTTAAGCAATTTTTAATAAAAGTTACTATTTTTCATTTGCTGCCATACCGATTTCTTCATACTTGTAAGAACACATTATACGGGCTAGGCGTGGTGGCTCACACCTGTAATCACAACCCTTTGGGAGTCAGAGGCGGGTGGATCACTTGAGGTCAGGAGTTTGAGATCAGCCTGGCCAACATGGTGAAACCCCGCCTCTACTAAGAATACAAAAATTAGCCAGGTGTTGTGAAGCGCCTTTAATCCCAGCTACTCGGGAGGTTGAGGCAGGAGAATCGCTTGAACCCGGGAGGTGGAAGTTGCAGTGAGCCGAGATCACGCCACTGCACTCCAGCCTGGGCGACACAGCGACATTCTATCTCAAAACAAACAAACAAAACATTATAAGGAGTTATAAACATGTTACTTGTTACTTGCCACTGTTACTTCAACAGTCACTACCAGGTGATAGGTTTTGGGATTTAGAAGGGAAACCCTTGTTTCCTGTGGCAGGAAACAAGGCAGCCTATGCTGCCCTTGATTTTTAAACCACTTACCACTTGTGCAGGGCTCACTTGCAAGCCCTTTTAGTGTGCCAGTGTGCTCGTTCTTTCTCCTCGTTTTCCTTATCAGGAAAATATTTGCACACATTTGTACAAAAAAAAAAAAAGGAAATAATGACTTTCTTTGTGTTTCTATTCCTAAAATGTCTATGTTTTAAGAGTGTCCAAATCCATGAGTTAAATGAATCACTTAAATAGTAGACTTTCAAGGATCAATGAAAAGATGGCAGATAGATTTCTCTGGAAACCACCCAATGTGGGTATACATTATAACATTTAAATGTTAGGCAGACAATTCTTGAGATGGTTGGCAAGTTTGGATAAGATTGATTGAAGTTCAGTAATTTAAATGTTTATTATTTTTTACGTAGCAGAGTCTATTAACTGAGTATTTTTGCTTATCTTTCATGATTGAATAATGCCAACTTCTAGATTTGATCCCTTGAAAAGGGGCCATAGGATGCCTTTGAGAAAAATTTTTTGAATTCAAAAAGTTTTATACAAGAATACGTCACTACCTTTACCTAGGAATGATAATCCATTCAGCAATCCAAAGCAACATTCCAGTTCTTAATATATTGCCTTGAAATCCCTTTAAAAAGGAGTGGTCAATATAAATTTTCCCTTTGGTTTTAGAGAATGTGCTCATAAAAGCTTTAGTGTAATCACACCTGTAATCCCAGATCTTTGGGAGGCAGAGGCGGGTGGATCACCTGAGATCAGGAGTTCGAGACCAGCCTTGCCAACATGGTGAAACCCCTCCACTACTAAGAATACAAAAATTAGCCAGATGTGGTGGAGCGCCTTTAATCCCAGCTACTCAGGAGACTGAAGCAAGAGAATCACCTCAACCAACTTAACTGGGTTAAAACTAAGTCCATGAAGGCATACGTACCCACTATTTTTTAAATAATATTTATTTTTTAGAGCAATTTCAAAGCAAAATTGAGCAAAATTAAGGTACAGTGGTTTTCCATCCACTTCCTGCCCCAGCATGCATAGCTTCCCCGACTCCCAACATTCCCCACCAGAGTGTCACATTTGTTACAATTGAGGAACATACTTTGACACATCATTATCACCCAGAGGCCACAGTTTACATCAGGACTCATTCCTGGTATATATTCTATGGCTTTGGGAAAGTACGTAATGACATATATCTAGCATATATAGTATCACACAAAGTAGTTCTACTGCCCTAAACATCCTCTGTGCTCTGCCTATTTATCCTCAACACCCTAACCCCGGCAGCAACTGACCTTTTTACTATCTCTATAGTTTTGCCTTTTCCAGGATTGTTTCTTAATATAAAGACATAAAAATTAAGTATCTTCAAATTAGAAGCTTGAAGTTTTGAAACTATCTCATTGTAAAAGTTACTCATGCCTCAAGAAACTTAATCCGTTGTTACTGTTCTTTGGAGAAAAGTTTCTAAATTTAGAATAAAGTCTCTTTCACTATGAGCAAATCTTCAAAACCATATTACAAACATTCAAACATCAAAAGAAAATATAGGTGAAAGACCCATATTATATGAAAATATTCTTGATAGGCTTTGAACATCAATGTATCACACATATCTTCAAGTACATTGTAAAATTAGAGTTTTCCAACAAACTTGTACTGGATGGACCACTAATATCCTGTGGTTTTAGTCAGGGTCAGTCAGGAGACAGAAAAAAAATACCAGTGAGTTGAATAGGAAAAGTTTATAAAGGTTTGTTAACTACTAAAAAGTGGTTAACTATGAAAGGATACAATATGCTACGGTTACTATTAAAAGAGTTAAAATGGACTGTAAGAGGTCAAGAATTAGCGAGCTAAAAGAAACAAGAACAGCTATTACACTAAGTTGGGGGAGAGAGGGGAATGACATTTCTCCTTTGACAGCTGTTAGACTTTGTCAATAAAGGCTGCTAGAGGCACATTGCCAGGCATATGGCTCCAGGAAGACACTCCCTTCTGGGTACCAAGATTGCTTCCTTATTATTTAGCACAGGGGCTCAGTAACCTGCACAAGACAGCTCTTTCCACAAACAGTTCTGGAGACCAGTTTGGTAGTAGTTCCAGTCATGTTTGCAGGCAGCTGTCTCCCAGCTGGTGTGCCAGGCCTATCTAGCAGCTTCATTTCCCATCTTCTGACAGGTTTCTTTACGACTGGCACACTGAGTGTTACTGTGGTAGCTGTACCTGCTTTGAAGAGACCTGAATTCACCCTTAGGGAAGACCTTCTAAGTCCTCTGCTCTTTGTTCTTTCATTCCCCTCTCTCCCCCAGTTTAGTGGTAATAGCTGCCTTGGTTTCCTTTAGGTCACCAATTCTTGACCTCTTAGAGTCCACTTTAACTCTCTTAATAGTAACCATAGCATATTGTATCCTTTCATAGTTAACCACTTTTTAGTAGTTAGCAAACCTTTGTGTTAACTTTTCCTGTTCAACTCACTGGTATTTTTCGTGTGTCCTGACTGACCCTTACTAATATGCTGATTCTTTTTTTGATATAGTTTATTACCATGTCGTAGAAAAAGTAAAACTGTCCACATTCTCCATTCAAGAAATTATATTATTATTAATTATCTTAACAAATAGGAAATACACTACCAAGCCATTGAAAACAGCACAGAGAGAAGCCATTTTATGATAGACCAATGACATTATTAAGTGTGTGTGTGTGTGTGAGTGTGTGTGTGTGTGTGTGTGTGTATTCTAAATTAGTGTGATATATTGTATTACTGAAGTTCAGGAAAAATATGATTTTTAAAAAGTGACTTCCTATGAGAAGATAATATCCCCTACTGTCAAGTAACTATAAGTTCTATAATGGTTACTGAATTAAGTGGTTACAAATTATTATAGTGTATAGTTGGGTAGGAGGAGGAGACTATGATTGTGAGAGACTTATTTTTATCATCTGATAGCAAGAATGATAAAAATTTCCTCACAAGCTATTTGTAAGTAATTATGATAGTGGATATTAGCACAACCCGTGCAACCTATAACATAATAGTCAATAAAAGTACTGAATAATATGTGTGACAGAAGATACTTAAGAATTCCAAGTCACATATTAGTGATTGGTAGAACTAGGATTGTAGTCAGTGTATACCTAAATCCAAAGTCCATGCTCTCCCTAACCTGGTAATTGTAACCTAGAAATGGAAAGTACAATAAAAAAGGCACCTGGGAAGCAGGCAATACAACATGTTGATGAAAACATTCTCTCCTTACCAAATCAGAGTGATTTTGATGGATTTTAATGTATGTCTTGAGTAATTGTAAACTATAATGTGTTACTGTGCAGTGATTTAAAAACACCTGGTACACTATTCCTTTGCTATCAATCACAAACCCCTTCCCCTTCTTAGTTTAAAAGCGGCAATTTAAAAGCAGAATTCTTCCCAGTACATGGCTGGCAGCCAGCACCTTCAGATCAGAATTGACTTCCAGGATAAAACTCAGTTGCCATCCCTGCTAGGGAGTGACAGGATTGGTAGAACTCTCCATGTAATCAGAAAGGCTGGGTGCTAGGCAGATTAGTAAAGCAGGGAAGAAAAAAAAAAAGTATTAAATCACCTTTCTACCAGGGAATCTACCAGACAAAAAGAAGAGATTGGGGCAGAAGGTGACGTATAGGGAAGTAACACAGAAACTGAGGTAAAAGGAAGTATTATAGCCAAAGGGTAGCCAAGGTCTGAATTGAGTGATGGCTTACTGAACACAGCTAGA
>NW_012115988.1:1480019-1487985 GCF_000951035.1 Colobus angolensis palliatus
TCCTGGCTAACACAGTGAAACCCCGTCCCTACTAAAAATACAAAAAATTAGCTGGGAGTGGTGGCGGTTGCATGTAGTCCCAGCTACTCGGGAGGCTGAGGCAGGAGAAGGGCGTAAACCCAGGAGTCGGAGCTTATAGTGAGCTGAGATCCGGCCACTGCACTCCAGCCTGGGCGACAGAGCAAGACTCTGTCCCAAAAAAAAAAAAAAACAAAAACAAAAACAAAACAAAAACGAAAGAACAGAGGGGTTCCTGGGCTTACCATGTGGCTGCACTGGATGGAGTTAGATGGATATGGGTTATCTTTGAAAGACACTTAAGCCTTTCATATGAGATTTATACAGACAGGAATTAAGAGTTTGGGGATTTGAGTAGTGGAGAGCTGAAATGGAGGCATGAGACTGGGATTCTTAAAGGGAGGCATGCTCATTAAAGGTGGCATGAAGAAAAACATGTGTCCACTGTCACAGGGAGGTGCAGGAGTGTGGAACGTGTGGCATAAGCTGTATACATTTGAACGTCCTATCTTTATGTACTTCATGTCCCTTGTTTATGCATTCTTAAGTGTAACTTTTTGTCACTCTTACCCAGTTATAAAAAATACCCTCCATCTATTTGAAAACACAATATTTTAAGTAATAGTTTAAAAACTTCAGAACACATAATAGTGATTGAATAATAATGAATAGTACTGAATAATAATGAAACATGAAATGTAAGAAAAGTATTATTGATAAGGAAAAGTATAGCCTTTAATGTTTATATTACAAAAGAAAAACAATTTGAAAATTAAGTATCCAAGTCAACAAGTTAGATAAAAAGAATATAGCAGAACATTACCTCATAATGCTGAATTGTGCAGCTATCCCCTTGACAGCCTATTAAAAATTGCACTGTGTGTGTTAATCCCACTAGATAAAATGGAAATAAAAGTGAAACATTTTAAAAGAAAAGCATGCACAAAAAAAGCCCTGGATAATTTTTACACATTGGGTGAGAGAAGAATTTATTACATAATACAAAATAACCACAAACCAAAGAAGGAAAATATTGATCCATTTTGATATACACAAAGCCTAGCAAATAAACAAACAAAAAATGCGCAGGACATCAATACACATCATGAACAAAATGTAAATGTAAACCATGGACTCAGAGCAGAGATTTGCCACACTCATAACAAACACAGAGTAGGTATCCAAAATATATAAAGAACTACTCTAAAGAAATAAGAAAAAGGCAAAAATTTCAATAGAAAAAAATAAAGGAAATTAATAAGTATTTCACAGACATGAACACCTAAATGGTTAATAAACATTTGAACAGATGTTCATTTTAATAGCTATTCATAAAATGCAAATGCAAACAATAAGGCATTATTTTACACCCATCAGATTGGTGAAAATTAAAAAGCTGACAATAACAATTGTTGCTCAGACGGTCTGGCAAAAAAAAAGTTCTCATGACAGATTGACAGTTGTTTGAGTTGTCACAACGATTTGAAGAACAATTTGGCAGGATATGGTAACGTCGAAGAAGAAATTAAGCAGTTACTGCATGAGAAGTTTCATTTTCTGAATGTGTACCTTTGAGGAACTCTCATTTAAATACATGATATAATATGAAGAAAAATCCTTAAGTATTATTTTTAATAGGAGTAAATTATAAGCAACCTTAAACATCAATGGATAGAAGAAAAGATAAATTGTGATATGTTCATATAGTAAAATAATATTTAGCAGCCAGTAAACTAAAATTTCTTCTGTCAGCCTGGTAAATTACTAAACATAATATTTAATGTTAACACAATATTTAACCAATACAGAAGAATGTCCAATACAAAATGATAGAATGTTTCAAAGTTTAAACATGCAAATAATAATACATTTAAGAATATATACAGATAAAGTAATAACATAAACACTTGTAAATAAAAAAAGTGAAATACCCCAGTTAGATAAAAGTTAGCTGTGTACCACTCGGGGCAATATACACTCTCCTCAGGTTATTGTTTTTTTATCTGTATAGCCCAGGAAAATTTCTTTTGCCCCGCTGAACGCCTGATGGTAACGACAGTAACGGTCACAAATGCTGGTATCCAGGATGAATAGAAGAAACAAAAATCCCTGATGTGCAATTTTTTATAGATGCTGAGGCTTGCCAAATTCAGCTTCTTTGAATTATACATTAAGAAAGAGATAAATAAATGAAGAAATTAAGAGATGCAAGAATCAAGGAAACAATGAAGTTTCTATCTTTGACCTGAGAACCAGAATACCTGGAATCTAGTCCAGTCTATTTCATTAAAGGATTGTTTTGTTCTGTTTGTTTGTTGTAGGTAATCAGCTTTCTGGGTTTCAGTTTCCTCCATCATAAAATAAGAGCATTGAATTAATGTTAGCTGCTTTCCATTTAAAGCCCACTTGCTCTCTAATTCTAAATCTGTATTTGAAGATTCTCATCTTTCTGACATAAAATTGCAGAGGGATGGATTACTGTCATTCCTAACTGATTTCCCAAAGATGATGAGTTCCTTTTTGGTTTAAGCCTGGTATTTCCTTAGTCAATAGAGCAATACTAAGCTGTCCTTGGCACTGGGCATGTTATAGGTATCCCACTGACACAGATTAATTAACTGATCTTCCTAATGAGGCAGGATTCCCACGGCACCTGAGCCAGAAGTGGTTAATGATGTCTGCTGCTGCTTAGTTTCATAACTGCGTACGAAGTAGGTTTTCAAATAAAACACTCTCAGGAATGTCAATGGCAACTAAGACATTTCTGATGCTCTGATGTTCTTTTGGCAATCGCTAGAGTGTGATACAATCAGGGGGGCTCTTCTTGGTGCCTCTTTTACTAGAACTCGTTCTGTTTATGTAAGTTACTGTCCCCGTCTCTGGCCTGACTTTTATTAAAGGAAGCTCTCTAATGGCAGGTACTGCTCTCCTCTGCTTCCTAATACATCGAATTGAATTGTACGTATGTGTTGAATTGTTTGATAATAGAACAAAGTGCATCTGATGGCACTCTGGTCAAATTACAAATTTCAGAGTTCCCTAAAATAGATCATATCAGGCTTTTTTTTCTAAAAAAGTAATTTCAACTTTAATTTTAGATTCAGTGGGTACATCTTCAGGTTTGCTACATGGGTGTATTGCATGATGCTGAGGTTTGGGGCACGGGTGATCCCGTGTCCCAGGTAGTGATCATAGTATCCAAAAGGTAGTTTTGCCCATGACCCACTCCCTCTGTCTTCCCTCTGGTAGTCCTTAGTGTCTGTTGTTCCTGTCCTCACATCTATATGTACTCAATGTTTAGCTTCCACTTTGTGGTATTTGGTTTGTTTTCTGTTCCTGTGTTAATTCACTTAGGATAATGGCCTCCAGCTGCATCCGTGTTGCTGCAAAGAATATGATTTCATTTTGTTTTCATGTTTGCATAGTATTCCATGGTGTATATATACCACTTTTTTCTTTATATAATCCACTGTTGATGGGCACCTAGATTGATTCTATGTCATTGCTATCCATCAGATGTTAGTGAAGACTCTCCATTGATCCCTTTTCAAATATAGACTATATAAGTGATCTGTGAGCTTTGTGTATCAGATCACTAACAGGATTGCTTAGGGGTGTAATTGGTAGCTTAGTTTTATGTGTAAGTGATATCTGTGCTTTGCTGCAGCTAAACAATTTTTCTACATGAAGCCACACAATTATTGCAATCTGGGGAGCAACAATTTTGGTATATAAAAGTAATTCTAACAGAATCCAAAAATGCTGTGTTAACAGCTCACTGATCATTTAATGGGAGCCACATCTATTAAATGTCTTCATATTGTTATGAGGAATATTTTATCACTGGAAATAAAGCTAAACTCATCAGGAAGTCAAGGAAAGAGCCCTACAAAAACAGACTAACAAACACTTTGGAGTCAGTTGATCTTCAATCTGGTAATCTACCATTATATTAGTCAAAATTCATTTATCACTTTTTACTATATTCCAGGCTATGTTCTATGGGCTTAAAATGTGTTTCCATTGACAATTCACAACAACTATATTAAGTAAGAAACTGCTATTTTTCCTATTGAATATGAAGCACTTCTGAATGGTCAGGGAATTTGACCAAGGTCACACAGATAGTAAATGATAGCAAAAGGATAAGAACCCAGATGAAAGCCAGCAGCCTTAGTGTGGTTTCTATTACTTGGCATTAAAAAGTAATATTTGTGGCTGGGCGTGGTAGCTCACACCTGTAATCCCAGCACTTCGGGAGGCCAAGGAGGCGGATCACAAGGTCATGAGATCGAGACCGTCCTGGCTAACACAGTGAAACCCCGTCCCTACTAAAAATACAAAAAATTAGCTGGGAGTGGTGGCGGTTGCATGTAGTCCCAGCTACTCGGGAGGCTGAGGCAGGAGAATGGCGTGAACCCAGGAGGTGGAGCTTGCAGTGAGCCAAGATTGCACCAATACACTCCAGCCTGGGCAACAGAGTGAGACTCTGTCTCAAAAAAAAAAAAAAAAAAATTTCTTTCTCTTGTATCGAAACAAATATTGCTAGTAACATTAGCTACAAAAATTCCTTGAAAACAAAATTATTTTATGCATTTGATGATTTTTTTCTTTACATCTAATGAAATCCTTTTGGAAAAATGCTAAAACTATGAAACCCAGGTGAAAGCCTTTATTTTTTGGAACATCTTTTCCAGTCATATCCAGTTTCACATGACCTGGCCCATCATGCAGTTTTTATGCCGTACCTAACTGGCACTGAATCTATAAGTTCACAGATTAATTATCTGAAAATCAATCTACCAAATGCTATAAAATGTTTTAAAATATTCTTAAACCAGAAATTTTTCAACTGTTGTGAGATTTCATGTCACTGGTCCTCTGCAAAGACCATAGTCAAATAATCAAAGCCCTTTCCTGCACATCTTTAATTTTCCCTTCTCTGTCATTTTTGGTAGAACACATGCAAACTCATATACCCAAAATATTTTCTATTTTAATGTGAATCTTAGAGAATAAATTTTACATGGTGTCCTTATTTTATATATAGGTTCTGGTGCAACAGTTGTTATAAAGTTTATAATAGGAGTACCTTTCCTCATGGAAATAGTTTCATAAATGATAGTAATGTTCTTGAACTAGGCCATACAAGACTCCTTAACCTCTAATATCTTCTGAGGTTTCTTACTAATAGCACACTCTATTCACAAAATTGTCTTTTGTAGTATCCCATGGAAAAGGCATTTTTTGCATGCAGAAGACATATCTTCCTTCATTGGTGATGTCAGAAGTACTTTCAAAGTTAAGCATTCAAATTTCTTCTAGCTACAGAAAAGCAGTTCATAGATCTAATACTTTTAGATTTGAATGGTTCTCAGAATCACCCAGATTTTCATTTTATAACCCACATTTTTTTTCTCAGAATTTCTGTAAATATAATCCCCTTTTTTTATTTGTACTCTGAGAAGTTTCAAGAGATCTGAAAACCTCTGAGGGCATGTACATGTTCGTAAGAAAATGATCACCAGCTTTAAACTGACCATTTTTAAAAACCAGGGTGGTTTCAAGACCTTGTCATCTGAAGATTTCATGACCACTATGTTTTGATAAGTGATTAATAATGTTTGTAGTCACCATAACTGAAGATAAGGAGGCAAGTAGACTATTTGTAAGTAATTCCATTTAACACTGTGTCTATACAAATAGTATTGTCAGTAAGCAGCAGGTATCCACAAACACTCTAGACTATTTTCCCCAATTGTGTTCTATGGAACACTTGTATTCCTTAAGATACTTTACATATTCTACTTTCTCTCTCTCTCTTTCTCTCTCTCTCATACACACACAGACAGACACAGACACACAGACACACAAACACACTCAGACATGTAGTTCTGTAATAAAATCAACAGAGGGGGAATTGCCTATTATATTATCTCTTCAGAGATCCATGACTAAAGCTCTGAAAAACTTTATGCAGTAGAAAGCAATGTAACTATTTAATTTAGCATTCCCCAAAAGTATTTAATCTATACTTTTAAAAAATAATTCAAAAAATTCTCTTTTCAGCAAGAATTACATGAGGATGTGACATATATATTTTCACCATATATATTTTATTTTAACGTTATTAGCATATTTCAAATATTGTTCGCTTTGTTTTTGTCATGGTGGTAAAATTTGAACCAAGAAACAGGAACATAGATCTCTACAGTGATGGAATTTGAAAGATATCTGTGAATATATAATCAGTAGGAAGAAGGTGGCATTTTCTTTTACCTATATTTAATTGCTGATCAGGCAGTAGTGGGCACTTTTCAAAATTCTGCTCTATGCAACAGCTGTGCAGTTTTTCATCATAATTAAATCATTCCTAAAAAGTGTCCTTAGAAAAATCATATAACGCCCACTTCAATATTTTCTACAGCTCAAATCCATTGTGATGAAAGGTGTGCTCATATATTCACTTGCTCCTTATCTAGTTGAACAGGATGACAAAATTCAACCATCAGCACAAAAATTATGTAGGAGAGCAAACTGGGCTGAAAAAATGAAACTTTTATCATCTTTACATTATTTCTACAAGTTGGATGTTGGTTATTTTTCCCCCAGCATATTTTTACTGTTACACTTTTTGCATCTATCTATACTCAGAAGGATTTTAGGAAAGCCAAGCAGTACCATAAAACCTTGTTGCCTGTTTCTCTCCTGGCTTGCACACTCTGTGGGGAAAAAGCCTCCCTTCACACCTCCCTACAATCTGTTCCATTTGAATGGATAATCATTCAGCAGTAGCCAGCAGCTGCTGCCTAATGCCTAAGCCTAATGCAGATTCTGGAGACTCACAAAGTCATTAAAAATCTGTCTTGGTGGAACATGTGAAAGCTGCTCAGAAGGCTAGGGTGTGTACTGAGGCAGCACTGCCTCTTCCTTACCCATTCATGGTGATACCCTGGAAGCACTGCATGTATTTTAGTATTCAGAGTAAGCTGCTTTATCTTGGCTTTCAACATCAGTTAATGAAGGGTAGAAGCAGGCAACAATTTTGCTTCTATTTTTCTTAATTTTCTCTTGTCCATCAAAAAGCATCTAGCACAGTAATATTCAGTTGACCTGCGTTTTAGATAGATTCATTATTTTTCTCAAATAAAGTCATTAATGGAGTGTAAATCTGATTATAAGCAGAAAAACCCTGATTGAAAGAAGGTTTGGACATTGCAACCAATCTGTTCACCTTCCCTTATTTACCCATACCTAAGGTATTTCCATGGAATTCCAAAAATCTGAGAAATAAAAGAGTTCAGAAAGTAGACATATAGATAATTTCACTGACTGAAAACAAAATTCCATTATATTCTTTTATAAATAAAATTTCATTCTTGCAGGGTATGACAGGATGGACATTTATATTAAAGATATTAAGCAAATAGTTTTTATTTAATCAACTGTATGACACTTCTTTTTTTTCAATTACTGATTTTGAATATTTTATTTATTTAGAGATGGAGTCTTGCTACATTACTCAGGCTGGTATTAAACTCTCAGCCTCAAAAGATCCTCCCAGCTCAGCCTCCCAGTGTTGGGATTACAAGTGAGAGCATCCACGTGTGGCCTGATTTTGAAGTTTTTCTTTTAATACTTTAAGTTCTAGGGTACATGTGTACAACATGCAGGGTTGATACATAGGTATATATGTGCCACGTTGGTTTGCTGCACCCATCAACTCATCATTTACATGAGTTATTTCTCCTAAATGCTATCCCTCCCCTAGTCCCCTACCCACCGACTGACCCCAGTGTGTGATGTTCCCTGCCCTGTGTCCAAGTGATCTCATTGTTCAATTCCCACCTATGAGAACATGCAGTGTTTGGTTTTCTTTCCTTGTGATTGAATGATGGTTCCCAGCTTCATCCATGTCCCTACAAAGGACATGAACTCATCCTTTTTA
>NW_012115988.1:1488340-1536972 GCF_000951035.1 Colobus angolensis palliatus
ATGGACATTTGGGTTGGTCCCAAGTCTTTGCTGTTGTAAATAGAGCTGCAATAAACATACATGTGCATGTGTCTTTATCATAACATGATTTATAATCCTTTGGATATATACCCAGTAATGGGATTGCTGGGTCAAATGGTAATTCTAGTTCTAGATCCTTGAGGAATCGATACACTGTCTTCCACAATGGTTGAACCAATTTATACTCCCACTAACAGTGTAAAATTTTTCCTATTTCTCCACATCCTCTCCAGCATCTGTTGTTTCCTGACTTTTTAATGATTGCCCCATCCTAGCTGGCATGAGATATGGTATCTCATTGTGGTTTTGATTTGCATTTCTCTGATGACTAGTGATGATGAGCATTTTTTCATGTGTCTGTTGGCTGCATAGATGTCTTCTTTTGAGAAGTGTCTGTTCATATCCTTCGCCTACTTTTTGATGGGGTTGTTTGATTTTTTCTTGTAAATCTGAGTTCTTTGTAGATTCTGGATATTAGCACTATGTCAGATGGGTAGACACTAAACTTTACAATATTGCTGGTCAACATCAGTTAATTTCAAGACCTTGTTTAGTTTTGATGTTACATGTTTTCCCTTTGATTATAATGTCTTCAACTTCTTCATTTGGTAAACAATGACTTTTCCTTAAGACCTAACATAAGTTTAATCTGGATAAAGTGGATAAAGAGGCACTTTTATGCACTAGACAGTTTGAGGCTCGGTCATCGTACTTATTAGTATTATTATTATTACTGTCTCTTTAAAAAAGTGATGGGATGAGGTTATTAAAAATAAACAGGAATTTATTAATATTGAACATTCTATTATACCTTGAAATTCATATTTTGATATCTTAAACATATGCTTTCAATGCTTTTTAAATTATTTAAAGCATTTCTGTGTTATGAAAACAAAATAAGTTTGCTAACCCATATTTGCTCCTCCACTGGTATCTGGTGTCTGGAGAGCTAATGGGCTTCGGAATCTGGCCTAGTATTTCTTTATTTTTCTTTCTGATACAGTGTCTCTCTCTGCTGCCTAGGCTGGAGTGCAGTAGCACGATCTTGGCTCATTGCAACCTCTGCCTCCCGTGTTCAAGTGATTCTCCTGCCTCAGCCTCCTGATAGCTGGGACTCTAGGTGCATGCCACCACACCCCACTAATTTCTGTATTTTTGTAGAGACAGGGTTTCACCATGTTGGCCAGGCTGGTCTCGAACTCCCGATCTTAAGTGATCCGCCTACCTAGGCCTCTCAAAGTGCTAGAATTACAGGCATGAGTCACTGTACCCGGCCCTGCCCTGGTATTTCTACAAAGACCTAAGCTTATATGTTTTTAGACATCAAAGGAATACATTACTTGATAGCTTTGTTGAATTTTATTACTTAAGTGAGGATATTTGACCCAATTCACCACATAGTTGATACATGACAAAAGTGGAAGGCATTTGAGTTTTTAGGCTCTCTGCAAAAAGACACACTGCCATCATTGACTATACAATTTAGTCTTCTTTATAAATATTGATAACTTGTAAGTTTCTTCTTTTACTATGGCTGACCTTGCATATTTGGTAGTAATCTTCATAATAGGTTGTGATTCATATGTAGTAATAAATTCTGATTGCTAAAATGAACAGATAGCCATTTTCTTAAGATAAAAGAAGGAATATAGCTGGCTAAATAAAAACATATTTGTGTATACCTGTTTTCTGAGTGAAAACACACATATGAAAGTCATCTGCAGATGTAAACATCCTCGGTACAGCTGCCTGCTCCACTGATGTTGAGCTTAGCCATATGACTTGCATTGGCCAAAAGAATGTATAAGAACTGACAGGTTTCCAAGGAAAGACAAGCTAAAGCCATTGCAAGCTTCTGCAATTCTCTCCTTCTTTCATCACAAAGAGGCCACACTCCAAAGAATCACATTTTAGATTTCCATAATAAGATGATGTTTGAAGAAGGCTGACAGCTAACATACTAAAGCAGAGCCTCAGCACACAGCTATACAGATAAGGCCTCCCAAAATGACAGAAATGGTTGTTGCTTTTTAAAAAATTATTATTATGCTTTAAGTTCTGGGGTACATGTGCAGAATGTGCAGTTTTGTTACATAGGTATATACGTGCCATGGTGGTTTTCTGCACCTATCAACCCGTCACCTACATTAGGTATTTCTCCTAATGCTATCCCTCCCCTCGTCCCCCAACCCCCAACAGGCCCCAGTGTGTGATGTTCCCCTCTCTGTGTCCATGCATTCTCATTTTGCAACTCCCACTTATGAGTAAGAACATGCGGTGTTTGGTTTTCTGTTCTTGTGTTAGTTTGCTGAGAATGATCGTTTCCAGCTACATCCATGTCTCTGCAAAGGGTAAGAACTCATCCTTTATTATGGCTGCGTAGTATTCCATGGTGTATATGTGCCACATTTTCTTTATCTAGTCTATTATTGATGGACATTTGGGTTGGTTCCAAGTCTTTGCTATTGTGAACAGTGCTGCAATAAACATACATGTCCATGTGTCTTTATAGTAGAATAACTTATACTCATTTGTGTATATACCCAGTAATGGGATTGCTGGGTCAAATGGTAAGAAATAGTTGTTGCTTTAAAGCCACTTAAATTTGGGGATATTTGTTACAATGCATTATCACAATAAAAGCTAAATAATGAGTGAGACTAGCAAAACAAAACAAAACAAAAAAACTGAGATTTAGATATCCAAAGACTGCATTGCTATAAATACTAGAATTGTTAGAGACAGAATATATACTAGCTATGTACAAAAAGTATAAGTAAGCAAGGATACAGTTGTTGAAATGTAAAAAGAAGAGGCCAAAAGGTATAAATAGGGAAAATTAACAAAAATTAAAAGCTAGAAAAAAGAATAATATATTGTTATGAAAGAAGAATTGGAAGTGACAGTGAGTTAGACACAGCTGAGTAGAAAATTGGTGAGCAGAGAATTTTATCTGAACATTTTACAAGGAAAGAAACATGAGTTTGAATCTACAAAAGAGAAATTAAGAGATGAATAGGTTTGAATGAGATGTTTGACATATATCTGATCAGTCCTGGAAAGAGAAAATTATTGCTGAAAGAACATATGTAAAAAGATAATGGCTGCTAGTTTTCAGAGCTGGTGAAAAAGATGGATCCACAGATGAGGAATCATGATATATCCCAAGCAACATAAATAAAATATTTAGAAATCCCAAGATGTATAATAAACCAACATAACAACCAGGAAAAAAAATCTTAAGAACAAACCAACCACCCATAAAGGAATAAGTAGAATGATAGTAGAATTCTTACAGATAATAGAAGCCAGAAGATTATGGCATAATATCTGTAAGGATTTAATAGAAAATAGGTGTTGACTGAAAATTGGGATCTACTTTATTGTCCAAGGTTGTAAAGACATTAATAAGTACATAAAATTAAACAGCTTATACAAGGAGATATAAATTAATGGGATCTTTACTCATTTGTGTACTTTAGAAGTGGAAAAATGATCTAAGAACCATCTAAAATGTGAGAAAATGAATATGGACACAAAAGGGCAAATAAGCATTTTAATACAAATACATAAAACATTATGCTGCTTTGTGGGGTTAATTTGGGCTTTGAGGAAGAGTTAAGAAATTGTATATTGCATATTTATATTTACAATAAGGAAAAAAGCAAAGTTAATATTATTAGAAATAATGCCTATATTCTTAATGAGTAAAGTATGAGAAAGAATAGAAAAAATATAAGATACATTTCAAAAATGAAGTATTTTTTTAAAAGGCAAGAAGGAGGACACCCTGAGTTACACCAGTATAATATAAAAATCCTAAAAATGTGAATAATAATAATAATACTCAAAATTTGATTGAACTTTTCAGTCAAAAAAAGAGACTGTCAGATTGAATGTTTTAAAAAATCTAGCAATATGTTGATTTCAAGGCCTAAACTTAAAACAAAATAGCAAGGATTTATTGTAAGTAAAAATATAAAAAAGAAAATTGGGCTAATATTTACCATGAAAACAAACTTGTTTAACCATGTCAATATTAGACAAAATTTAACTTATAAGACAATACTAGCAAGAGTAGGTCATTAGATAATAATAAAAGTTTAAACCCTTGAGGAAAAATGTCACTCTAATGTATGTAACTAGTAAAGTTAGATTTGTATGCTTAGTCGAATTACTAACACATACTAAGAGCTCAAGAAACTTCAACTACTATTATCACTATTTAAATGAAAAATAATCTAAAAATAGAGGATCCATAATATAGACAATTATAGTCTATATAGATCAATGAGACAATAGAGAACACACAATTAGACCTTATTACAAAGACTTTAGTATCTGATGAATGCAATATGACAGATTAGTGGAAAAAGTAGGAGGAATATACATAAATATAATAAAAGAAACAGTATTTTTTCTTTTTACTAAAAAGCCAGCAAAATGTAGAAATGAAAGCAAAATATATGTCTCTCATGAATATATATTAAAATAATACTTTTATGCATATACAAGGTGGGTAGAAAATTGGTATAAATTTCTAGACATCAATTTATCAATATGAATCAGTAGTCTAGTCATTCAATAACACACACAGTGGGAATAGCATTCATGTGACTAAAAAGGGGAAAAATTGCTTTTAATAGCATCTTAGCCAAAAAACTGTCTAAAATAGGGCAGCGATTCAGTAAATTTCTCTTTAACAGCAATTACTATAATACTAGTAAAATTTATTTTCTAAGAATATATGAGAAAAAGAAATCATTCCTAATAACAAAAAAATCCAGAATATAAAGTTGTCTATAATGTGTGATCTGAGTTTTATAAAACCCTAGACAGAAATAGCCATGGATATAACACAGAGAGACCATACAACTGGCTCCAAATATTGAGTGTGATCAAAAACTTCTGAGTGAATAAATTCATCTATGGCTTTCTTTTCTTCTTCTTCCTCCTCTTGGATTTTTTTTTTTTTTTGAGATGGAGTTTTACTCTGTCACACAGGCTGGAGTGCAGTGGTGTCATATTGGCTCACTACAACCCCTGCCTCTCAAATTCAAGTGATTCTCCTACCTCAGCCTCCCGAGTAACTGGGATTACAGGTGTCTGCCACCTGTCTGGCTAATTTTTATATTTTTTAGTAGAGACAGGGTTTTACCATTTTGGTCAGGCTGGTTTTGAACTCCTGACCTCAAGTGTTCCCCTGCCTTGGCCTCCTAAAGTGCTGGGATTACAGGCGTGAGTCACCACACCCAGTCTTCTTTTTTACTTTACATTTCAAATTATCTACACTTATTTATATAAGAAAAAGCTTTAAATTCAAAAGCATAATTTGTTTTTCACAGTATTATATATATATTTCCGACAAAAGAGTGACCTTGAAGATGTTACTGAGTAAAGCTTTAATTACTTTTACTAAATACTTTCCCTCAAATTACAATTTTAATTTTACATATATCCATTTGAATGTTATAACATTGAACTCTGCCTGTCTCTGATCTTTTATTCAGTAACTGCTTGATATTCAAAATTTGCACTTTTGCAAAACATAGATTTTTATACATTGATAGGAAAGAAAATGCACTTGAAATCAGAATACTTAAATTGCACTGTTCTTACTTGTTAGCCTTAATCATGGATACTTTCTATGCTAAGTCATTCTTGAAGGAAAAACATCTCGGAGCTCTTTTTTTGATAAATAGAAATTATTTCTTAAAAATTTCAAATGATTGAAGATTGCTCAGTGTTTCCCAGATCATCAGAATATCATCTGAAAATCATCACAGCCATCTGTTCTCAATCACAAGAGTTATGAGAGAACAGTTAGTAAAGACACATTGAACACCCCAGGCTGTAACAAGAAAACACATCTACATCATTAAAAGACACTCCCTTGACCTGAAAACCGCTCTATTTTTATCATTGCCGTATCCCACATACTCCATATATCCATAAATTTTGGCTAGGTTGGGTTGTGTTAACATACAACCCCCAAATATCAGCACTTAACAGTAACACAGGTTATTTCTCCTTCTTGTAATATCTCTAAAATGAGTCCCTTCAGCCAGGCTTTTCCTCCAGGACCCAAGATGGTGAAACAGTTCCTGTTCTGGACACTGCAGGTATAATGGTAAAGGGAAAAGAACGTATCAGTGAACCAGAAGTGACTCCCACAGTTTCTGCTTAAAAAATCTGCATTTAGTAGTTTTACCCACTTTTCATTTGCCACCTCAAGACAAATGACCTTTCTGAGTTCAACAGCAGTAGTAGCATTGGGTAAAAAGATATTTACTGTAGTGGCCCATTATCACACTTCTATAAGGACATACTTGAGACTAGGTAATCCATAAAGGAGAGAGGTTTAATTGACTCAGCTCCACAGGGCTTGGGAGGCCTCAGGAACCTTATAATCATGGCAGAAGGGGAAGCAAACATGTCCTTCTTCATAAGGTGACAGGAGAGAGAAGAATGAGTGCCCAGTGAAGAGGAAGCCCCTTATAAAACCATCAGATCTCGCTAGAACTAACTCACTCTCAAGAGACCAGGATGGGGAAAATTGCCCCCGTGATTCAGTTATCTCCACCTGGTCCCTCCCACAACATGTGGGAATTATGGGAACTACAATTCAAGATGAGATTTTCATGAGGACACAGCCATACCATATCAGATCTAATCCTTCCCCAGAGCGCACAACACAACTCATATGGCCAGGCATGGTTTTGCTGAAGTACAAAACTACCTTCACCTAGAAAGAAGCAGCCAGTATTTTGAATAATATTGCAACCTACCAGTCGTCTGAAAATCTAAATCTTGTCTAATATTGTTCATTCAAGATTCAAAAGATACTGATTTAAAATCTGCTATGTTTCTGGAAATGTGCCCAACACTGGGGATTAAGACAGAAAATTCTCTGCTCTGATAAAACTCACAGTGAACAAACACATATGAATATAACATACTGTCAGATTGTGTTCAGAGTTGTGGCATAAAGCACTGGTTGGCAAATGTTTTCTTAAAGTGCCCAGTAGCAAATATTTTAGGCTTTGTGGTCCCTATGATCTCTGTCAAAATTATTTCACTCTGATGTAGAACTAAAGCAACCACACACAAATTGCAAAGTTCATTCTAATGAAACTATATTTACTAAAACCAGCGCTGAACTAGGGGTCATGGTTTGCCATTCCCTGAACTAGAAAATAAATGAGGATGTGGGCTTCTTGAGATAGAATTGTCAGGAGAGACCCCTCACAGGTTGTGAGTGTGCTGAGCTCTGAATGCTAAGTGACCAGGCATGTGAATATATGGGAGTGGAGTTGGTGAGCCAAGGGTTAAACCTGTGTAAGAGCCCTCCAGTGGGAAAGAACTTGGTGTTGTTGAAGAATAGAGAAAAGACCACTGTTGCTAGAGCACAGTATGCTAGAGTTTGCAGTTATGAGCGAAGAAAGGTATAGATTATATAGTTTTACTGACCATGTAAAGAGTTGGATTTTATTCTAGGTGGGATTGAAAGTCAGTGAACTCTTTGAAGTAGAGGGATGGAATAATTGTATTGACTCTGAAAAACATGATCCCTTAAGCTGCTGTTTGGAGAAAAGGTGGGGTGGGCAAGAGCAGAAGCAGGGTGGTTATTGCAGTTATCCCGGGAAAATATTGGTGGTTTGGACTAGCAGTGGAGATGAAAAGAATTGAGTGTGAGCAACATATTTTCAAGGTGAAATTGGTTGAACTAATTGAGGGCATCGGAAGGAAAGCAGACATGTAGAACTTCACATCTGGGAAGCAGATGAGTTGGGGATGAACTCTGTCAGCTTTACCTACATATACAAAATCAGTTTGAAAGTTGAGCCAATTATCTGAAGAATTTAAGCAAAAAGAGCACTTTTATGCAAAACATAATTATAACATATCCTATAATTGCTTCATTACTCCATTTGCGTTTTACATTTTTAAATTACAGATTAAATTTATCCAGCCAATGGTAAAATGCACTCAATTAAGAGACCTGGCAATTGGATCAGTTTTAGCTGAGTGAGGCTTTTCCAGTTAGCAAGTTTAGCTTTCTGATTTCAGAATCAAATAGGTTCCCAAGACAAATAAGACAATTTTTTTTAACATACATACCCATCAGTATATATGCAGATGTAACCCAAAATTCAAAAAGTTAGTCTTTTAATTTTTTTCTAAAAGTAGGCATGTATATATTTATTAAACAGATTTTTTTAGTGAATACATTGGATATGCTTAGAATACATGGACACAACAAAATCACAGCCCATATATGAACTTTATATTAGGAGAATTAGATAATGTTTAAGTAAATGAGTAAAGCAATATGTATAAATTGATTAATATTTACTGAGTAAATATTTTTTATTTTATTCTTTCATATCTACCTCCTCTTTCAAATTCATCACAGATTTTCTAAATGCATTTACTTTTTATTTCATTCTTTATATACTGTGTAAGATTCTGGTAAAAATAGTAAGGGTAAAATCAGTAAAACATTTCAACATGATCACATTTCCTCAAATTGAGAAAAATCTTTGGCCCTGGCTGACAAGACTATATTCATTAAAAAACCTCATGAGTCAAGACCAGAAGGATTCACAGCATACAAAGTATATATGTTTAAGTCAATTCATTATATTGTCATGGTTAGCGAATTTGTTTTTCCATTTTAATAACATTTTTGTGTGGAGAATAGGTAATGGAACAATTTTTCCATTGAAATGACCACTTTATCAGTTTAATAATTTCTCTCCAAAGTAATTTGTTGTCACAATTACTGAACAAAGTATGACAACGAAACAGATACTCAAATTGTTTTCATTACAACTATCATATGATAGTGATAAAAAATAAAAGAGAACCATATGAAAGTTGACTTTCAGGACTAAATGTATAGTGGTTGATAGAAAGCCTTTCAGAAATGAGAGTTTTTTCCTATTCTAGGTAAAAAGAGTCAAATAGAGAATATTGAGGAGGTTGAAATTTGAACTGGTATAAATGAGATTGAGCAGAATAAAAATGGAAACTTCAGGCCATTTCTTGAATTGGCATGCAAACAGTCAGTAAATATGAAATTCAGATGAGTAACATCTAAAAACGTTTATCTGTCCATTTATTTCTTATTGCCTCTTTCTCAACCTTTCTATCAACACACACTTATAGCACCTTTTTTATCTCATTTACTTTTTTTTTTTTTTTGGCTGGTATTGCATCTGAAAAACAAAGTATAGCCTTTCCTTTTATCTAAAACAAAATCAGTGTTCCATGGGTAAGTATGCCACCTACCACTTCAACCCCTTGGCATGAGAAAATTCCTTTTCTGACAGCTCATGCTACCTACCAGGAAAGAAGTGAGATAGAAATTAATGCAATGGAAGAGTGTTGATATGTTAATATACTATTAACACTCTCAATCATCTAAAAACATTTTCATGGGAGGAAACAGCTGAACAAAAGTGTCCAAGTAATTTGAGCATTTTGGAAATCAGAATATTTTTAATTATTGTTTTTACATTATATTTAACATTTTTCTATCTTTGAGGTTTGAAAAATAAATGCAGTTTCCCCAACACAACATACTGCAATTTTTCTTTTAAGAATTTTGTTATTATTGCTTTAATCAGAAATCGTTTTGGAGAAATATATCCCCTACACACTCACACTGTTATTACTGCTATTTGGTGCTAAATCAAATTAGCATTTGATTCTCACTTTACTTTGACTTCAGTTCAAGTATCTTTTTAAAGACAATATAGGTTTTCACTCTAATTTCCTAGCATCCTTGATTTGTTCTTCCCCCTCCACTAATCCTTTTCATGCTTTTCTCACTCTCTATGCAAAACTCAGGTTCTCATCACTTTTTGGCATTCAGATATTCACTAATTAAACAATTCTCTTGAATCTACATTTTTTTCTCAAAATATGACTGAAAAAAGTATTGAACCCTGAGTTGTAGAGTATATAAATAGAAGACAGTACTAACAGATATTCTCATTTGTAATGTTTCTTTAATATCACCTCCTTATTTCTTCATATACTCATTAATAAGCTCTCAGTCAGAAACAATTGAAGACAGAAAGATTCCAGGATTTTTTCTTCCTTTTGGAAGGCATAATTTTTTATTTTATTTCACCAGATTCTACTAAACAAGTAGTCTAATTCTTCTCCATAAAGAAATGAGTTTCTTTCTGAGGTTTTTAATTGTTATTTGTGTTGTTTTCTTTTACTGTGGAATAAAATAGCAGAAATTAAAGGGGGAATGTGCCAAATTTGGTTAAGTAATTCTTTTTTTTTTTTTTTTTTTGAGTTGGAGTCTCACTCTATCACCCAGGCTGGAGTACAATGGAATGATCTCAGCTCACTACAACCTCCACCTCCCAGGTTCAAGCAATTCTCCTGCCTCAGCCTCCCAAGTAGCTGGGATTACAGGCACACATCACCATGCCTGGATAATTTTTTGTATTTTTAGTAGGGACGGGATTTCACCATGTTGACCAGGGTGTTTTTGAATTCCTGACCTCAAGTAATTCACCTGCCTCGGCCTCCCAAAATGCTGGGATTACAGGCATGAGCCACCGCACCTGGCCTGGTTAAGTAATTCTGATACAGTAGGGAATGAACAGTTACTGAATATCTATTATCAGTCTGGTTCTTTGCATATACAACTTCACTTAATCATTTAAACATTTTTACTAAGCAATTATTATCTGCCTTTTGTTAATGAAGAAACTGATAAGAAATTAAAAAACCAAAATATGAACCTTGGAAATAATATTAACCTTCTCTAAGCTATTGGAACACTGTAATTTTGTATACTAACCATTAATGTGAAGAAAGATTATATATTTTTTTACCTTTAACTTTTCATGTTGTTTAAAAATAAATTCTGTTTCTACGAAGTGTTCAGTAAATGAGAAATTAATTTCTAGCATTTACGTTGTAAGTTCATATCTATAATATACTTCCATAGAACTATCCTCTTTATAAAGACATCATCCATTCATTGAATCAACAATTATTTCTGGAGCATGTACTATGTGAATCTATGTACTATGTACTCAAGATAATGAAGTGAACAAGGCAGACATTGTCCCTGCACACACTGAGCTGCATTCTGTTGGAGATGGTATGTTAAATAACACACAAGTAATTCATCCTTAGATATGAAGTAATGTAGAGTGCTATTACAACATATACCTGTGGGATCTGAACTAATTGAGATACACAAAGAAGGCTGAGGATGAAGGTGAGAATATTTGTGCATGGACAAGTAGACTGAGTTCAGATCCTCCAAGGCCTCTATGATTTTGAAGACATACGATAACTTGAACTAAGATGATACCACTACAGATGAATGTAGGTGAATAGGCTTGATAGATATATAAAAGTAAAATTAATTGAACTCGTAATTGATGGAAAATGAAGGGAGAAGTAGAGATTGGGGGTTGTTAAAAAATACTTCTAGGTAAGGTTATGGTACCACAATAATGGTGTTTCTCTCAGTAATGGGGAATCAATGGTTTCAGGTGTTTGTGTGAAGTTCTAAGCCATACCTTAGCAACATCAGTTCTATTGTGTTGCCATCATTGCTTTGGGCAGGGTAATGACAATAACTAACACCAATAGTGATAGCATCTCACTGTGTAGTAGAAAACCCATTTGATTTTGCAGGTTAAAAGAACAGTTCTAAATTTCACTCAGTCTAAGAATCCTTTGCACTTCCATCAGTGTCCTTTCACATTTTCATGCTATGTTGTTTGGAATACCTGCTATTCAGCTACCTATTTGATTCAGTGCAATTGTTGACTCTTTTTCTCTCCTCTTACACAGTCCCACAAGTAACCATAGTATTATCTCTTCTGAAACTTCTAGGCACCTGCTGTTAGTAATGCCACCTAACTGCTAGTTACCAAGCAGTATTGGGATAATGAGCTAGAATTAAACATGTTTACATTATATCACCCAGAAGATAAATGCTTCTCAAAGTAATGCCAACAGACTCATTAAAATATCTGAAAATTATCTTTCTTGGATTCTGTCTTTCTGAAGGACAAAAATTGGCTAAATCTTATACTTTATGATATTTCATTCCTATGGTAACTTTTAATGTGTATAACACACACATACACACAGAGAGAGAGAGAAAGAGAGAGAGAGAGAGAGAGAGAAATTAAGATCTCTAAATGTATTTTTCTAAATGCATTTCTCACCCAAACACATTTTTAATTTCAGGGAAAGAGCTACAGCTTTCTTTCTAAATTAAAACATGCAAAATGAAAAAAGCAGAAGTACAGAGTGATAAAGAGATAATGATTACATTCCCAGCATGCTCTGTGTCATTTTCTGACATCCTTTGGATGACAACAAATTTGTACAGAAGTAATTGAAATTATATTGGAATATTTGGGTATTCTTGATAAACTGTTTCTCAATAACACTACCCACTTATAATTGAACACATAAATTTTCAATTTATTTTTTCCAGAATTGTTTAATATAAATGAAAATAAACTGAGACCCAAACTGATAATAAACTGATAGACTGAGGTTTTTCTCTTCAGGACTTTCACATATTTCTAAAGAAAAATATGATGTAATAGGATTTTATAATTTTAGTAATCAAAGTCATCTTTTGGATAAGACTACAATACCACCAAGAACATTTTTATGAAATAATGAAAACTCTCATATTAAGAAGTTTATACAATTTATTTGATCAATTTGAATATATTAACCTATCAATCCATCCATTTATCCATGTACATTATCTGTTCAAAGTTAGTATGTTTATGCCCTTGATGGAACATATAATTTTGCTCTTTTTTCTGTTGGAAAAATAAATCTGTGATATATAGAATGTTTTCTCAGTGATTTACAAAGACATAATCAATTGTGGATTTTTTATTGATACCTAAACTCTTGTATTCTTTTCAAAGGACTTTCTAATGTCAGCTCAAGCATTACAAGTTAGTAAGAAATTGCCTTCTCTTTTCTGTTAGAAATATCTAGCACATTAACTTTATGAAAGTCATATTTTCATATATAAATATTTTATTTACATTTATGATAAGATCATTAGGTTATTGAAAGGCAGTTCTTAAAATAAATTTATTTTTAATCATAAATTAAACAATAAACATATAAATAGGTTTGTTCTTTTGTTCTTTCTTTCCAGTGCCTGTTTCAGGATCAAACTTTTCTGTGCTTATGTTTCAAATGTTAATACCACAAGAAAATAAGTATGGTAAACTTTTGTAAAATAGAAGAATTCATATATATTATGCAAGATCTTAATACAAACGATCAATAAAAAAACAGCTGGTCTAGCTGACAAGCAGGGAGGACACTCAGAATCTTGTCATTTCAGCCATCATCTGGCAGCTTTTAGGTCTCCATTCTCTGGCCCTGGGATACCTCAGAAGTTGCTAGGATTTCTCAAAGAACAGGCTGAAAACCATTGATAATATAGAGAAGTATCAAAACCATTTATATCAGAGGTAAAATGATTGAAGTTCTTGACCAAACTCGACCACTGATTTGCTACATGACTCTTAGCTTATTTCAACTTCTGCTGGTCTCAGGTATTGAACTGCAGCATTATCTCTTAGTTCATGGGCCAAATAATGATTTATAAATCTTCACTTAAATATATGTATGCCTATACATTGTATGTAAGTCAACTGAAAGTTAGAGCTACCTAACTACTGTATTACAATTAGAATTTTTGTTTTGAAAAAGTTAAAAGATTATAGTGTCATTTTAACCCAGTACAGGTCAACTGAAACTTTATTACATATTCACAATAATAATAATTGTTGTTGTTATTCCTATTATTATAACTAACTACAGACATTTAGATGTGTTATTTCATTTAATTTTTACCACAGGTCTGGATGAAGTCCTATTTCCATTATATAAATGAGGTAATTAAAGCTCAGAGAGGTTAAATAATTCATACATAGTTAGTTATAGTCATGGTTAGGATTTGAACCTAGGCTTGCTTGTCTCAACATTTCTTATTCTTAGCCAATTATTTTGATCTCAGGAATGGTCAAGAATGATAAATTTTCTTAAGAAAATATTAAGGAAAATGTGTGCCTTAAATTTTACACAGTGATAATGCAGTGAGTTCACTAGAAATTGTACGTATGAAATATAAAATATGAATGGAATTAAACACAAGGTGTTACCAAAAAAGAAAAAAAAAAACACAGAGGCCGGGCGCGGTGGCTCACACCTGTAATCCCAGCACTTTGGAGGCTAAGGCGGGCGGATCACGAGATCAGTTGATTGAGAACATCCTGACTAACACCATGAAACCCCGTCTCTACTAAAAATACAAAAAATTAACTGGGCATGGTGGCGGGTGCCTGTAGTCCCAGCTACTTGGGAGGCTGAGGCAGGAGAATGGCATGAACCCAGGAGGTGCAGCTTGAAGTGAGCTGAAATTGCGCCACTGCACTCCAGCCTGGGCGACAGAGCGAGACTCCATCTGAAAAAAAAAAAAAAAACAAAAAAAAAAGGAGGGGCGGGGGGACGGAATACTTATACAGAAGGCATTTGTACTTAGGAGATTTGAGTTCTGGCCTTATTTAGCCATTGATTTTTTGGTATCCTTTTACATGTCACTTAACCTCACTGGGTCTTAATTTCTTCATGTATACAATAATTTTTTTTTTTTTTCTCTGAGTTAACTCCGAAGACCTTTCTAGTTCTCAAATTATGAGATATCTAGAAATGCTGATTGGTTAATTTATATTAAAAAGTGATAAAATCCATGTAATGGCATCGCTTATTATCTAATGAAACATTTTAAAATAATTTTGACAAGGACCATTTTTAGAAGAATATTATGATTTACCTATAACTAAAATAGGAAATAAAAACACACTCATATAAAATCTTATTATCAATAATAATTGAACTATTTAATATCTGTCATCTTGAAATTATTATTCATAATACTTTTCACCTTGTAGCTATAGAAAAACATTCCCATTTTAGCAGGTTAATGAACTTATCTTTATAATACTATAGAAGCATTTATTTTAATAATACTAGAAGGAACATCCTGAAAACTAAGAACTCAAAATGCCTTTTTATCCCAAAGACATATTTTTAAAATGTATACCCATTCATCCATTTGTTTTCACAAATGGAGTTACAGAGAACTTTGAACATAAGGATGTACAGCAGAGGCTGGTTCCTAACATATTTAAAATTTTAGTTCAACCAAACTTCGCTGTGGAAACTGAATTGAAATGCAAAATCTTACAATCCTAATTTCAAGCCACTTTCATTTTAACTTAATGTTAACATGTTTTGCAAAATGTTCGCATATAAACTTAATAGTTACTATACCACCAAACATGGATCGTGATGATTTTATGTTCTCGATTGGCCAACAGGCTGAATAATCTTCTGCAGGGTAATAAGTGTCAACTGCATCAAGCACAGGGAGGTGGACTGGTTACAGAAGGAAGGTTTTCCAAATAAAATTCCAAGTATTTTTTAATTCAGCCTGCTAAGACCTCCAGCCATTCATTGGGTCATAGAGTGTCTCCTTTAGGTTTTTGTTGTTTTTAGCTAGGTTTTGTGTAGTCAACTTTTCAAGAAATATAACTGCAGTTTAATCCCAGTTCTTGCAGGAAAAGGCACTTTCTTCTGCCTCCCAGTTAACACTTGAAGCTCAAAAACAGAGGATTTCTACTGACTCTAAAATTGGAAAAGATTATATAGACAGTTTAGGAGACATTCCCAAATATCTTATTTCTGATATAGCAAGAAGTACTTGGGGATAATATGACATTAAATTCCAATAGAGAGTAAACATAGATGCTGCAGGTTTGAAGTTATGTCCCACACTCTCTAGTTGGCATTGGATCAGATGACATGACCTGGATCTTTGAATTTCCATCTGCAAAAAAGAAGAATCCAGACATACTTTAAACACATAGTAAACCCTGGGTATCTGAAACCAAATGTTGAAATTGGTTCTTTTGTCCTGGCTAAAGTGCTGAATGAACATTGTGCAAATACAAAGAAATTGATAGAGTGAATAGAACTGTAGACTGAAAACTCGTCTCAGATGGCATAATGACAGCTGGAGAAGTTTAGATAAGGAAAAATGAAATGTCAGGATTCTTGTCTTCGAGGTTTGTAGTCTGCTGGCGTATGCTTCTGTTGAAGCTTTGGGAAACCCAGCCGTAATCCAATTGTTGAAAAGAGTTGGTTGAAAAAAACACATAATGTGCTTCTTCTTATGATGTAGAAAAAATTCCTATTTAAAACTAAGACAACAAAGGACTGTGAGGTTTTATATATATATATATATTATATATATTCAGTTTTTCTAGTTTTAAAAATTGGAGAAAATAACTATCTACATAGTACTCAAAGCAAAAAGGAATTTATGGAAATGTATTATGCAAGGCTATTTTAATACTGGGGGAGAGTAACACTTAAAAAAATTCAAAATCCAAACACTTCTACCTATGCTATATGAAAATCTCATTGTAATGTCACTTTATTGAAGCTTTTCAAAGACAGATATGGATGAGTGCTACTACACTGCCACCTGGTGATTAGGCAGGTAGGAGGGATTTCAGTAAAAATTCCTGACAAAGATCAGGATTTGTTAATGAGTATTTAATAATGCTGAATTTCTCTAATATACCCAGATTTGTTAATAACATGAAGATGCTTTGTATCAGGTCATATGTTACTGAAAAGCATGTTCCTGGGAAATTTTATATTGATTTCTATCAAAATGTGTGTGATCTCCATTTCATATCTGTTTGCGGCTGTATCCTTCCTTGATTTATTTTAGTTTGGGTAAAGTAAATGAGCAAACTCTTTGCAGAGGTTCAGGAGCCAGTGACCTATCCTTGGAAATGGGAGAGGAAAAGAATGACATGACCTAAATTTATTCTATTTCAAATGGTGCATTTGATGTTTGCAATCTTGACTTGTACTATCAAACTACTCCTTCAATTCGGAGTTACTCACTGATTTTATAGTCTTATCTTTTTCTTTTAAAAATGATTTTGCCTAGGAAAGAATGGCTTCAGCAACTTAAAGTTGGATGTCAATGCAACAAATACAAAGAAAAAAAGGAAACAAAAAATGTGAGCATTCCATGAAGTTGCGCATTTTCTTTCTGTTATATTTTTACGCTGGTGAGGTTTGTTAACAGTTTTAATGAGCAAATATAGGTGTTGAGACAACAAAGTTCTTAACTAACTCATTGTTTGGGTATATTTATTTATCTAGTCACAGATAGGAGGTTAAATTTAATATTAACTTTTATTTCCCAGTCTGTTTCTATGCTCATACCTCTAAAGTGTAAGAGAATGTAAAGAGATGTAACAAACCCCCGGGAGAATCTATGTGCCACAGCCATGCTGCAGAGATTCGGCTCTTCCTCAACTGAGCTGAAATAACTTCAGGAACTGCAAAATGGGAAGTGTTCTTGCCAGTGCTTTCATATACATAGCATATTCTTAGTGCTTGTGGTAAATTATGAGACAGTAGTTCACCACTAATATGGATTTCCAGTTGAGTTAGATTATCTTCTTTTCAAACCACTATTCAAAATGTGAGATCATGTAAGCTTTTCACTAGAAGATAAAATAATCATTTACTTATAACAATCTTCAAGTATGCATGATCAAAAAGTCTGCATTGCTGGTGAAGCTCTATACAGTTGTAAATGCAGGCATGTCAAATAGATGTCTGATCCATACACCATTTTTAGTTTCACTATATTCATAAGAGGATAGACAGATCCTTTTGGTTACTACAGAGGATGAGATCTTGCCAGCATGTCTATGTAGACAAAAAGGCAATAAAACGCTAGGAGGTAAATGGTGAAAACAGTTTCTCTTGGAATGGATGTGATGTGTGGGGTGTTATAGTGCCGTACTCATATCCTGAAAAAAAAAATTCTATCCACTGACATTTTTATTTCCCATGCTTTCCTATTAGTATGTTAGTTTATTAACTTGTCTAGGCTAGCAGGTAAAAGTGGAAAGCTAATTTATTTGAGCTGAATTTTGTTCATTGTGTTTCAGGAAGCAAAAAAAGAAAGATACAATAATATGGAAAAGCCTGAAGGAGGACTATTGGACAAAATATTTAGAAAAAAAAAAAACCCTTTTCTTAAAATGGACAATCACATTTAAAATAATGTGGGCAGTTCTATTCATTGCTCTTTTGAAGGACGATGAGAGATGGACTATTTATGTTCTTCTCAAACTGGGCCATGCCTGCTCCCAGTGTTTCTCCCTCAGGCTTGCATTCACAATCTTCACCCAAGAGTGGAATTTTGGTTGAGCAATTTTAGAAGCACTGAATAAGTGACAAAAAAGTTGGAAAGGAAGTAAAGAAGAAATCCTTCTTTCTTCCTCTCTGCATTATAAACCGCCAGTGAAGTGCACAGCAGATAGTGAGCACTAATAAATCTTGGTTTGACTGAAATTTCTGGGCGATCTAAAAAAGCAGAGCTTCTCAGTTAGGAAATATGAAGGGTGAAAGCATGTAATTCTTTTCTATCAAATCACAAAGAGCAACTTGTGAACCAAGTTTCAGAATCTCCCTTAAGCATGATGTCCATGGGCAGAGTGCATTAGAGCATACAAAGCACTTTAATATTCTTTATCTTACTTTCCTTTCTGACCAATTCTGGAAGACAGATAATATTCTCACTGTACATTGGGTGAAACAGGATCTTGAGAGATCTCATGACTCAAATTAAAATCAGCCATTTTTCAAACTCTTTGTAACTTCCTGAGTAGAGATTTTTTAAGCCAAATAATAGAAGCCCTACTTTACACACCATAATTTGAACTTATTACTCTGAGAAATCATTCAGGTACAAGAAAGAATTAATTCAAGAAGGCTTTATTGATTATAGAGCTTTAGAATAGTTAGGATTATTAGGGTTGTTCAGTTAAAAATTCCTACTTTGAGATTTAAAACATGGGGAGCAATTCCCACATTAAATCATACCTTTTGATAGCAATGACAGTGCACAATGTTGTATGTCTACTCTCTATATTGTATGTCCCATAAATACATGGTAACTACTATTTCTAAGTCATGAAAAATTTATGTTATCTGCATTTTGAAAAACGAATCTGATTTTAAGTAGTAGAAACCATGACTATAATACAAAAACACTTTAGAACATAATTATTCAGTAAACATTTACAATATTTTGAAAATGTTAAATAATAATATTGATTCTTCTGTGCTGTAGATAGTTGAATAAAGAATATCAAATAAACATTTGATAAGTTTTATAATTAATCTTTTGAATATTGAGTTCTGGGGATTATTTTTTTCTAAACACGTTGTCATCATATTTGTCAAACATGTCCTGGACTCTAAGAATAGTAATTTAATTTAATTTAATTTTTAATTTTGCTCAGAATATATGTACTTTAAATTATTTAAACAAGACTACGTAAACAAGATTTTGAATAGAGAATAAATAAAGGTAAATTATTACAGGGAAGAGCCCACATTGTTCTTCCATTTCTTTTTCAGCTGCTTTTAATTGGTGGACTTTGTTGAGTGTGTCACCATCAACTGCACAAAACAAATGGAAACATGTATGAATGACTCTTAAAGAATTAATAGATCCAAGCCTGCTGATTCCTTGTCAACAGGTAAACCATTTTCTTGCCTTAAGTTTTGCACCCTTGTAGCATATATAATAAAAAGGAGGAAAGAAACTCAATCAGAATAAGAATTGGGGTGCTTTGTAAACTCCTCTTATAGACATTCATTCTTTAAATCTTACAGTAGAAACCAGAAGATTTCGCATGCTTGAAACAACATTGTGGTAAGTTGTGTAAGCGTTTGTATTATATGTGCTTTTCCTTTTAAATACATAAAGTAAAAAAGGAATATTAATTTCTTTTTTAAATGGGCACATTTTCATTAACATTTCAGAAATACTTTAAAGTCTTTAAAATATGATTGATAAATATCAGAGCTTGAGATAATAAATAAAGTAGAATGATAGAACAAAAAATAAACTAGAATGAGTTCTTCCCTATATTTGTTTTCATATGTCTGTCACCTACAAAAATGTAAACTACAATATTAATGGTTTTGTGTGTCTTATTTCTGTCTGTCTCTCTCTCTTTGTTAAACTAGGTAAAGTTTTGTCAATATTATTGATCTTTTTAAAGAAACAGATTTTGGTTTCATTAATTCTATTGTTTTTCTATTCTTTTTAATTTATCTTCACTCTATTCTTTACTATTTCCTTCCTTCTGGTAGTTTTAGTTTAAATTGCTTATCTTTTACTAATTCCCTAAGATGTAAAGCTAGGTTATTTGGTAGAGATATTTTGTCTTTTTTAATGTGTGCATTTACTGCTATACATTTCCTTCTGAGCTCTGTGTCCACTGGATCCTCTAAGTTTTGGTATGTTATTATTTTTATTCTCTAAATATTTTCA
The DNA here is from genome assembly GCF_000951035.1 of Colobus angolensis palliatus. Classification (NCBI taxonomy): domain Eukaryota; kingdom Metazoa; phylum Chordata; class Mammalia; order Primates; family Cercopithecidae; genus Colobus; species Colobus angolensis. The sequence continues at coordinate 1,508,841 of NW_012115988.1, forward strand.
AATTTCCTTTGTGACTTCCTTTTTGATCCTTTAGTTTTTTACAAGTGTGGTTCTTAATTTTCACATATAGGTGAATTTTACAGTTTTCCTTCTCTTTTTAAAAATTTCTAAGTTCATTTGTTTTAGTTTCATGATCACAAAAGATACTTGGTATAATTTTAGTCTTTTCAATTTTATTGAGACTGGCTTTATGGTCTAACATGGGATCTACTATGGAGAAAATTCTCTGTGCAGTTTATGCATACATAAAGGTGGCACATTTTACTTTTATTTAGTAAATTATTCTATTTATTTCTATTATATATAGTTGGTTCATAGTATTCATCAAGTCCTATATTTTATTATTAATCTTTTATCTACATATTTAATCCATTATTGAAAGTGGGTTATTGAAGTCTTCATCCATTACTATAGAACTAGTACTCTATTGAATTTTGTTAATGTCTGCTACATTGGGGACTCTGTTGTTTGGTGTGTATATGTTTATAATTATTATATCTTCTTGATGGTTGTTAACACTTTTATCACATTGTATGTCCTTCTTTGCTTCTAATAATTTTTTTGGCTTAAGGTATATTTTGTCTGTATTATTATAGCCATCAATATCTCTTTTGGTTACTATCTACATGATTGTCTTTTTCCCTTCTTTCATTTTTAACTTACTTGTGTGTTTGTATCTAAGATGAGTAGGATATAGTTATGTCATGTGTTTTTATCCATTCTGCCTATCTTTCCTCTTTGCTTAGAGTGTTCAATTCCTTTATACTTATAACAGTACTTACTGCTAAGAAATATCTTACTTATGCCATTTTATCTTTTTTCTTTATGTCCTACACCATTTTTTGGTCTTCTATTTCCTCCATTACTATTATCTCTTGTGTTTAGTTGTTGTTGTTTTGGTAGTGTACTGTTTTGAGTCTCCTTTCATTTCGTTTTTTGAATTTTTAAAAGATATTTTCTTGGTTACCATAGAGATTACAACTAACATCCTAAATTTATAGCAATCTGGTTTGAATTGATACCAACTTAACTTCAATAACATAAAAATCTCTCCTCCTGTTCAGTTCTGTCCCTTCTATCTTTATGTTGTTGCTGTTGTAAACTACATCTTTACACATTGTATGACCAATAAGCTATATTTATAACTTGTCATGCATTTGTCTTTTAAATCACATAGGAAATAAAAAGTAGAGTTACAATTTTAAAACGCATACTAATTTTTATATTTACTTCTGTAATTATCTTTACCAATGACCATTATTCCTTTACACTTTACAAGTCTTCAAGTTACCATCAGTGGCACTTCATTTTAGCTTGAAAGGCTCTATGTAGCATTTCACCTAGGGTAGTTCTACTAGCAATACCAATAAAGTGGCAAGATTGCTACCAACTTACAGAAACAAAAACATTATAAAATAATTATGTGAGCAAATATTAGCTAATAAATCAGATAACATATATGAAATGCACAAATTTATAGGAAAACAAAATTACCTAAACTGACTCAAGAAAATTATAAAATCTCAACAGTCCTATAACATGTAAAGAGATTAAATCAGCAATCAGTAGCTCCCAATGAAGAAACATCCTGGACTAGATGGCTTTACTGATGAATTATACCAAATATTTTTTAAATTAATACCAGTTTTTTCAAACTCTTTTTAAAAATCAAACATGAGGGAACACTGCCTTCAGGCTGACATTACCTCGATACTGTAAGACCATTCAATAGGGAAAAAAAGTAGTTTCTTGAACAAATCATGCTGGGACCAAATATCTGCATGCAAAAGAATGTAGTTGGATACCCATCTCTCTCCATATTTAAAAATTAACTCATGATGTATCAGTAACTTGAATATAAGAGCTAAAATCATAAAACTCTTAGAAGAAGGCATAGGGGTAAATCTTCATGAGCTTGGATTTAGTAATGCATTCCAAGATATGACACCCAAAGCATGAATATTAAAGAACAAAAACAGCTAAATTTAGCTTCATTAAAAGAAAAAAATTTGTGCCTAAAGGACATTTTCAAGAAGCTAAAAGATAACTACAGAATGACAAAACATACTTGGAAATCATACAACTGATAAAGGCCTACTATTCAGAATGTATTAAAGAACTATTACTAGTCAATAACCACAAACCAAAGAAAAAAAAATTAAAAAATGGACAAAGTTCTTAAATAGACATTCCTTCAAAAAATATAGAAGCAAGCACATAAAATACGCTCAACATTAGTCACTAGAGAAATGCATATCAAAATCACAACAAGGAATTACTTTAAATCCACTAGAATTATTATAACACAAAAAAGGAAATGTGTTAGCAAGAATGTGGAATACTGGAACCCTTGTACACTGCTGATGGAAATACCCAAAGTTTCAGTCAGTACTATTCATAATAACTGTAAAGTGCAAAAGGCCTGAATGTTCAGCGGTGGATGAATGAATTAACAAATTGTGAATACAAATATACAGTCAGCCTTCCATATCCATGGGTCCCACATGCATGGATTTAACCAACAACAAATTATAAATATTTGGGGAAAAAGTTCTACAAAGTTTCCAAAAAGCAGATCTTGAATTTCCTGTGCAACAAGTAACATACTGAATCTATGCAAGTGAAATTCTGTGTAGGCATTACATTAGGTATTATAAGTAATCTAGAGATGATTTAAAGTATAAGGGAGGATATACATAGGTCATATGCAAATACTATGTCATTTTATATAAAGGACTTGTTCATCTGTAGGTTTTGGTATTCTCAGGAAATGAATCTCCTACAGATACCAAGAGATACCAAGGGATAACAGAACGCGCGCGCATGTGTGCGCGTGTGTGTGTGTGTGTATTAGCCAAAAAAAAAAAAAAAAAGTAGTGATACATGTAACAAAGTGACTAAACCTCTAAAACATTATACTAAGTGAAAGAAGCCAGACACAAAAACTCGTATATTGCAACATTCTTTTTAAAAGAATATCCAGAATAGATAAATACATAGGGACAGCATACAGATTGGCAGTTGTCAGGAAATGGAGGTGGGAGAGAGAGAACTGGGAAGAAACAGTGTATGAATAACAGGTTTTACTTTGTAATAATGGAAATATTTAATTTTCTAAAAAGGAAAAAAATATTTTCTGAATCTACACAGAGAAAGGATGACTTAAACAAGTGTAAGAGTTAGGCCACAACTCCCTTCTTATTTCAAACCTAATGAATTCCTGAGGTTTTGGTCGACATCTGGAATTTGCCACTATCAGAAGAGAAAGAACAAACTGGTTAAGAATTATGCCATGTGACTGGGTGTTTTGAGCCATTAGTCTTTTCTGTAGAACAATAAAGCTTGACATCTGTATACTAATTCTCCACTTTCCAGTCATTTTCCCACTTTGTAATGGGCAGACTGAATTTTATCACAATGCACATTTTAAATTCTTTGTTAGGATCATACAGATTAAGTCTAAATTTTGCATAGGTACTTAAAACCTAAGCTTTTACAAATTGAGAGATCCCAGTAAAGATGAAAAATAAAATAAAAAAAGAATTTACAAAGATTCTTGAATAAGTCCAGATAGAAATTGAAGAGAATATAATACAACTACATTCATTTCAATCACTCCTCACTTTGGTTTTCTCATTCTGTATCTTTAAAAGCATGGTATTTAAGGTTTTACCTCAGTAGGCAGTATCTACCATTTAAGAAGCTCATTTTATTGTGTGAAACCCCAGGTGTCCTCTGCCTTCATTCTATTAAGTGACAATCATGTGGCAGATAGCTTAGTGGGAACTGTAATAACACATATATTATAGAGTAAATTGTCACATTCTAAAGATCATTAAAATAATGATGATTCCTGCAGAGTCATATTAATAAGTAAAAGCTACACCTGTACTGTAAGAAGTATCCAAAATGAGTACTTTTATGACAGAATTTGACATCTCACTCACTACTGAGTGTACTTACGTTCATAAATTAACCAAGAAATTTTAAAAAATTACATTCAACCAGATCATTAAAATAATGATGATTCCTGCAGAGTCATATTAATAAGTAAAAGCTACACCTGTACTGTAAGAAGTATCCAAAATGAGTACTTTTATGACAGAATTTGACATCTCACTCACTACTGAGTGTACTTACGTTCATAAATTAACCAAGAAATTTTAAAAAATTACATTCAACCAGAAGATGAGTTAATAATAGGGTGATGTATGTGTAGGGAGCAAAAGGCATGCTTCCTACCTTAGCACTACTTCCTAGCAAAATATGTTATTTCCTAACTTAGCCTACATTGCTTATAAGCTAACTAAAAATGTCAAAAATTTCAGCCAAATGTTGTATTTTTCTACAATGTATCCTTTTTGCTTCATAGTTTTATATATAATTGTATGCTTCAAAATGTAAAATAGATATTTGTATGTATATTGTCTATTTGAAGTTTTGAAGATTGCATATAAATGAAAACTCTAAACCATTCTCTCAAAGAGTTTTATGTGACTTTTACAATTAGAAAATTAAGATCCATTTTTTCCATAGTTTCGTTAACAAGGCTTTAAATCGTCCCTTGTTTTGTAATGCCACTTGGGTCAGAGTCAGTGAATAAATGATGTGATCAGGGGTGGGAAATGCTGAGTAAATTTAGGAATATTTTTGAATCCTAAGTGCCATTACCATACAAATATTTTCAAGGGAATCAGTTTTCAGGAATTTGCAAAGCAAAAGAATAAAAGTAAAAGAAAAATAAATAATTAAAATATATCATTTAAGGAATAGTTATTATACATTGAAAGTTTTGTCTTTGTCATAATCAAAATCTAATAATAGAAGTTTTGGTAGCTTTTAGCGTGCTAAGAGGACCATAATAGGTAATAGTGGTGAAGAAATGTCAACAAGACTAGCCCTTTCCAAATATATAAATTATACTCCTAGACAAACCATTAATAAAATGGAGGCGATTCAACACTTGAAAGAAGAATATCTTGGAAAGAAAATAAGATTATGAAGTTTTTGCTTAAAGGAAGCTTGAACTTAAACTGAAATTCATCGTTTTACTGGGTTGAGAGGTTGAAGAGCTGAAATAAAGACTTCTAGAGTGTTTAGAAAGTGATGTGATAAATAGTAGGCAGATGAGACCTAAAGAACTGGAAGCCCCAAAATCTATGTGTAAATTCCTTCTAAATCTTTGGTTGATCACTTAACTGCCAAAGAATTCAGGGTATCCCATGAAAATAACAGGTACTTGAAATGGTTGAAAGAAGAGGAAAGTTTCAACTGTTGACAACCACAGCAGAGTTTGGAGTCAAGTCAAGGTAATTGCCTGGTAAAACAAAAATCAATGCTCTTCAGAGGAAAGCATTACACAGCAGAATTCATTTTCTGCACAATATTGTAAACATAATTTTCAATTAACAGACAAAAATATTCAAACATGCAAAGGAACATGAACGCAAATTTTAACCCTACAACTATTCTGCTAGATGTTTAATAAATGTATTCTGAAATTGTACCCAGGTATGCAGGTATGCAATATTATTGCATTTTTTTTTTTTTTTTTTTTTTTTTTTTAGACATAGTCTCACTTTGTCACCCAGGCTGGAGTGCAGTGGCATGACTTCGGCTCACTGCAGCCTCCACCTCCCGGGTTCAATCAATTCTCTGCCTCAGCCTCACGAATAGCTGGGATTATAGGCTCCTGCCACCATGCCCGGCTAATTTTTGTGTTTTTAGTAGAGATGGGGTTTCACCATCTTGGGCAGACTGGTCTTGAACTCCTGACCTCATGAGATTACAGGCGTGAGCCACCGCGCCTGACCTATTGTAATGTTTTAAAACTATACTGTGTACATGTGGAATATACAGCCACAAAACAAAGAAAGATCCATGTATGTGGACATATATTAATACATACAATTAAGTGAAAAGCAAGATGTAAATCAGTACATACAAAATATAATATAATAAAATATAATATATTGTCTTCACATAATATTTTATATAAGTAAGATGTTTCTAGGAGAATGCACAAACAATAGTTTTTCAGTTAATAGCTTTAGGAAAAGAGGATGATGTTTTGTTTTTAATTTTGATTTTTGTCATTTGTATTTAAAATATGTGTAATTTACTATTTTAAAAAAATATAGAAAACTATCTGAATGGTAGTAGTGAGAGTAATTTTTGTTATCTTTCCTACACAATGGTAAATTTAAAAGAAAGCATACATATTCCAAAAATAGAAAAGGTAAATATAAACTCACTTGCTAACTTCTAATTTAGTCACTAAAATATTACATATATACACACATGTATATTATGTTGTATGCTATAAATTTATATAAATTTTTTGCTGAGACAGAGTCTCACTGTCATCCAGGCTGGAGTGCAGTAGTGCTATTTTTACTCACTGCAACCTCTGTCTCCCGGGTTCAAGTGATTCTCGTGCCTCACCTCCTAAGCAGCTGGGACTATGGCTGCGTGCCATCACACTGAGTTAATTTTTTGTGTTTTTAGCAGAGACAGGTTTCACCAGATTGGCCAATGTGGCCTTGAACTCCTAGTCTCAAGTGATCCACTCACCTTGGCCTCCCAAAGTGCTGGGATTACATATGTGAACCCTTGCTATACATTTATATAAATTTTTATTTGTCAAAAATTTTTCTTAAAAAAGAGATAATGTATGTAAAATAGTTGTTGTCACAGTGCCTGGACCATGGTAAGTCATAATAGGAGATTCTCAATCAATAAATAAAGTGTATATATTTAATAGTTTTATTTATATATATAGTTTATTCATATATATTAATTTATTCAGCTAATATTTGTACTAGATTCAAAGAACTATTTTGAGTACAATAAATTTAATCTATTCAACAAATCTATAAGGTAAATATTAGCATATGCTATTTTTACTTGAGAAAATTGAAGCCCAGAGAAGTTTCAGTAACTTGTCCAAGGTCATGCAGTTAGAACATGTGGAGTAAGAATTACATATACCACACCACAGTATATCCCTTCAGACCTCAAGCTCTTAAAATCTGTTTATGAAGTAGTAACACCAGTATAGCCTCTATCTTTCTAAGTTAAAGTTAAAATGACAATAATTGAAATAAACATTAAGGTCAAATTGTTTTAGTGTGAGAAATAACAATTATTTAAAATACACAAAAATAATCTGTTTCTATATGTATAAATGAAAATGAATCCAATAAATATGCAATCTAGTCTGAGTTAAGACCATTTTCTGTTTAAATATGTTGGGTACTTTCTGATCACTCCAAATATTCCTAAGAGGGAAAACTAGATTCATGGATTTAGTAAATCTTGAAGATTGCACATTTTAATTTAAGTAGATATCATCAATTTTGCCTTTACCAAAATGACCCATTACGCTGTTTAAAATGTAGAAGAATGACAACATATTAAACTTTTCTAGTTCTAATTATTTTTGATTAAAGTTTTGACATAAAGCTCATTTGTATTTAAAAAAGTCAAATTATAGTATTGAACAGTTTTAAAAATTCCACTAAGAAACACAGCTAATACTTGTAATCTGCCTCTAAATAACTTTAATTAATTGTACATACAAACTTAAGTTGTAAACTTCTCTTATTAAACTTTTTCCAAATTCGAGTGATTCTTATGAATGTTTAAGAAGAAAGAAAGAAAATTAGGTCAACAAACATTTTTTTCAATGTCTACTTTGGGGAAAAGATAAGGGGAATATATTTTTAAGTTTGTTTAGAGAATATTATCAGAGCATGAGGTATTGTAATATAGAGATCACACCCCAATCCGATAAAATTGATATCATTATGCAGTGAGTTTTGCAGTAAGGCATTTGTTCTTTTAAAATATAGGATATTAATGAATCCATTTTAACATATCTACAAAAGAGATAGGTCAGGATGGAAATCTGGTTTTGTGTGTGTGTGTTGTGAATGTGTGTGTGTTTGTTTAACTTTAAAGCATACAATAATTTTTCCAAAGCAAGAGGGTTCCAAAAAAAAATATACATATGATGTTAGATTTTTGGAAAAAAAAAAGAATAATAAACCACATAAAAAGTGTATTTAAACAATAAAAATTGTCAGAGTGATGGAAAACTAAGTAAAATATTTCTTTTCTTTCTGTTGATTTATTAGTTACAGAACCTTGGTGATCAAACTATTTTGACATTTTTGCTATGAATGCTCAATCTTTATTTTTCTTCTATAAGTCTTTTAGTATCTACATTTACATATGGTAAGCCTACATTTGGTTTTTTGTTTTCAGGAAGAAACAATGGATAATTGAAGATGACTGTATTAAAAGATCCCAGTAATGAGAACTAAATATATCCTAAGAGGAGAATAAATGAAGAACACTTACTTGGCCAGTCAATAGTATTTATTGAGTGCCTGGAGGTGTCCTTAAAACACAGTAGTGTCATTAAGAAAATCCAATAAGCACACATAATGACGCCAATCCATACACCCAATATCAATAATTTGCAAAGTTAGTATCTACACAAGTTACATAAGTCTGAAGAAAGTATTGTTTATTTCAAGGTGCTTTTTGTCCTCTTTAATCTGCTTAGGTCAATATATTATCTTTAATTGATAATACTAATAACTATAAAATAATAATAAATAAAAGAGCCACTGCACTACTTTTATAAAAATACGTAAGGGAGTAACAAATCCTTACATTTGGACACAGATGACACTATCAATATGTTTATTGACAGGCTATTCCCTGACTCTTTCCTACTATGTAAAGAAATATAAATTTTTGGTTAGATGATTAGGTGATTTTATTTTATTTTATTTTTGCCACATTAGATGAAGCCACTCTTCACTTCTATTAAAAGACTGAATTGCATTTTTAAAAACGTTTTATCTAAATTATACGATATTCAGTGTTAATAATTGGAGATTCTTAATCTCCAATAGTGTTTTACTCAAAATAATTTCTTGATTTAATGAAGTTGTTTGATAGTAGTGGCCTATTTCATAATTTGCAAATATCTAGAACATGTATTATTACATGCATGCCTAACAGAGTAAAAGACCTGATCACTAAGGAGCAGTCCTTTGTTCCAATTTCACAAAAACATCTAAACAGGCACTCATGTACTTAGGTCCTTATGCCTGGATCTTGACTAATTTTATCTCAGGATGGTGAAAACATGCTATAGCTTTTTTAAGCACACATAAGCAAGTTTAAAACTTATATATTTTATATTTTTGTATACTCCTATTTAATAATATCTCCAAATAAGTATTTACAGCATTGCCAAGAGGAGATCATTGAAATCTGAAACTATAAGCATAGATTTATCAATTGCTTCCTTTATGTCCTACAGTTTTTAATGCATGTATTCTGAGACTCTGTTGTTTGGTATGTACACACCTAGAATCATTAGATCTTCTTTGTTGGCTGATTTTTTTGTTTTCATTATGCAATGACCTTCCTTGGTAATTTTCTTTGCTCTGAAGTTGAGTTTTTCAGATATTAATGTAGTTACCTCTTTAAAATCATTTGTATTTATATTTGCACAGTATGACTCTTTTTTCATATTTTATTTTCAACTTTGTTATATTGTTGAATTTGAAATAAGTCGTTCAGTCATTTCCCGCAAGAATTATTTTTTGTTATTGTTGGAAAATGGCTTTAGCAGCCAAGACTTTGATTCTAACTTTTCTGAGTTTTCTGGAGTATTGATGTTTCTGGCTTCTGTCAGAGCAAAGAAATAGTGTGTACATACTAATCCATTCATATATACAAGTCTATAAGTATTTCTATATATAATATCTGTATCTGTATTCAGCAAACATGCATTCCTACTGTTGTTTCCAATTCTGTATCACATGGATCATTCTAGCCCCTTCCCTTTTCCTATCTGTAACCTCCTTTTTCAGTGATGAGAACCTGTCTCCCACCGTCATTTACTTAATTATTCATTTCAAGTATACAGACATTAGTGATTGTATTTGGTTGCTAGGGCTGCCATAATAAAATACTACAGACAAGATGACTTAAACAACAGAAATGTATTTTCTGACAGTTCTGGAGCCTGGATGTTCACGATCAAGAGGTCAGTAAGTTTGGTTTCTCCTGAGTCCTCTGTCCTTGGCTTGCAGCTAGTGGCTTTTCTTGCCGTGTTCCTTGGGTGATTTTTCTTCTGTGCATGGGTGCCCTGCTATCTCTAAATATATCCATGTTTCTTGTTCTTATAATCACGCCGGTCAGACTGAATTAGGGCCCATCCTAGCAACTTCATTTAAACTTACTCATCTCTTTAAAAGCCCTATCTTCAAATTTATTCACATTCTGAAATACTGTGAGTTAGGCCTTCAATATATACAGTTGTGGGTGAGATACAAAATTTTTCTTGTGTACCCTTGTGGGAAACAACTTTATCAACACCAGTGCAATGGCGTTTATGTGTAATTCCTTTTGCCTTTAGTCTTACAGACTCCGCTAATTTCAAATTTACTCAGGCCATCAGCTTTTACCCCTCCCTCTTCAGTGAGATTGTTTCATTGAATGCAGGTAAATTTCTTTGTCACATTCTCCATTCCATGTTAGGATTCCTCTTGACCTCCTAAATGCTTTAAAACACATTGCATGCTTTGAGGTTCACTCTTTGTGATATAAAGATCTATGGGTTTTGAAAAAATGCATAGGATCATATAAGTACTATTATGATATACAGAATAGTTTCACTGCCCTAAAAATTCTGTTTCATTTATTTATTTATTTATTTTTGAGACAGAGTCTTGCTCTGTCACCCAGGTTGGAGTATAGTGGCACAATCTCGGCTCACTGCAAGCTCCGCCTCCTGGGTTCACACCATTCTCTTGCCTCAGCCTCCCAAGTAGTTGGGACTACAGGCACCCGCCACCATGCCCAGCTAAATTTTTTTGTATTTTTAGTAGAGAAGGGGTTTCACCGTGTTTGCCAGAATGGTCTCGATCTCCTAACCTCATGATCCGCCCACCTTGGCCTCCCAAAGTGCTGGGATTACAGGCCTGAGCCACCGCACCTGGCCTGTTTTATCTATTTAACCTTCTCTCCTTCCCTTGAGCTCCTGGTCACTAACAGTCATTTTACGTAAAACACTATACTTTTACTTTTCTAAACTAAACTCTATAGAGTAAAACTCCATGTTTTTACTTTTCCCAGAATGTCATATAATTGGGATCACACATTATATAGTCTTTACAGGCTGGTTTCTTTTACTTGGAAATATTCACTTAAGATCCACCCATGTGTTTCAATGGTTTTGATAGCTCATTTCTTTTTGTTGTTCAATAATATTCCATTGTATAAAAATAGCACAATTTATCCATTCAACTATTGAAGAGAATCTTGGTTGCTTCTGTTATTTTGGAGATTATAAATTAAACTTCTGTAAACATCAATGTACAGATTTTTGTGTGGACATAAGATTTGTGATGAATTGGGTAAATACCTACCAGTATAGTTACTGGGTTACATGGTCAGGGTGGTAGTTAATACTGAATGTCAGCTTGATTGGATTGAAGGATGCAAAGTATTGATGCTGGGTGTGCCTGTGAGGGTGCTGCCAAAAGAAATTAACATTTGAGTCAGTGGACTGGGAAAGGCAGACCCACCCTTAATCTGGGTGGGCACAATCCAATCAGCTGCCAGGGAATATAAAGCAGGCAGAAAAATGTGAAAAGGTTAGACTGGCCTAGCCTCCCAGCCCACATCTTTCTCCTGCTGGATGCCTTCTGCCCTTGAACATACGACTCCAAGTTCTTCAGCTTTGGAATTGTAACTGGTTTCCTTGCTCCTCAGCTTGCAGACGGCCTACTGTGGGACCTTGTGATTGTGGAAGTTAATACTCCTTAATAAACTCCCATATATATCTCCTATTAGTTCTATCCTCTAAAGAACCCTGATTAGTACAGTAAGAATATGTTTGGCTTTGTAAGAAACTACCAACTGTCTTCCAAAATGACCGTGCTGTTTCTCATTCCCATCAGCAATGTTTGAGAGTTGCTTTCGCTCTGCATCCTTGCTGGAAGTCAGTGTGCCTTTACTTAGCAAAAGTGCAATTAATATGTGTATTGTCATTTGCGATTACCCTGTTTCAGTTTAATCAGCTTCTTGAACCTATAGGCTTGTGTCTTGTGTGAAATTTGGGAAGTTTTCTGGCATTATTTTTCCAAATTCTCCAAGTTCATGCTTGCTTTCTTTTCTTTTTGAGGATTCCAGTGATGGTAATGTTGGATCTTTTGATATTGTTCCACAAATTCCAGGGGCTCTGTTTATTCATTTTATTTTTATTCTATTTGTCCCTGTTATTCAGATGGATGAATTTTGTTTTTCTGTCAAATTTGCTGCTTATAGCCTTTGTAATCTACACTCTACTATTAAGTCCACCTAACAACTTTTTAAAAATTTGTTATTATATATTTCAATTTAAAAAATTCAACTCGTCTTTTTCTTATAACCTCTATTCTTCAGTTGAGATTTTCTATTTTGTTTTATATGCTTCAAGAGAATTTGAAATTGATTCTTAAAGCAGTTTTATGATGGCTTCTGTAAAATCTTTGTCAGGTAATTCTAACATGTGATTTCTGTCAGTGTTTTTAGAAGTTGACTATCTTTTCTCATTCAAGTTTTGAATTTTCTTAATTCTTGTTATGAAGGGTAATTCTTGAATATATGCTGGACATTTTGTCTATTGTGTTAGGAGACTCTGGTTTCTGTTTATATCTTTTATTTGAGTAGACAGTCACCTTGTTTTGGTTTATCATGTGAATGAGCCTTCTCTTGTAGGCTATAGTTCCAGCAGCAATTTAATTTACAGAGCCTTTATGGTATTATTCAGACGTGTTTTATTTCTCTTGTGCTACTGCAGTTCTCACTGGTCCCTGCTAATGTTGACTAAAGTGTATGTGTGGGAAGGGAGGATGAATTTCCCCAGCCCTGGTTTCCAGGTGTCTCTCTGAGAGGAAGTGGTATGGTGGGATCCCTCTCACCAGTGTACCCTGATTGCCCAAGCATCTCTGGGGAGAACAGGAGAGTCGCAAGCCATGAAGAACAAGGATGCTTCCCAGGCCAAGTCACTAGATATGACTGATTCTCCTTTACTGTTTGTACCACCCCAGCTGTACATCTTTGGATGGGAGAGGAGGGTTGTATTAGTCTGTTTTCATGCTGCTGATAAAGACATACCCGAGACCGTTCAATTTACAAAAGAAAGGTTTATTAGACTTACATACAGTTCTACATGGCTGGGCAGGCCTCACAATCATGGTGGAAGGTGAAAGGCAAGGAGGAGCAAGTCACGTCTTACTTACATGGTGGTAGGCAAAGAGAGAGCGAGCTTGTGCAGGAAAAATCCTGTTTTTTAAAAACCATCAGATCTTATGAGACTTATTCACTGTCATGAGAACAGTATGGGAGAAACTGCCTCCGTGATTCAATTATCACCCACCTGGTCCCTCCCACAATACATGAGAATTATGGGAGTACAGTTCAAGATGAGATCTGGGAGGGGACACAACCAAACCAAACCATATCAAGGATCTTGGGCCCATGGGGAAAAAGAGGCTTCCCTGGACCAGGCTGCTTGTTATGACTGTTTCATTTTCGGTAATTCTGTTTTCTTGCCTCCACGCCGCTGTCTGTGGCAGGGTATGAGGGTCTCAGGGACAAAGAGGCATCTGGGATGGGACACTTGTTATGACTGAGTCCCCCTTGATAGTGCTACTTTCCTGCCTGAGTGTCCCTAAGTAGAAAAGAACTTTCTCAGACCTAGTGAGGACAGGAAATATTTCTCTTGACTGCTTATTTCTGGTGGTACATTTAATTAATTTCTCTTGATAGTGTTGATAGGTTCTCCTGATGTCATCAGAGAGACTCCCATTTGGTCCATGGGAGGAACGAGACTATTTGACTTGCCTCTTGTTGATCAAGTAGAGATCAAGAACAGTCAGGTCTGGGTGATCTTCCTCTGTTGGGTGGTGGTATGCAAGATATCCTACTGTTGTTCCTCCAGTCCTGGGATCCCAAACCAGATTCTCTTCTTCTTACCACATTTCAGAGTTCTCCTTTGGTTATCTCTTCATCATTTCTAAGATTTACAGTTGTGCTTAGCAGACAGAAAAAGAGCAACATGGGTCTATGTCATCTTTTCTACACTAGAAGTCTCTAATATATTTTTAAAAGGTAATTTTGTAGAGAAAATACAAACTATTCTTTTGTTTCTAGAATGTGCTGGCCTGATTTAATTATATTTCTTTAAATGGCTAACATTTTAACATTTCTTTAAATGGCTAGCAATATGTTAGGGTCTAATCATGATTCTTTATTTTCAGTCTGATCGTTTTCCCTACACTATAGGTTTTAGACACAGCGCTAAATGCCATTTACCCAGCAAAGATAGGTAGGCTTTACTTTGATTCCTTCTATCATTTGTTTTTGCTTCCTTCTCTTCTCTGTTGGATGATTATTTTTAAGGTTTAGCAAATAGTAGCTGTGAATATCAACTGTCAAGAGAGAACTCTAGGAGGACACTGCTGTTAACTGGATATCTTAGTCATGTTCACATGAAGTTGCTAAGGCTTGCTTCAGAACATGAAGAACAATGGTATATAAGAAAACTCATTATGGCAAAATTATCTGTTTACTTAATTGGCATGAAACTTATCCCTGGTTGAAAATATATCTAAAGAAGCCTATTGTATTTTTGCCTTTTTATGGAGACTATCAAGATTATATATTTCATCTACATATATATATATGATTATATAAATATATTTCTTTAGGATATAGTATTACATGATACTATATTATAATGTTATTATAATACCATGTTACAATAGTATTATAGTAAGTGATCATCCAAAAGTGAAGAAGAAGGAAGGAAAAACAAATAATATAGGGAACCAAAGTAGAACCTACCTGCAATACTATATTATAATGTTATTATAATATCATACCACGTTATAATGTTATTACAATACCATATTATAATGTTGTTTTCATATAAGATTTAGTGTTAAGAGAATACTAAATCATATTATAATACTAAATTCTAACATTATTATAATAGTACATTATAATGTTATTATAATAGTATTTTAATATAATACTATATTATACTATTTTGCTAACAATACTATATCAGAAAGTTTTAATAATATAACTCTATATTATACTGGTTTTTATTCTCTAATTCTACATTATCATGTTTTTGTAATATAATATTATCTTACACAATTGTAACAGTGGTTAAAACTCAGGTTCAATGTCAGGCAGCACTGGTTTGTTCCAAAATTTACTGTCAGCCTTAGACAATTTGATTAATTTTCTATTTGAAATACCCAACAATGTATTTCATAGCCTGTTTCTGTATTCTAGTAGATAATGCATAGAAAATGCTTAACACAGTGCCCTGAACATAGTAAATATTTAATAAACATTAGTTTCATTATTTAAATGTCATCATTTTTTCCCTAAGGCTCTTCATTTTAAAAACGACAACAGTAAAAGCAGAGAATGAGAGCATTTGATATAAGTTTCTTGAAAATATTTTTAATCAAAAATGTCCACTTCTGGTTTGTTTAGAAATGTTTATCTTTTGTGTCTTTCTTTCTCCTAACATGATTAAATAACGACCTAAAATATTTCATTTAATTAAAAGTTTATTTTGTTTGTTTTTAATTAATAAACGTTTTACCAGAAACGATCTGCATTAATCAACATTTTAGCCAAAATCTAATTATATCACCCTGTCAAATCAAAATGATTCATAACTTATTTCTAAGGTTCTATTGATTAACTTACATATCAAGTAAAAATTATGACTATTTCCTTCTAGGTTTTTCTTCAATTAGGTGTGTATTATATAAATATTAAGATAATTTCTATTAAATGAGAAAGTGAGATGTTTGAAAAAACAGGACAATAATTTTATTTTGAGAGATGACATTGACTTCATTGTTCCCTTTGGCCAAATCTACATTGTACAGTGTAATATCAATTAAACAAATATATATTTACCAATCATCAATGATAGTCTTCATTAATTTGGCATTTGAGGAAGGTCCATGCAGTAACATGGTTGTGGTTCCTACCTCAAATGGTCTAGTTGTTAATATGATGAATTCTGAACAGCTGACAATTTAAAATTCTCTGAAATTTCATTATGTGGTTTGTTTCTAGAAAATAACTGAACAGTAAAAGATAAATGATTTCTGCAACTGCACCGAAAAGTGAAGATAAACATGGTTATTAGTTTATTTGTTTACAGTGGGGGGTCTTAAGTACTATCAGATTTGTGGTTGGGGAACGTGGTCTGCGATTTGGCTAGGTAATGATGAGACTAAATGACAATAGAGAGGCCTATTGCAGCACATTCCCATGTTAATCTTTGAAGAAAATATATAGTAACTTCTCTGTCTACTAAGTATTTTAGAAAGTGAGTTGTTTATACACTTTTGATACTGTAAATTGGTAAGTGCCCAAATGACTTATGAAATTTTCTATGCTCTTTGATCAATAATTTATTACACTCTGAGTCTAACTGCAATACATGAAAAACTATTTAAAGTTAAAATAATGCATCTAAATAAGTCATACATGTTGTAGAATCTATTTTGGGGGAGTGTTATTTGAATATTACCTATAGAATTTAAACTTATTGAGTATGACCTCATAGGATATAGGCAACATTATGAATATTTTCCCAGTAATTGTATTTTACTTTTATAGATGATCTATCATGTTATTCAGTGATAAAAGGGAGACAAAATTAGCTAACAGATATTGGAAATCAATCGTATAGACACACATGCATAGTTTTGATTTACATTGTATGGACAATTTGCATAATTTGCCAATATACTTGTTCATAGCTCCAGTGATATGGGTTCATTAGGGACTTGAAGTTCTTACATTAAAAAGTTGCCTCTCTTTTCAATCAGATCAAATATAATTGTATCTTCAGGTATATAGATGCATAGACATGTCATTTTCCTTAATCTTTTTATTCCTGATAAATAATCTCCACAATTCTCTCTATAATATTTACTTTGACAAAAGCAGACTATATCCTCTCATGCTTATACTACTAAGATTTATAACCTGAACAGAACCTTTTCCTCTGAGTTTATCTTTATTAACTGTAAAAATGATCACTGTGTCTTTAGGTCAGTAAGTGCATTTTCTTTTGGTTGTGCCAAGTTTTAGATTACTAATTCAATTTCATCGATTCCTCCCATGAGCCTAGGGCCCATCTGGGAATGCCAAGCAAAGCCAAAATTGGTATTAGAGTTCTAGCATGCAAATGGATAAACTAATCCTTCCTTAGGAAACCAACGGATCAGTTTCAATGGAGGAGAACAACTGTGCCCAAATGGATAGGACAATTACCCAAATTTATCTGAAGCCAGTAGAGGTAGGAAAGTGGTGGAAAATAATGTCTTACAAAAGATATTATAAAATGGTAAAAAAAAAAAAAAAAAAAAAAAAAGAAGCTATATCTCTCATTAGCCCAAAGGGTGAGAGTGGGGTCCAAAATAGAAGAGAAAATTAGAGATTACAAATCAAGAACACATGGAAATAGAACAAAGCATGAATGATGGAATAATAGTCAAGGATTTTTTTCTTATAAAGCCTGAGTCATCCCAAACTTCCTATTAATGGACGCTGGTATTAGAGTGTTTGTGTAGATCAGAGATCTATACAGATCAAGAGAATTATTGTTAAGGCTATTTAAACATTATGCATAAATATATCAATAGATATTGTAAGAAAGCTTAACACCAAGTTGGGTTCCAACACTAATATAAGAAAGTGCTAAAAATGGGAGTATGGCTGCCTCAGTTTTGGTCCAGTTCTCAAGAGCATAACTCCAATTATATATGCTAGTTGGAATTATATATGCTAAATATATATGCATATATAGCATATATATGCTATATGCTCCAATTATATATGCTAATCATATATATAAGGCAGAATCATCAAAACAGAACATGGTCAAAACCCAATTTTGTAATGCTTAGCTGTCAACCCCAAAGAGGTTGACAGAATGAAAGAGAGACAGAAGATAATTATTTGAAGATAATTCTGGGGAGCTGTTGGGTTGCTGGTACTGTTATTGTGTCCTATGTCTCAATGGGAAAAATTAAATACCTTATTCTATACTCAAGTCTAGAAAAAGAAGCCTCAGGAATGCCACTGGGATAATGTATTTGGGTTTCTTGGAGCATGGTGTATGGGATGAACTTGTTCTGAGTCATGCCTGAAAAATCTTAAGCATGTGTGACTGTGACTTCTTGACTCCTCTGAAGATGAGGTCTTGTTATGGAGGGGTTTTAGATCCTGCCCAAGAGTACTGCCTGGAGAGGAAAGACTAGAAAAGAAATAATATAAAATATAAAATAATATATATTTTATATATATAATAAAAATAATATAAAAATATATCTTAGGATGCAGAAGGATCAGAAAGAGATGATTTGCACACACTAAAGAAAGTTCAAGTGAGAGATCACCAATGATTGGGTGGAGAGCTACGTTTCAAGCACACCCAAGAAAAAGGATCCATTTGAGAAAATGTAAGTTGAAACATCTGCCAAACCAAGTGAGTATAATTTGCCAGATCACCTTTAGAGTAGCAGTCAACTTCTGTTCTGAAGAAGCCCAAGAGAATATAAATAGGTGAGAAGGAGTAGAAACTATAGGTAGAAACAGGGAGAAACTGGCATCATACATTCCTTTCCCATTCATCTGAATAAAGATGAATTTTGGTGGTTATAGCTGTAGGTATGGTGTTACATATTTTAAGTAATTACAATGTACTTCAGGTTAATTTTGTTGAAAATAGAAACTTTGCTCCAATATAATTCCCTTTCTCTCTGTTTTTGTACTATTACTCTCTCTCTCTTGTTTTTTTTTTTTTTTTTTTTTTTTTTTTTGAGACGGAGTCTCACTCTGTCGCCCAGTCTGGAGTGCACTGGTACCATCTCCGCTCACTGCAAGTTCCACCTCTCGGGGTTCATGCCAATCTCCTGCCTCAGCCTCCCGAGTAGCTGGGACTACAGGCGCCTGTAACCACGCTCGGCTAATTTTTTCTTTTTTTTGCATTTTTAGTAGAGATGGGGTTTCACTGTGTTAGCCAGGGTGGTCTTGATCTCGTGACCTCGTGATCTGCCCACCTCGGCCTCCCAAAGTGCTGGGATTACAGGCATAGTACTATTACTCTTAAACACACATATATGTTTGTGTGTATGTATGTTGATAAGGTTCTGTTAATTGATACTTGTTTGTTCCTTTCTCTGTTATTCAACCAGATAATTCTCACTGATTAATCGTCGAGTTTACTGATTGTCGTTTTTCTACCATCTTAAATATGCTTTTAAATTTCTTTAGTGAATTTTCTATGTTGGTTATTATATTTTTCAACTCTGAATTTCTCATTTTATTTTTTAGTTTTTATGCATTTACTGAGATTCTCATTTTTGAGCCACTGTGTTCATACTGTCGTATAATCTTTAAATACGTTCAGAATAGCTACTTTGAAATATTTTTGCTAAACTAACATCTGGGCCCACTTGGAATCAGTTTCTATTGCCTGCTTTTCATTTCTTCTAAGTATAGGTCTCAGTTTACTGTTTCTTTCCAAGTTTCATCATGTTTTGTTGAAAAATAAAAATTTATATAATGCATTTTATCTATTTTCCTCATGGTGTGTAGCCACTTACGTATTTAATTATGTTTCATTACTTTTTATTTTGCTTTGCTTGACTGCTTACTGGTTGCTCTTATGACTGCATAAATAAGCGATCAGCTAATTATTTGAACAAATATCGTTAAACATTTCAAATCTATATGACTTTTCATCCTCTGTCATTGGATTTGTTTGGGGGTTTGTGAGCACTTTCCAAGTATGACCGTTTTATATACCACCTTTCATTTTCACTTTCTGTAGGCCTGTTATGGATCTCTTTTTTGACTAATTTCTTAGTCCGTTATGGATGTAGGAAGAACTTATTTATCTCTTGTATGGCTCTCTCACATATAACTACCCCATAAAATCTGACTGGTCTTCCACTCCCATAACCAGTTCTGTAAACTCTGGCTAGCAAAGCTCTGAATTTTTCCCATTTGTTTTCTACTGAGGTTTCTATTTTCACCAACAAACCACTTTCATGTATTTCCACAATCTGCCTCGAATCAAATCAATTTATCCTGGCAGCATGACTATTATTTCTAATAGTCAACATTGCCCTGGGAACAGTGCAGACCTAGAGGCAATGGGAGAAATTCTAACAAAAAAGACTACGATGTCCTGCTAGTCATAGCAGCTTTTCATGATAAATGGTTTTAAATTTGATGTTTGTTTTTGGGTAATTTTCATGCACTGACATGGTTATTTCTAACAATTTTGTCAAGATTTCTACTTTTTGGGAGGAAGAGTATTTGCTAATTTCTTCAGGCAGTCATAACAGTTAGCCTAGCAGTTCTGCAAGATTTATTTAACATTGGAAAATCAGTTATTTATTTTTCCCCTGTTAAAAATTTACAATAAAAATGTGATAATATGACCATCTATATAGATGTAACTTTAATGTAGATAATTTTTAAAACATATTCACTAATTTAAGGTCTTAAACTAGAATGAGCAAGAAGCTTCCTTAAACGAAAACAATAAATGGCATAGGGGAAATAACAATAGCAATAATTACACTTATTTCAAAACATTGAACACACTCATTTTAAAGACAATAAAAAATGGTGCCAACTATCACTATTTCTATTAAACATTAATTTTTTTACCTTTTTGTTTCACATTGCCATGTGTTCATTAGATACCAAATATATTCATATTAGAACACTCACTCTTATTCAGTATGTTCATACCATCAGGTTTGAGTGCTTAATTCGGGGATATTTTATTGAAGTTAGGTATTAAATTATTTAAGATAAATATTAAACTCAACTTTGCTTGTAATGTAAGGTTTATGATATCTTTATAGTATTTGGAGAGAGTGGGAATCTTGATTTAATCTTCTTACATTATTGCAACTGTGACACATAAATGCTCCTACAGTTTATATTGCAATAAATATAAAAATCACTCAAAGGCATATTCACCACGTACTAAATGGATAGTTTTAGTGTATTATACTCCTTATAAAATTATGAAACACTGTATTTTTACCAGTAATCACTCATCTCCAAAATACTAAGCTCATTACTGTGGTAGAAGCACCTAATCATTGTCAAGATCGATGAGAAATGTTCGGTAATGTTTTTGTTTCCCCATTCTTTATCACATCTGTTGAAGACATACCTCGAGCTATCGTTTTCTTGTTCCATCATAGGATGCTGTTTGTCATGTCATGTTTTTGCCATACTTTTTTGTTCAGGCTGATAGTTTACAAAATTTTTCTCAATCTTATCATGATGGGTATAGACCAAACTGAAAAAGTATGTGTGTTCCTGAGACATTAATAAAACATATTTATATCAAAACTCATACTTTTCTTACTGAACTATATTATCAACAAATATTCTAATAATGAAAATAATTTTATTTGAAGCTAACATGTTTCCTTCGTAGTTTCACTATTTTGTGTCAGGAGAATTTGACCACTACTGAAAGACATTTGTCTTTCTTCATTTCAAAATAAAGCATCCTCCACAAGAATGTGATTATCTCATTTTAATATGTAGTCATTCTCACATGAATATCCCCTATTCTCTTCTGCAGTCATCTGGACTTTATTACCCACTCACAAATAACTCTTCCCTATTTCATTATCATAAATTATATCTTTTAAATTTATCTCAAATCCATTCTCTTCCCATTTCTTCTCATATTAAAATATTTTTTTTGTTATATTTCTTTATTCAGGAACATATAATCATTTTTTTTGGACTGGTGCAATAGCCTGTTAACTGATTTCCAGCCTCTAGTCATGTTAAGTTCTCAATTTAATATGAGTATTATAAGGAATTTTTAAAGCATGCAAAGCACACTGACATTTCTCTGCATCTCCAATGCACGAAACAAGACAAAAACAAAAGTAGATTAGATAAGGAATAAAACTGTCATTATTTAAAGATGAATTGATATTATGTGGAGGCAATACCAAGAAATTCACGTTTATGTACCATAAACTACATAAGAATTGAAAACTAAATTCAGAAATTTCAAAAACTATTAAAAACACAGGAAAATATAATTTCATGAAATTTACACAGAAACCTGCATTTATTTTTCCTAAAGTCGAGAAGGAAGGAACAGCTTACAGTATGTTTTACACGTTCAAAATACAAAGACATTTCAAATATACTGCAGGCCACTATAGACCTATTTTGAGTCTATGGAAATACAACTACAAATTCTTTAACAAGATATTAACAGAATGATTTCAGAGACACATATGAAAGAATACAGCATGACAGAGTGGGGTTTACTTCGAATATACAAAGATGGTTTTCATTTAGAAAACAATCAGTGTGCTTCGCAAGGCTAACAGAATAATGGAGAACTGTCAGGTGGTAATTTCAAAAACTGTAGAAAACCACTTGATAAAATTCAACAATCACTCAAGATAAAAACTAACAAAGGTAACCTATAAAAATCTTACAGCTACAAAAATTTAGCCAGGTGTGGTGGTAGGCGCCTGTAGTCCCAGCTACACTGGAGCCTGAGGCGGGAGAATGGTGTGAACCTGGGAGGCAGAGCTTGCAGTGAGCTGTGATCACCACTGCACTCTGGCCCTCTGGCCTGGGCAACAGAGCGAGACTCGGTCTCAAAAAAAAAAAAAAAAAAAAAAAATATGGCAGCTAGCTTCACTTTTAATAGCAACATATCGAAGTTTGATCATGATGTGAAAGTGCTGTTTTTATCATTCTCATTCGCTATTATATAGAGGGAGGGGGACAGCTATTATAATGTAGCACAAAAGAAAAGTTTAGCAAGGTGAAAAGATACAAATTTAATTTACAAAAGGTTTTGATTTTGTATATGCTAGAAACAACTTTAAAATAAAACATTCATAAAATAGTGAAAAAAATGGCACAAAATACTTAGGAATCAGTTTAAAGACAAACAAGAGTTTCTGATTAGCCTTTAAAAAGGAGGCAATCAGATAAGAACCTATCTTAGTAACTTTGAACAGAATGGGAGGAAGGTTTTCCCTAAGCAGTTTCCAGCTTAAGTTGTCCCTAGTGATTTTGGGGTCCCAAGATATTTTCCGTTCACACATTTCACTGACTGTCCAACCAATACTATTTGGCAAAACAAAGACAACAATTAGTTATCTCAGCAAATGTTTTGCATTTGTATATCTATGAATTGATATACAAAGTCTATATACACATACAGACACACAGACAAACATAAATATATACATGAAAGAGAGGGCAACAAGAATGTATTAATAGAACTTTCACTACTAGATATTAAGGCTTATTAAGTAATTAAAACAAATCTGTATTGGCAAAAGAATAGATGATCAACAGACTGTTGGGACTGAATGAAATCCATACATACACAGTAACATTATTTGTGACAAGGGCAAAAGACATGAATTTATGGATTTAAAAAGCTAAGCAAATTAAAAAAGTGATAAATGTGTAAATGATTTATATTAATAAATCAGAAGCAAACTAGAAGGCTATTAATATCAGATGAAGTAGACTTTAGAGAAAGGAATATTACTAGGGATAAAAAGACATTGGATAAGGATGAAAAGGTAAATTTTAAAGATGATATAAAAATTTAATGGCTATGCACCTAAAAATAAAACTTCAAAATACATGGTACAAAAACTGGCAGAACTAAAAGAAGAAATAGAAAAACCTACCACTATCTTTTGATATTTCAGCTATTCTTTCACCGCAATAAATAGAACAATTATGCAGAAAATCAGCAATAGTATTGAAGATCTGAAGAACACTATTAGTCAACTTGCCCTAATTAACATCTATGAAACATTTTACTCCACAATTGTAGAAAAAGATTTTCTTCCAAGATCACATGGAACATTCATTAAGATAAACCATTTTCTAGACAATATAACTAACTCTGAAACATATTTTAAAAATAAAATTATAGAAAGTATTTTCTGTGAACATATTGCAATTCAACCAGAATTCATTAACAAAAACAACACACTTAGAAATAACCCAAGAGTCAAAGAAGATGTCACAGGGGAAGTTAAAAAATATGGAATGAAGGAAAACCTCAGCATTTCAAAATTGTTTGTTTCAGCTAAATTAGTGTTTAGAAAGAAATTATAGCATTAAATTCAGATTTTAGAAAAGAAGAAACATCACAGGTCAGGTCAATAATCTAAGTTTCTACTCAGAGAACTTAGACAAAGAAGGACAAATTATATCCTGAGCACATAGAAGGAAAGAAAAAAACACAGATATTAATGAAATTAAACTAATTACACAAACACTTCCAGAAACAGAAGAGATTGGACTATTTCTCAATATGCTTTTTTTGCAGCTACTATTATGATACCAAAAGCACAGTCATTATAAATAATTAGAACTGCAATCCAATATTGATGGTAAATAAAGAAGCAAACTTTCTTACTGAAATATTAGTAAATTTATCTAGCAATATATAAAAGATAACCTATGATGACCAAATAGGACTTATTCTTGGAATAGAAAGCATTTGGCACTAGAAATGCAATCAATCTAACTCCCGATAAGAACAGAATAAAGAAGAAAATCAATATGACAACCTCCATAGAGAATTAGAGAAATTATTTGAAAAAATTCTAGATCTGTTTATGATTAAAACTCTCAGCAGCTCGTCAAGAAGGGAACGTTCCTAACCTAATAATGGGAAACCCATTAAAAACAAACAATAATTCCTCTAGCTAACATCAGAGCCGATGGTGAAAAATTAAATGCTTTTCCCTTAATCTTGGGAAAGACACAAAGGTGTCTACTCTCACAAATCCTATTGAACATTATACTGGAGGTCTTAATCAATACAATGAAGCAAAAAAAATAAAAGCATAAACACTTAAAAAATAAAATCATTATTCACTCAGAAGATATGGTTGTATATGTAAAAAATCCCAAGAAATCCATCAGCATTAGAACATAAAAATGAGTTTAGCAAGATTACAGGATATAAGCTCAGTAAAGAAAAGTTAATTGCATTTCTATGTATTATCGATGAAGTAGAAGTTGAAAAGCATTACCATTTAATAATACTAAACCTCATGAAATATTTAGGCATAAATCTGGCAAAATAAGAACAGGATCTCTAAAACTATACTGTAAATCACATGAAAGAAAAGATAACACTAAAAAATTGGGAAATAGTATTTTTTATGAATTGGAATACTGAATATTGATGTTAATTTAAATTCAGTGCAATTGTGTAGAGATTCAGTGCCTCTCCAATCAAAATCCCAGCGTGTTTTTGTGCATAAGTCAACAATCTAATTCTAAAATTTACATGGGGAGAAAAATAACCTAGAAAATAGACTAGCTATACAGTTTTGAAAAAGAACAAAATTTGTTCTGATTAAAAAATTAAAGCCATTCTATAAAGCTTCAACAATAAAATATTGTTGTTTTGCTGAAAATATGACTGCATTTCAATATAACATAATAGTTAATCAAGAAATACACCCATTTTTCATGATCAATTGCTTTTAGACAAAATAACAATGTCAGTTGATTCAAGCAGAAATGATCTTTTAAAAAACATGTTAGAATTATTGAATACGTACATGTAAAAAGAATAAAAACAAAACCCAAAACCTCAGCTATTTGTTTTTTACTTTATGCAAAAAAACAATTCAAAATAGATCATAAAGCTAATTGTAGGCATACAACCTCTGCAGGAAAACAAAAAAGGAAAATTTTAAACCTCACCTTAGACAAAGATTTTTTTGTCTACTACCTATAGAGTATGATCCATAAAAGAAAAACAAAGGTGATAAATTGGCCTTCATCAAAATAGAGATCTCTGCCTTTTGAAAAAGATTGCTAAGAGGATTGAAAGATAGAGTATAGATTGGAATAAACTATTTATAAATAACCCAGCTCGGAAAGGACAAATAAGGCATTTTAAAATTATGGACAAAATATTTGTATAGACCCTTCACAAGAAAAGACTACATGAATGACAAATAATTACATAAAATTCTTAGCATCATTAGTCATTAGAATAAATGAACATTAAAAACACAATTACATGGCACTGCTAACTTATTAGAATGTCCAAACGCACATACACACAAACAACAGCAAAATAGATAATTCCAAGTGCGGGGAAGTATAAGCAACAACCAGAACGCTCATACTCTGCTAGTAGGAAGGTAAACTAGTGCACTTCTGTGGAAAACTGGCAGTTTCTTATAAAATTATAAAAAATGTATGTAAAATTATACATTCTTAACATATGATTTAGCAATTCCACTGCTATTTACCCAACAAAAATGAAAAGTTATGTTCATGCAAAAGCCTGTCCACAAATATTTATTTGTTTATTTTTATTTTTGTTGACATATCATAGTCGTACATATTTTATTGGTATGTGTGATACTTTGATATATATATACAATGTGTAATGAT
This sequence comes from Colobus angolensis palliatus, assembly GCF_000951035.1. NCBI lineage: Eukaryota > Metazoa > Chordata > Mammalia > Primates > Cercopithecidae > Colobus > Colobus angolensis. The sequence goes on from NW_012115988.1 coordinate 1,535,430, forward strand.
CAAATCAGGGTAACTGGGAGGTTCATCACCTCAAACATTTTTCTTTGTGTTGGGAACACTACAAATACTTAGCTTCTTTGCAATATACTATATGTTATTGTTAATTATGATTTTCTCACTATACCACTGAATATTACAATACTTATAATATTCAATAATATATCATCAAATATTTGAATATTTATAATGGAATACTTATAGGTTTATATTTATAATAGAAAATACTTTATTTCCTAATTTGGTAGGTGTTCTCTTTTCTTTTATGAGATTTACAGTTTGAGTTTATAGATCCTGTTCCTATTTTGCTAGATTTATGCCTAAATATTTTGTGGTTTAGTATTATCAAATGATAATGCTTTTCAAGTTCTACTTCATTAATAATATTTATAATATTTATAAATGTTAGCATTTATAATTGCTAACAACTGCAAACAACCCAAATATCTTTCACTTGATGAACAGGTAAATAAACTGGTACGTCCATATAACAGAATACTACACAGCAATTGAGAGGTACAAACTACAGATGTACACAACAGCTTGATACAATGATAAGGATCACTAAAAAGGGATACAAATGAATATTTTTGGAGGGGATGAGATATTTCTATATCTTGGCTGTGGTGGCGGTTACAGAGCTGTTGCAAAACAGTGAATTTTATTGTATGAAAACAAAAACTTTATTTAAATTATTAACCATTAACAAAGATTAGAAAAAATGTTTATTACAGCAGAAAATGTTAATACTTACAAATTCATCAGGGGACTTGTGGTTTCTGATTTGGCATGTAAGGAGTTGAAAGTTGCCACTCCATCCTAACAAGTGAAAAACTTGAACAAATGAAAATCAGCAATCCTTCTTAGATTTCTCAGATAAATGAAGTCACGGGGAAAAATCATTGGCCTTCAAATTTGGAGAGACAGGTGAATGTACAGAATCTCGATTTACCAAAGCAGAAATCCACAGACAGAAACCTCTATGGGAACTAGTAATTGGTAAGAAAATCTAAACTATAATTGAAGAGTTTTTCAAGGCTCAATGTGGACAAGTGTGATAATTTAAAACTTCAGAGGAATCTTGACTGAGGGAGGTCCCAGAGTTTTCGTATTGTACATTCAGAGCTCAACCAGGTTTTTCTAGTGAAGGTTGGAGAAAAATATCCCTTCTGCTTCCAGTAGAGGAGAAGAAAAGGAACCATATTGAAATATACCAAAGCATTCTGTACTTTTCACAAAGCTTTACCTCAGGAGAAAATATTTTAGGAGACCTGCTGAGTCTTGTCAGTACCTAACTGATCTGGGGGCTGGGAAATACCCAACTCCAGCCCATCCTGGCCATTCTGTTTCACCTAACGCCAGAAACAGAAGCGGTTGTGAAGATGACAGTGTAGAGTCCCAGGATCACTAACAGACAGACCTAAGCAAGGATTTTCTCCCCACATCTTGCCACCATCTCACTGAAGGCCTCTTGATCATAGTTCCTTTTACCCCAATACATCATATCCAGCTATTAAAAAAAAAGAAAGAAGGAAGGAAGGAAGGA
>NW_012115988.1:1537222-1554162 GCF_000951035.1 Colobus angolensis palliatus
ATATGGCAGGGATTTTGAAATTATTAGATTTGAAATTTAAAACAACTATGATTAATATGCCAAAGGCTTTAATGGATAAAATAGATAGCATACAAGAAGAGATGGGCAATGTAAGCAGAAAGATGAAAAGAGTGGAAAGAGGAAAAAATCCAAAAGAAATGCTGAAGAACAACAACACTATAAAATAAAGAATGTCTTTGATGAGCTCATTAATAGACTGGACATGACTGAGGAAAGAATTGCTGAGTTTTCCTCATGCTAATGATCTCATGATAGAAACTTCCAAAGTTGAAAGGCAAAGAAAAAAAGATTGAAAAAAATATGTCGAATAACTATGAGACAACTACAAAAGCCGTCAAGTGTGTGTAATGTGAATACTAGAAGGAGAAGAAAGAGAGAAATAAACAGAAGAAAAGTTTTAAACAATAATGACTGAGCATTTCCCCCAAATTAATGTTAAAGACCAAACTATTGTTCCAGGAAACTTAGAAAAAACAACAAAGATAAATGCCAAAAAAAACTTACGCATATTATATTCAAAATGCAGAAAATCAATGAAGAAAAACACTTGAAAGAAGCCAGAGGAAATAATTAAAAAAAAAAAAAAAACTTTACCTACAAAAGAATAGATTAGAATAACATCTCACTTCTCAGAAAACACACAAGTGAGAAAAGAGTGGAGTAAAATATTTAAAATGTTGAGAAAATAAAAAAAAGGAACCCACAGCAGCCTAGAATTTTATACCCTGTAAAATTATCCTTTAAAAGTGAGAAAGAAATACAGACTTTCTTAGACAAACAAACACTGAGAAAATTTTTGCCAGTAGACCTTCATTGAAAGAAATGTTAAAAGGTTCTTCAGAGAGTACAAAAATAGTATAGGTCAGAAAATTGAACTTACGTATAGGAGTAAGGAAGTGTCACGGTAAAATATAAACTTTTATATTTCTTATTCTTAATCAACCTAACCGATAAAAGTCTGTTTAATGACCACAATATATTTGATTATTTTATATACTTATATATATACATATTACATATGTATTCTTATGTGTGCTTATGCATAAATGAAAGAAATGACAACAATAATACAAGAGAAGGGAGGAAGAAATTAGGATATTATTATTTTTTATTATAAGGCACTTGACCAACCCATGAAGCTTTATAGTGTTATTTCAAAGTGAACATAGATTTTTTGTAAATGCAAATTGCAAACTGTAGGGCAACACCAAAAAAAGTGAAAAAGGAAGTATAATTAGTTATGCTAAAAAAGGAGAGAAAATAGAATCATAAAGTGCTCAATTAAAACCACACACACAAACAGAAAAACAGTAAAGACAAAATAGGAACAAAGAACAAGGACAATGGATCAAATAGAATCTAGGTTGAGAAGAGCTGAACTTCATACATGAATTTTAAAAATGTGATAGATATAGCATCACAGCTTAGTAAGGAAATTATAGAATTTCAGTAAAAAGCTGGGGCTTGAGTTATGGATGTGAAAAATGTGATATCGCATACCTACTCCATATAAACAAAAATTAATCCTAGTAATATTAAATGAAAACTTCAGAACTTGGTCAATGTCAATATAGTAAAATATATGTACATGTATTAGTCAGGTTGGGCTCCACAGCAAAATGGCATAGACTTAGTGGCTTAAAGCCTTGAACAAGAGAAATGCATTTCTCATAGTTTTGGAGGCTGGAAATCCAAGATCAAGGTATAGGCTAGTTTGGTTTCTGGTGAGGGCATTCTTTCTGGATTGGAGCTAGTCATCTTCTTGCTGTGATCTCACATGGTGGAAAGAGAGAGAAATATCTGTAGTTTCTTTCTATAAGGGCACAAACCCCATCATGAGGACCCTACCCTCATAATCTCATCTAAGCCTAATTACCTACTTCCAAAAAGCCCTACCTCTAAATACCATCATTGGTAGTTAGAGCTTCAACATATAAATTTGGAAGGACTTAACATTCAGTTCATGACGTATGTCATTGGATTAATAAAAATGTTTTCTTAAGATATGAAACAGACACAGGTCTTCCTTAAGGAAAAGATGATAACTGAAAAGTCAGATATTACCAACTTTTGGCAGAAAGCTGACACAACAAGAACATTCCCTCTCTGCTGGTGCAATTCTTTATTGCAAAAACCTTTTAGAAATTATTTTGACAATTCCTAGCAAAGTGTAACATGTACTTGTTTTATGAGCCAGGAATTTCACTACTAGGTATGTATGTTAAACTCTTACACAGGTGTATAATGTATCACAGATGATAATTTTTGTAAAGTGACAAAATTTACCTAATAGTAAAACAAACACACAAATAAACAGAAAAATGAGGAAGAACTCAAAAATCTATTTACAATATAATTGATAAACAAATTATGGCTTATTCTGTATTAATCTCTTTTCATGTTTGCTGATAAAGGCATACCCAAGACTGGGCAATTTACAAAAAACGACGTTTAATTGAACTTACAGTTCCATGTGGCTGGGGAAGCCTCACAATCATGGCAGAAGGCAAGGAGCAGCAAGTCATGTCACACATGGACAGCAGCAAGCAAAGAGAGCTTGTGCAAGAATACTTCCCCTAATAATAACCATCAGATCTTGTGAGACTTACTCACTATCACGAGAACAGCATGGGAAAGATCTGTGCCCATGATTCAATTACCTCCCATCAGGTCCCTCCCACAACATGTGGGAATTCAAGATGAGATCTGGGTGTGGATACAGCCAAACCATATCATCCATCCCCTGTCCCCTCTCTAATCTCGTGTTCTCACATTTCAAAACCAATCATACCTTCCCAACAGTCCCCCAAAGTCTCGACTCATTTCGGCATTAATTCAGAAGTCCACAGTACAGAGTCTCATCTGAGACAAGGCAAGTCCCTTCTGCCTATGAACCTGTAAAATCAAAAGCTAGTTACATCCTAGATGCAATGGGGATATAGGTATTGGGTAAATACAGCTATTCCAAATGGGAGAAATTGGCCAAAACAAAGGGGCTACAGGCCTCATGCAAGTCCAAAATCCAGTGGGGCAGTCAAATCGTAAAGCTACAAAATGATCTCCTTTGACTCCATGTCTCATATCCAGGTCACACTCATGCAAGCGGTGGGTTCCCATGGTCTTCGGCAGCTGTGCCCCTGTGGCTTTGCAGGGTATAGCCCCTTTCTTGGCTGCTTTTCCAGGCTGGCATTGAGTGTCTGTGGCTTTTCCAGGTGCACAGGGGATCTACCATTCTGGGGTCTGGAGGATGATGGTCCTCTTCTCACAACTCCACTGGATGGTGCCCCAGTAGGGACTCTGTGTGGGGGCTCAGATCCTACATATTCCTTCTACTTTGCCCTAGCAAAGATTATCCTTGAGAGCTCTACCCCTGCAGCAAATTTTTGCTTGGGCATCCAGGCATTTCAATACAGCCTCTGAAATCTAGGCAGAGGTTCCCAAACCTCAATTTTTGTCTTCTGTGCACCCACAGGGTCAACACCACATGGAAGCTGCCCAGGCTTGGGGCTTCCACCTTCTGAAGCAACAGCTGAACCTGTGCCTTGACCTCTGTTAGTCATGGCTGGAGTGGCTGGGACATGGGGCACCAAGTCCCTAGACTGCACACAGCATGAGCACCCTGAGCCAAGCCCAGGAAACCAGTTTCTTCTAGGCCTCTGGGCCTGTGATGGGAGGGGCTGCCATGAAGACCACTGACATGCCCTGGAGACATTTTCCCCATTGTCCTGTGGACTAAAATTTGTCTCCTCATTACTTATTTCTGCAGCTGGCTTGAATTTCTCTTCAGAAATGAATTTTTTCTTTTCTATCACATTATCAGGCTGCAAATTTTCCAAGCTTTTATGCCCTACTTACCTTCTAAAACTGAATACCTTTAATAGCACCCAAGTCATCTCTTGAATGCTTTGCTGCTTAGAAATTTCTTCTGCCAGATACCCTAAATCATCTCTCTAAAGTTCAAAGTTCCACATATCTCTAGGGCAGGGGCAAAATGGTAAAATTAGTATCTTTACTAAATTTTGCAAAAGGGTAAAATTAGTATCTTTACTAAAACATAACAAGAGTCACCTTTGTTCCAGTTCCCAAGTTCCTCATCTCCATCTGAGACCACCTCAGCCTGGACCTTATTGTCCATATCAGTATCAGGCTTTTGGCCAAAGACATTCAACAAGTCTCTAGGAAGTTCCAAACTTTCACATATTTTCCTGTCTTCTGAGCCCTCCAAACTGTTCCAACCTCTGCCTGTTACCCAGTTCCAAAGTCACTTCCACATTTTTTGAGTATCTTTTCAGAAATACCCAACTCTACTGGTAACAACTCTACTGTATTAGTTTGTTTTCACCCTGCTGATAAAGACATGCCCAAGACTGAGCAATTTACAAAAGAAAGAGGTTTAATTGGGCTTACAGTTCCACGTGACTGGGGAAGCCTCATAATCATGGCAGAAGGCAAGGAGGAGCAAGTCATGTCTTACATGGATGGCAGCAAGCAAAGGGAGCTTGTGCAGGAAAACTCCTATTTTAATAACCATCAGATCTCCTGAGACTTACTCACTATCATGGGAACAGCATGGGAAAGACCTGCCTCTATGATTCAATTACCTCCCACTGGGTCCCATTCACAACACATGGGAATTCAAGATGAAATTTGGGTGGGGACACAGCCAAACCATATCAATTCTTACCATGGTATATCATGATATAACAGTGCAATTGAATTAACTGTAGGTATATGTATTTACATAAATTGATCCTAAAATATAGAAAGGAAAAATAAAGTCACCAAAGAGTATATCCTGTATACTATAGTATATGACTTCATTTATATATTTTGCACAGAAATAAAATTAGTAATAAACCTTTTGGAAGACATAAATAGGTGGTGATTATAAACAAAAGCAAAAGGATAATTTACATGGAATTCAGAAAACTAATTATTTCTCAGTGGGCTTTTGTAGAAGTTTAATATTCTACATATTTTTGTTTGGATAATGAGTATACAGATGTTCATTTAAAAAAATCTTCCTATATTATTATTATTATTACTTGAGATGGAGTCTCTCTGTGTCACCCAGGCTGGAGTGAGTGCAGTCATGTGATCACAGTTCACTGCAGCCTTAATCTCCCAGAGTCAGGCTATCCTCCCACCTCAGCCTCCCTAGTACCTGGGATCACAGGCATGCAACACCATGCCTGGCTAATATTTTATTTTATTTTATTTTATTTATTTTTTTTGTAGAGATGGGATCTCCCTATGTTGCCCAGGCTGGCTTCAGACTCCTGGGTTCAAGGGGTCCTCCTGCCATAGCCTCACAAAGTGCTATGCTAGGATTACAGGCATAAGCCTCCATGCCAGGCCCCTATATAACTTTTTATCCTTTCTTTTCCTGTGTATCCTTCCTTTCCTTTCCTTTTCTTTCCTTTCCTTTCTTTTCCTTTCCTTTCCTTTTTTTCCATTCAGTTCTGTTTCTTTTTTCTTCCTTTCTTTCAACAGATGTGTGATCTAATCACAGATAGGCGTTTTAATTACAAAGTAAGTTAGAGAGCACCTTGAAATAAAGCAGATTGGTGGAGTGTATAACTATCCTAGTTAAGACCAAGTGAATTTGAGTAGTCTATGAAACATCCAGGTAGAAAGGATGTCTAAAGACGTTATATGGCATGTCTGGAACTAGAAACTAGGCACTATTAGCATAACTGGATATTTAAAACCATGAGAGTAGTTGGAATTTCTCAGATAAAGCAGGCAGAGAGAGAAAAGTCATTGTTGAAAATGAAACCTGATGGAATACTAACACTTAAAGGGAAAAGAAAAGAAAAGAAAAAAAAAACACCTGATAAGATAGGCTTGCATAACATCTTCAAAAAAAGTAGAGAGGTGTAGTAGTAGTGTTTTCAAAGTCAACTGAGGAAACTGTTTTTACTAGAAGGAGACTATTAAGAGTATAATTATTTATCAGGACAAGTAAAATGAAGAACAGAAATGTGAACATGGGGTTGTATAATTAGCAACTCTAACTACCTTTTCTGACCCTGCTTTTCTCTGTCTCAATCTGGAGGGTAGAGGAGTGGAGTAGGGAATTAAGTGTTAAGAGTTATTGATCCATTCAGCCAATATTTGTTAAAAATCAACAGTTACTTAATACTTAGAAAGCTCCAGGTTAAAAAAAAAAAAGTATCTCCCTCATTGTTTTTTCTTTTCTTTTTTAATGAAGTGTCAGGAATTAGTGAATGTTAGGAAGACAAAGCAAGGTAAAAGGATATAAAATAATGGGGTTCTATTTACAAAGGATACTCAGACAAATCCATTAAGAGAAGATGCTGTTTGAGAACTATACAATGTGAGTCCTAAGACCATATTTAAGGGAAAAACATTTCAGAAAATTGAATAGCAAATTCAAATTTTATTTCAGGCAGAGAATTTTGTGGTATATTCAAGATATCATTGGAAGGTCGGCAGAGCTGAAGTGCAGTGAGCCCGAGAGACCTAGGTAAGACACTGTGTCAGAGAAGAAGTGTAGTGGGAAGACGGAGAAGGTAGTGGAGAACCTGGATTTCAACCCAGCTAGTTGGGCTCTAATGTCCCCATATTTAATCTCTAGCTGGTATTACCTCTCAGTTTAGAAACGATGCCTTAGGTTCTACAAAGCATTTGCAGAGATTGGGGGCCTATGTACTCCTGCCAGAGTCTATCGTTATAGGTCAACAGAGCTCCCAATGTTACCGTGAGGGACATGTCAGTCCATGTTAGAAGTCAATTTCTGAGATGAGACTCCATTGGACAATCACCCTGGTCTTCCTTAGAGGTCAGTTAAGAATTTCTGGATAAACAAAATAGGATGTTCCTCAGATTTGGTTACATAAATATATAATGTACAGCAATTACTACTACTACTATAAATAATAAAAATAATGATGATAATCTCATCAGTTTCTTATGATAGAAATGGTTATTTACTTCTTTACAGAAAGGCACATATACTGTTGGAAGTTTAATCACAAGCTATGAGGTCATAGGCTAAAAGAGATGGACTGATTGATATTGTATATTCATTAGGTATAAGAAGTGGGCCACCGAGGATTAGGAATCACCAAGAACTGACCCAAACATCTCTTAGGCAAGCTACTGATCCAATACCAAGAGAAGTTCAAATAGGCTCTAAGGCTAAGAATAACAAAAGGTTTGGATTTCATCTCCATTAGGTGGACTCATACACATACAAATCTTCATCCTTATTACAAAAAACAGAAATGTGAAAAGGATCTCAAGGTTTTATGACCAACTAAAGCTGTGTATTATTTGCAACCACTGTTTCCAGTTGTCAGTTGTGCTCTTTTCTCAGATTCACAGAGGATACCAGGTAATAACTTAATCCCCACTTGTGAAAATAAAGCCAACTATTAGCTTTCTGCAGGTTTCCTTAGCAATTGCAATATCTACTCTGTTACAGATTGAATGTGTATCCTCTCAAAATTCATATGCTGAAACCCTTCTCCCAAGTGTAATGGTATTAGAATGTGTGGCCTTTGGGAGCTAATTAGGATTAGGTGGGATAATGAGAGTAGAACCCTCAAGAATGGGATTCATTTTCTTATGAATCACTAGAGAGTTTGTTTCTCCTCTCTGCTCTCCACTGTGTGAGGACACAGTAAGACAGTTGTTAACAAGTAGGAGAGGGTCTACACCACAACCCGATTGTGCTGACACCCTGATCTTGGATTTCCAGCCTCCAGAATGGTGAGAAATAGATTTCTGTCATTTGTAAGCTAGCCAGTCTAATGTAATTTGTTACAGCAGTTCTAACTGGCTAAAATATGCTCTATAAAGAACGAAGATATATCTGAACTGTCAACCTTAAATCATTCTGTACATATCTAAAGCCAATTTTTACTTTTACTCTTATTTTTTCTTAAGCTTTAATGATTCAACTTTAAACAGAACTTCCAATTTACCTCTCATTAAAATATTTTATCAGAAAGTTAGTGCCAAAGAAGTCAAAAGCATTTCCGCACATGCTTAGAGCCTTCCTCTGGGATTCATGTCATTTTCTTTTGCATGTATTCATGGCAAAACTGAGTTAAAGAGCTTTAGGCTCTATTTCTCATGGGCAAGTCAGAGGTATAGTTATGTCCTTACAACATTTCAAAGTGGTGTGAGAAAAATGCCCCAATTTCTTCCAAATGAGTATATTTTCTATGCATATACTATAACAAAAGGTGAACAAATATTGAAGTTTTGGTCACACGTTAGTCTTATTCATATTATGATATGAGCAGTGTTTCTAAGGAAAATAGTAACAGCTTGGTGTTTGAGAACTGCCAGAAGTCTAGTAGCTTGGGCCATCATATCCTTTTTAAAATGATTACATTGGCAAATATCCTTCCAATTATTTGCCATGTTGTGATGGTTAATACTCAGTGCCAACTTGATTGGATCGAAGGATGCAAAGTATTGATCCTGGGTGTGTCTGTGATAGTGTTGTCAAAGGAGATTTATATGTGGGTCAGTGGGCTGCAAAAGGCAGACCAACCCTTAATCTGGTTGGGCACCATCTGATCAGCTGCCAGCATGGCTAGAATCTAAAAAGAAGGAAGAAAATGTGAAAAGATGAGACTGACTAAGCCTCCCAGCCTACATCTTTCTTCTGTGCTGGATGCTTCTTGCTGATGAACATCAGACTCCAAGCTCTTCAGCTTTGAGACTCAGACTGACTTCTTTGCTCCTCAGCTTGAAGACAGTCTATTGTGGGACCTCACCTTGTGATTGTGTGGATCGATACTCCTTAATAAACTGCCCTTTATATATACATCTAACCTATTAGTGCTGTCCCTCAAGAGAACTCTGACTAATACAGATTTTGGTACCAGGAGTGGTTCTAGAGGAACAGAATATTAAGGATGGAGTTCTTCCATTGGTTTTGGGGTTTCTGGAGTTTGGTGCTTAATACCCAAAATGCTAAAGACTCTAATTCTAATAGTATGGAGAACACTAATAGTTCTTGGCATGAACTCTTTAGAGAGTTAGACAAAATAAATGCATTTGACACTCCTGATTCACCACTTGTGAGAGGCAGGAGCTTAGTGACTCTATACATAATACCTTTGGCCATATGTGGAGAACCAAGGAACATAATGAAGCTGGTTGGTTGCTCCTAAGTTCACTGTAAAAATTGATGAAAGAAAATGATGAACTCAGGAATTCTAACTCCTTGCTTCAGAAGCAGATACTGAGCCTCAAATCTTCTAAGACTGCCCTGAGTGAGAGTCTTATCTCCTGTAGAGAAAGAGCTGAAATTGTGGAAAAACAGACAGAAGCTCTTATCATGCAAGTGGCTAACCTGCAACCAAAAGTGCATGCACAGCCTTGTCAGGCCTCACCAGGTGTCTACTGTTAAAGTGAGGGCATCGATTGGAAAAGAATAGAATCCTGCAACTTGGAATGGGGGTATGTGGGAGAACCCTGATGAAGCTGGAGACACTGAGTTTGTAAACTCCTAAGAACCTTTTTTGTTAGAGGAAACAGCTTCCCATTTTCAAGTAGTGCCAACATCCCCTCCCCAACCCATGCTGCCATCAGCCTTTCCACCTTTGTCCGAGGAGATAAACCCTGTGCTGCCTGAGGCAACAGTTATGGCCTCCCCTCAGGCAGTTGCCAGGCAAGATAATGTTGATTATCCTCAGGAGCCACCCCCCAACACCCTCGTTAGCTTCTAGACTTATAGCTAAAGTACTGGTGGGACCCTAGAGATGAGGTTGAGAGTGTGACCCATGAAGAGGTGCACTACACTCAAAAAGGATTGCTTGAGTTTTCTAATTTATATAAACAGAAATCTAGAGAGCAGGCTGGAAATAGATATTATGGGTGTGGGATAATAGTGGAAGAAACATAGTGTTGGATCAGGCTGAATGTATTGATTTGCGTCAACTAAGTGGGGACTCTGCATTTAATGTTGCAGCTCAGGGAATTAAAACAGGTTCTAATAGTTTATGTGCTTGGTTAGCTGAAATATAGATTAAAAGATGGCCCATTGTAAGTGAGCAGGAAATGCTTGATCTCTCTTGGGTTAATATAGAGGAAGGGATCCAAAAGCTTAGAGAGATTGGGATGGTGGAGTGGATTAGTCACTTTAGACCTACTTGTCCCAGGTGGGAAGGTCCAGAAGATAGACCCTTGAGCAATGCCTTGGGAAAGATTTATGAGAGCAGCACCTGTGTCTTTGAAGAGTTCTGTAATAGCTCTTCTCTGTATGTCAGATCTAACTGGGAACCACAGTCACTCAACGGGGAATAATTGGATCATGAAGTGGCAGGGACCAAGTGGCAGCACTCAACTGTCAAAGGCCAGGTGGGAGTAGCTACTATAATGGACAACAGAGGCAAAGGGGGAATCAGAATAGTCTGACTCCTGTACAGCTCTGGTATTGACTAATTATCAATAGTGTGACTATTGACTAATTATCAATAATGTGACTATTATCAATAGTGACTTCTCAATTTCCAGACATGAGTCAGTTTGCAGACCCAGAACCCCTTCAATGAAAGGGAGGCTGGGTCCCCTTGAGGAAGGACCTCACTTCATTACTGAAAATTTATGCTGTCAATCTTTCTCCCATCATTACCCAAGGAGACCTCTGGCCTTTTACCAGGGTGACTGTGCACTGGGGAAAATGAAATGATCAGACATTTTGGGAACTATGGATATTGGTTCTGAGCTGAAGGTGATTCCCAGAGACCCCAAATGTCATTGTGATCCTCAAATTAAAGAAGGAGCTGATCAAGGTCAGGTAATTAATGGAGTTTTAGCTCAGGTCTGACTTTACAGTGAGTCCAGTGGGTCCCTGGACTCATCCTGTTGTCATTTCTCCAGTGCCAGAATGCATAATTGGCATAGACATACTTAGCAGCTGGCAGAAGCCCCCCTGCCTGGTAGGGTGAAGGGTACTGTGGTGGGAAAGACAAATGGAAGCCATTAGAACTGCCTGTACCTAGAAAAATAGTAAATCAAAAATAATATCACATCCTTAAAGGGATTGTGGAGATTATTGCCACCATCAAGGACTTGAAAAACAGGGTTGGTGATTCCCACCACATCCCTGTTCAACTCTCCCATTTGGCCCACAAAGAAGACAAGTGGATCTTTGAGAATGACAGTGGATTATCATAAGCTTAACCAAGTGGTGACTCTAATTACAGCTGCTGTAGCAGATGTTTCATTGCTTGAGCAAATTAACACATCTCCTGGTACCTGGTATGTAGCCATTGACTTGGCAAATGACTTTTTCTGTATTCCTGGCCATAAGACCCACCAGAAGCAATCTGCCTTCACCTGGCAAGGCCAGCATATACCTTTACTATCCTACCTGAGGGGTATTTAACTCTTTGGCTTTGTGTAATAACTTTATTCAGAGAGACTTGATCTCTTTTCACTTCCACAAGGTATCACACTGGTCCATTACTTTGATGACATTATGCTGATTGGATCCAGTGAGCAAGAAGTAGCAAAGACCCTGGACTTATTGGTGAGACATTTGCATGCCAGAGGATGGGAAATGAATCTGACTAAAATTCAGGGACTTTCTACCTAAGTAAAGTTTCTAGGGGTCCAGTGGTGTGGGGCCTATTGAAGTATTCCTTCTAAGGTAAAGAATAAGTTGCTGCATTTCACCCCTCCTACACCCAAGAAAGAGGCACAATGCCTAGTGGGCCTATTTGGATTTTGGAGGCAACACATTCCTCATTTGGGTGTGTTACTCCAGCCCATTTAGTCAGTGGTCCGAAAGGTTGCTAGTTTTGACTGGGTCCAGAACAGGAGAAGGCTCTGCAACAGGTTCAGGCTGCTGTGCAAGCTGCTCTTCCACTTGGATCATATGACCCAGCAGATCCAATGATGCTTGAGGCATCAGTGGCAGATAGGGATGCTGTTTGGAACCTCTGGCCGGCCCATATAGGTGAATCACAGTGGAGGCCTCTAGGATTTTGGAGCAAGACGTTGTCATCTTCTGCAGATAACTACTTGCCTTTTGAGAGACAGCTCTTGGCCATCTAACCATAAAGTGGGTCATGCCCAGCCACATTCCATCATCAAATGGAAGTGGTATATATGGGATTGGGCTTGAGCAGGTCTTGAAGGCACAAGTAAGTTACATGAGGAAGTGGCCCATGGTCTCCACTCCTGCCACCCTGCCTTCTCTCCTCCAGCTTGCCCCCATGGCCTCATGGGGAATTCCCTATGACCAGTTGACAGAGGAAGAAAAGACTAGGGCCTGGTTCACAGATGGTTCTGCATGATATGCAGGCAGCATCCGAAAGTGGACAGCTGCAGCATTACCACCTCTTTCTAGGACATCCCTGAAGTACAGTAGTGAAGGGAAATATTCCTGGAAGGCAGAACTTTGAGCAGTGCACCTGATTGTGCACTTTGCATGGAAGGAGAAATAGCCAGATGTGTGATTACATACTGACTCATGGGCTGTAGCCAGTGGTTTGGCTGGATGGTCAGGGACTTGAAAGAAGCATGATTGGAAAATTGGCGATGAAGAAATTTTGGGAAGATATATATGAATGGACCTCTCTGAGTGGTCAAAAACTGTGAAGAAAATATGGTCAAAAAATGTGAAGACATCCCATGTGAGTGCTCACCAACAGATGACCTCAGCAGAGGAGAATTTTAATAATCAAGTGTATAGGATGAACCACTTGTTCCATGGACGGCACTCAGCCCCTTTTCCCAGCCACCCCTGGCATCGCCCAGTGGGCCCATGAACAAAGTGGCCATGGTGGCAGGGGTGGAGGTTATGCATGGGCTTAGCAATATGGACTTCCCACCAAGGCTGACCTGGCTATGGCTACTGCTGAATGCCCAAATTGCCAGCAGCAGAGACTAAAACTGAGCCCTCCATATGGCACCATTTCTCAGGGTCGTCAGCCAGCTACCTGGTGGCAGGTTGATTATATTGAACCTCTTTCATCATAGAAAGGGCAGAGGTTTGCCTTCACTGGAATAGACATTTACTCCAGATATGGGTGTACCTTTCCTTGCAATGCTTCTGCAAAGACTACCATCTGTGGATTCATGGAATGCCTTATCCACCATCATTGTATTCCACACAGCATTGCCTCTGACGGAGGCACTCACTTTACAGTGGGCTTATGCTCATGGAATTCACTGGTCTTACCATGTTTCCCATCATCCTGAAGCAGCTTGTTTGATAGAATGGTGAAATGGTCTTTTGAAGTCCCAATTATAATACCAACTAGGTGACAGTACTTTGCAGGGCTGAGGCAAAGTTCTCCAGAAGACTGTGTATGGTCTGACTCAGCTTCCAATATATGGTACAGATATTTCGATAGCCAGGATTCATGGGTCCAGGAATCAAGGAGTAGAAGTGGAAGTGGCACCACTCACCATCACCCCTAGAGATCCACTAGCAAAATTTGTGCTGCCTGTTCCCACGACATTACATTCTGCTGTCCTAGAAGTCTTAGTTCCAGAGGGAGTAATGCTGCCACCAGGAGACACAACAATGATTCCATTAACTGGAAGTTAAGATTGCCACCTGGACACTTTGGGCTCCTCCTATCTTTTAGTGAAGAGGCTAAGAAGTTACAGTGTTTAAGTTACATATCTTTAAGTTACGGGTTTGACTGGGTTGATTGACCCAGACAATCAAGATGAAATCTGTCTACTACTCCACAATGGAGGAAAGAAAGAGTATGCATGGAATACAGGAGATCCATTAGGGTTTCTCTTAGTATTACCATGCCCTGTGATAAAGGTCAATGAGAAATGACAACAACCCAATCCAGGCAGGAAGGACTACAAATGGCCCAGACTCTTCTGTAATAAAGGTTTGGGTCACTCCACCAGGAAAAAATAAATAAATAAATACATAAATAAATAAACAAACAAACTACCTGCTGTGGTGCTTGCTAAAGGCAAAGGGAATACAGAATTGGTAGTCAAAGGTAGCATAAATATCAGCTATGACCACATGACCAGCTGCAGAAAAGAGGACTATATTTGTCACGAGTATTGTCACGAGTATTTCCCATTCTTTTGTTAAAAACTTGTTTGTGCGTGTACACACTTGTACTAAGAAAAATCTTCATTTTATTTCCTTTTTCTTTTATCATGTGACATAAGTTTTATTGAATTCACATCAGCATTTAAGCATTGTTAATTTTATGTAATAGTATTTGAGTTGGGGACTGTTGTGTTTCCAGTATGAAGGATAGTTTTATTATGTTAGGCATAGTTATGACCTCATTATTGTCTTTATTTGAAGATTATGTATGATCTCAGAAGATGTGTACAGGTTCAAGTTGACAAGAGGTAGACTTTTGATGGTTAATACCAAATATCAACTTGATTGGATTGAAGGATACAAAGTACTGATGCTGGGTGTGTCTGTGCCAGTGTTGCCAAGAGATTAACATTTGAGTCAGTAGGTTGGGGAAGCAGACTCACCCTTAATCTGGGTGGGCACCATCTGATCAGCTGCAAGCATGGGTAGAATATAAAATCTGGGTGGGCACCATCTGATCAGCTGCAAGCATGGGCAGAAAAATGTGAAATGACAGACTAGTCTAGCCTCTCAGCCTATATCTTTCTCTTGTGCTGGATGCTTCCTGCCCTCGCACATCAGACTCCATGTTCTTCATTTTGGGAACATGGATTGGCTTTCCTTACTCCTCAGCTTGCAGACAGCCTATGTGGGACATTGTGATTGTGTTAGTTAATTATTAATAAACCCCCCTGATATATATATATACACACACACACACACACACACACACAAGAATATATACGTACATATGTACACATAAATATATATACACACACCCACACATATATATGTATCCTATAAGTTCTGTCCCTCTGGAGAACCCTGACTATTATACATGTTAATGACATAATTTATTTTCAAATTTTGTTTATTATTTTTAAATTTTATAACATTTAATTGACAAATAAGGATTATATATGTTCCAGGATTGCAAATGTGGTTACTTGATATGCATATACTATAATTTTTATCCTATCACATTAATTAACCAAATTATCACTGCTTATGGTTTGCATTAAATTCCAGAATTGCTCCCATTATAACTGAAAGTTTGTTCCCTTTGAGCAACATCTTCCCATTTTCCCTAAGGGACCAGTATTAAGATCATATCACAGCCAGAAAAGAAGGCTAGAAAATAAGTAAAGTATATACGTATTATCAAAATGTTCATACTACCTGAGGTGATCTGCAGATTTAATGCAATCCCTGTAAATTTCCTATGACATTTTTTACAGAAATAGAAAAAATATTCAAAAATTCATATGGAATCTCAAAACACCATGCATAGCCAAATAAATCTTAAAGCAATGTTGGGGCAATCACATGTCCTAATTTTAACTATATTACAAAGCTATAGTAATCAAAACAGTATGGTATTGGGATAAAAACAGACCAATAGACCAATAGAACAGTATAGAGAGCCCAGGAAAAAAACCCAATCATGTACAGTCTACTAATCTTTGACATATGTGCCAAGAATACACAATGGGGAAAGTACAGTTTTTTTCAATAAATAGTGTTGGAAAAATAATACATACACATGCTAAACAATAAAATTGAACTATTGTTTTACGTAATATACAAAAATTACTTCAAAATGTATTAAAATGTAAATGTAGGTTCTGAAATCACAAAACTTCTAAAAAAGGAATTTAGATAAGGAGATACATATCTACTTAGTAATTTCCTCTTAACTAATTAATTACATGAGAAAAGCGTCACATAAGAAAGGGTGCTCAGTTCCATTAGGAGTACATCAACTTTGCAATTTGAAAAAAGTGAATGAATTATGTTTTTATTTCAGTTTCACAATTTAAATTAATAAAAGTAAGACAAGTAGACTTACTACAGTGAGCCTAAAAGAACATAAATATATTTCTTTAAAATGCTGAACAAAGAAAAATAATTTCACCAACTGGAAGAATGTAATATTATAAAAACATCTACTGTTCCAAAACAAATGCATGATTTAATCCATTTCGGTCAAAATGACAATTTTTGCTCTTTTTTAGTCATTTGAGAGTGACAACTTGTTGAAAGTATTTTAAAATATACAGTAAATGTTAGAAATGCCAAAAGATTTTTGCAAAAATATTTAAAAATTATTTTTGCTACACCAGTTTCTGAAACAGATCTACTGTAAATATAACATATTTTTATATCATTAAACAAACAGATGAAAGGACTGAAATACAGAGTTCAGCATTAGGCCCAAGGATGTAAGGAAAACATATATGACTAAAAAGTGATGAGAATGTTTAATATTCAGCTCTCTGGGACTGGAGCGGGGTAGTGGGGAGACTGATGTAGAGTTTGTCAGTTTCTGATATATAAATGCTTAGACTATAGCCAATTATAAGCTACCAATGTCATACCAATCAGCTTGCAAAACTCCTACAAATTTAACAATTGGAGCACACCACTGATAAAAGTGTTATTTCAGTCTCCTGAAAAATGTTTGCTTAATAAATGATTGCCTAACCAATTTAACAAAAATAAAGTTAAAAGCCTAACACACTTAACACAAAAATAAAATCTCTATTGTGTATATGTAAATTAGCCACATTTTATTACATGAGAAAATAAAACTTGATTGATAAAAAGACATAGATAGATATAGATAGATGATAGATAGATAGATAGATTGATTGATTTACACTGAGGAAAGCTAAAAGACAGTAAACTAGGAAAGCATTTGAACCATTTATTGTAATCAAAATTTAATATTCCATATATATATATATGGACCATCGTTTGTATATGGACAATTGTGTGTATATACACCCACCCATCCCCACAGACACAGCACTATAAATTCAAAAGCAGCAAAAATTAAAATAGAAATGATACAATA
>NW_012115988.1:1555422-1558063 GCF_000951035.1 Colobus angolensis palliatus
AAAACCAAACACCGCATGTTCTCACTCATAGGTGGGAATTGAACAATGAGATCACTTGGACTTGGGAAGGGGAACATCACACACCGGGGCCTATTATGGGGAGGGGGAGGGGGAGGGATGCTATTGGAAGTTATACCTGATGCAAATGACAAGTTGACGGGTGCTGACGAGTTGATGGGTGAAGCACACCAATATGGCACATGTATACATGTGTAACAAACCTGCACGTTGAGCACATGTACCCTAGAACTTAAAGTATAATAATAATAATAAAAAACCAAAAAACACATCAGATTAACAAAATTTAAAAGACTAGTAATATCCAGTATTAAATGGGGAAATGTGTACACTGGAACATTTTGTGGATAAATGTAGTCTCACATATTCTATAACAACTGTGAGTTAAACTTATACATACTCTGACTTAACAATCCTATTTTGTTGTGTGTGTGAGACGGAGGAGATCTCTCTTCAAGATAAAAATTCAATAAACATGAGTAGAAACAATGTATGTCTACAGAGACTTTTTTAATGGTAGCAAAATATTTGGGAGTACATGTATATATGCCAATAGAGTAGGTAATGTTTGAAGTGGTTATAAAATATTAACACTGTGTAGTGTAACCCAGCATGAAAAGTGAATCGTATCTCTAACTATTGATCTGGTGGGATATAAATGATACTCCAGAGACAAAAATTGCTAAACGGTTATTAAAGTCTCATTTTTCTAAGACAGAACTAATTGAAGTCCCTATACATGCCTACATATTGGCACATTTGTGTTTGAAAACAGAATAATATGAGATTTCTCTGGTAAAAAGATAGACTCAAGGTAAGTATGTTTGTGAAGTAGGTAAGGTGAGTGAAAATTACTAGCACTATCATTTTATGTCTCAACATTATGTAGTTTGTTAGAAAGTGCATCATGTAAATAGTTATGAGAGAAGGTTTGAAATGTTTCCAACACAAAGAAATGATAATGTTTGAGGTGATGGATGAGCTACATACTCTGATTTGATCATTACACATTATAGATACATGTCAAAGTATCACATGTACGCAATAAATAAATACAAATATATACCAATTTAAAAATAAAGTACATTGTGTGACATTTATAATTTAAAATATACTGAAATTTTGAAATAATTTGTTAGATCAATATATATTGAAAGATTGCTGTGACATATTTCATGAATAAAAGAAAATGATTATGAACAAATAGACCTGTTTTCAAAATTAAAACAAATAAAAGTGTGTTATATATGTTATATATGATAAGTTGAATTTATTTTTATTGTTATTTTGTGTTTGAATGAAACAAAAGACATGATAGAAAGATTGAGAAAAAAATTCAGTATTTTACAATATTTGTAGGAATGGAATTGGTATAAGCATTCCAGGAGACAATTGGGTAAATAAATATGAAAATACTTAAAAACTATTTGTCATTGTCTCCCAGAAACTTAACTTTTAGTCATTCATCTTGAGGAAATAATTGAAACATTTATTTGATGAAGAAATTTAGCAAAGATTTGGTGCTAACATGTCACAACTTAAATGTAGTTTTTACTAAGCGACTGATGAAATGCACCGTTGTTACAGTCAGGCCTGATAAGCAGCTGATTATCACCCACAGTCCCGACGGTTTATGTTAGCATCTGTTTCTTTCATTTGCTTTATGGGCGTTGGTTGGCGTTTTGTGCCCACAACATGCAAGATGTTAATATTCTAAATATGACACCCAAATATATTCTTCTGAGAGTATAGTCTGTCACCATTAAAAGTGACATGGTGGAATGGTGTTTTCCTGCTTTAATAATTTGCTATTTTACCCTCAAGAATTTTGCCATATGCATGTGCCACCTGAGTCAATATTTTCTTAATATATCTCCCTAAGCCTGCTAATAACCTTGTCAAAAATAAAAAACCAGCATTGTTTAATATGAACTAAGAGTATGATAAATACAAATATGATCAAAACAATATTATTAATTTTAAGCTTGATAAGCCTGTTTAGGCATTTTATAAAAGGATAATTAACCAAAAAAATGACTATTTAAGTCATACTTAAGTCCTCTTTATAGAATCCAAATGACTGCAGTAAAATGAGAAATGTTTATGTTATTGACAAAATATTATTTAGTGACTTGTTCTAAACAACATGAAATTAGTTTCCATAGTCATAACATCAAAGAAATATATCCTATATTTAAGGAAACACTGAGATAGATGAAAAATGAAAGATGTATTTGGTTCCAAGCAAGAGAAAACCCAAGCACAATGGCTGAGACAATTTATGTTTATTTTTCTGTCATATTGAGGAATCTGGTGGTAGGCAGTGCTGGAGGAGGCTCAAGGAGGATGTGTCTGTGATCCTCTTTGCCTTCCCCTTATGCTCCAAAGATGGCTGTTAAGGTGCCAGTCTTCAAATCTATATGCAAGTTGGAAGAAAGTAAAAGGAAAGGGAAAAGAAATAACATAGCCATCTGGACTTATTTAATTGGAAAAGCAAATGTTTGGCAGGGTGTGGTGGCTCACCCCTGTAATCCCAGCACCCTGGGAGGCTGAGGTGGACAGATGACTTGAGGCTAGGAGTTCAAGCCCAGCCTAGCCAACATGGCAAAACCCTGTCTCCACT
>NW_012115988.1:1558843-1567972 GCF_000951035.1 Colobus angolensis palliatus
AATAATATCTATAATATTATCCTGTTTTACAAAAGAATTTGGCATGTGTGTATAGACGTGTGTATTTATTAATGAAAATCTATGTGTTGCTTAAAGGAACTCCCAGGGTGCTGGGATTATAAGGGTGAGTCACCTCACCCTGCCAAGGATGTGGTTAAAGGAAATGTGAGGTGACAATTTTTTAACTCTATTCTATTTTAAATATTAGACTTATACTATTTTAAAAAATAAGATTGATGTCCTTTTTGAATCAGATTTTGTTAGATTTTAGAAAATAGCCCGGGTTTTCTGACAGGCTTTGTTCTGCTCACCTAGTGTCTTAGTATTCCAACTACCAATCTCCGTGGCCTGTACGTAGACCTGAAAGTTACTTAACTGGGGTAAGAGGCATTACATGCTTCTTGTTCAGCAAATGTGTTGTTTCATTTGGGAAAATCTAAACTGTAGATAGAAATCTGACTTTAACCTTCTATTTGTGCCTTCACAGCAGCATAAAGAGCTGGGTAGACAGTGCAGGGCTTACCGTTTTGACAGAAGAGCTTTCTCTCTTATCTAATTCTTCAAGAATCCAGATTTTGTGGCCTTTAGACAAATTGTATAAATTTTATTACTGTTGAGACAGAAAGTATCCCACAAGAAAAATAACGAATCTCCAGCATTACATCTTTGTGTATTTATATGAATGGCATGACTGAAATTTTGTTCAGCTGAGTAGGTGTCTGCCTGGTGCCCTGGGATTTTAGTGCCTTTTAAACATTCTGGCACAAAGCAAGCCTTTTTATTTTCTATTAGTTGTGTGTGCGTGTGTGTGTGTACACACACACATATATGTATATATACACACATATACACACACATATATACATATATATGCACATATTTTATATATATGTGTATGTGTGTGTATATATGTGTGTGTGTATACATACATGTGTGTATACATACACACAATGCTTAACCACAATGATGATTCAACTAAAAATCATTTCTTTATTAAATAAAATTTCTGGAAACCAAAGATAACCTTCATGCATACTTGATATTAAAACAAGGTCAGTGGTCCCTGTCAACAGTTCCAGCTCACTCTGGAATCAGTGAGCATAAAAGGCCACTCAGTCTGTCATAGGATTGCTACTTTTTATTTAATGCCTCTTGGTTTTCTCATTTACTGGTGGGGCCAGGGATTTCTCAATCTTTTTTGAAATTTTAGATAGGTGTAAGGCCAAATTCTAAATGATGGCTGAGGCAGCCCCACTGACTAGACTTTATTTATTACCTATATCATGCAGGGCAAAATGAATACATACAGGTGCACATAGTAGTGAAGGTGGAGAGAATAAGACTGTCTATAACACCGTATTAGTGCTTTATCACAGTGTGACTATAAGCCATAACTACATTTTAATTAAAAATTCAAAATTAAACAAACTTCATCCTTTCACACACCTGTGTTCTCTCTGCCCTTCTCATCCCAAGGGAACATCTGGACTCGATATTTAGAAATCATTATATTAGTGAATTGAGAACCAAGGCAGCCAGCATGAGGATGATAAGATCCAATGAATCATTCATATCCAGGCATCGAGCTGATTCATTTTAGAGCCATTGAAGTGGACACAGAGCTTTTCTTTGAGGGCCAGCATAAAATACCCTCCAGTTGTCAAGCCAGATTGAGCAAAAAAGCAAATTATCTGAGCATCATTTCAGAAAGTGTCAAAGGAAATGCCAACCAAGCAGCAGCAGAAATTTTTGTGTTTCAATGCTGCATGATTTGTCATGACAGAACTTTAACCATTTTATTTTTATAAGGTATTCCAAAGGTGAAAGAATTGCAAGTATTTCTACCTTATGCTGACATTTAAGTGATATTTATGGATAAATATAGGCTTTACTTTTTTATGTGGAATAATAAACCCCATAGCATTTTCTCATGAATATGATCATTGAGGTATAAATTAAAGTTTTTTTTTGTTTTTTTTTTTTTTTTGAGATGGAGTCTTGCTCTGTTGTCCAGGCTGAAGTGCAGTGGTGCAATCTCCACTTACCACAAGCTCCGCTTCCCAAGTTTACGCCATTCTCCTGCCTCAGCCTCCCGTGTAGCGCCCAGCTAATTTTTTTTTTTTTTTTTTTGTATTTTTAGTAGAGACGGGGTATCACTGTGTTAGCCAGGATGGTCTCGATCTCCTGACCTCGTGATCCGCCCGTCTCGGCCTCCCAAAGTGCTGGGATTACAGGCTTGAGCCACCGCACCCGGCCTAAATTAAAGTTTTAATGAAAGGAAACCAGAGCGACAAGCAGGATTCTCCAAAAACAGCCCTAGATACTTATGCCAGGTTGCCTAGAAGAATGCAGGCTCCAGAGGGAGGGTTCTATATCCCACAGTCTTGTATTCATGCCCTTGTGTAATCTCCTTCCTTTGAGTGTGGACTGCACCTTGTGTCTTGCTTCTAACAAAAGAATATGGCAAAAGTGATGAGATATCACTTCCGTAGTTAGGTTACAAAAGACTGTGACTCCCATCTCCTAGCGCTCTCTCTCTCTCTCCCTCTCTCTCTCTCTCTCTCTGCCTTGCTTTCTCGTCTTTTACGCTTCTCTGAAAAATGTCGAAGAGGCTTGAGTGGCAAAGAACCGAGAATGAACTCTGCCCAACAGCTAGCAAGGAAATAATACCAACAACCAAAAAGATTGAATCCTGTCAACGACCACTGAGTAAGCTTGGAAGTGGATCCTACCTTGTTAAACCCCCACGTGACTGCAGTCCAGTCTGATGCTTTGATTATAGTTTCATGGGAGACCCTAAAGAAGAAGACTTAGTTAAATTGTGCTGTGATTCCTGACACACAGACACTGTAAAATTATGAATGTGCTTTGTTTAAACTGTTAAATTTGGGGTAATTTGTTACACAGCAGTAGATAACTAATACACCTACCAAACCTCCCATGGCTTCCCCAGATTTCCAAGCACTCAGCAGCTGCTATTTCACAACTGAAAACTGCTGACACTAAGGTCAGAAAGCCTGGTGACCAAATAAATCTGTAGGTAGGAGTTGGCTTTCACACTTGCCCCATGTTTGAGGTCAAGTTATCTGAAAATAGATCCTTACCCAAGATTAAAGATTATCTTGTGCAAGTCATTTATTATAGAACTCTTTCTAAGGAAACGTATAAAGGAGTGGGGAAAAGCAAGGCAGAGAAGGAGAAGACAAGCAAAGATGTGATCCTCGATGAAGTCTGGAGAAGAGTAGCTTTAGCTTGATCCTACAGAAAAACTCTGGGGTCTAAGTTACTTCTCAGATTTGTTCTGTGCAAAGGCAAGACAAACTCTGAGCCATTTGTTATTGACTGGGGAAGGTCAGGAGTTGGTGGGATGTGACCTCCCAAGCACTTTTTACCCTTTGTGCTTCTGGGAAGACAACTCTAGTAGTCCAAGGATTGTGTGATGAAGAGGAGTCTTACAGTATGGACTATATGAACCAAAAGCACAATGACACTGAAGAAGGAGAGCACAGACCTGGCAAAACACATTTGAGAAGATCTGAACAGATAACAGCAGGGTGCACTACTACACCCTTTAAAAAAACCTACTGAAGCACGTTTGTCTAGCTCTGACCTGGTGCAAGCACACCTCTACACAGGATACTGGGAAATGGGGATGCCTGCTCTCTATGTGACTTCCAGCCTGCCTTTCCTTCAAGTGTTAAAGACAGAAACTTTGCAGTGTCTTGAATTTATAATATAATTTTTTTTTAACTTATAAATACAGTGTACCTTAAAAAAAAAGTTGATTCACATGACCATAAGTAACAAAATTAAAATGTTCTAATCATGGATTTATAAAAATTAGATGATCTGATGGTGACGTTGGAGAGAACAAAATGTAAATATTATGCTGTATAAACCAATATGTGGGAGGATTCATTAATCTTGTATAGTTGAATTCATTCCCACAGTCTAAGAACCAATCTGAGGCAGAGCACAGGTGTGGTAGCAGAGACCTCTGTGACAGGGACAGATGTGCTAGCAGGGGCCCTCTGTGCTGCGTCTCTGTGACTTTGAACAAAGCCACATTTCTTTGCCCAGAATTAGAACCAGAAGATTCTATTTGGTTCTTTTGTTAAAATTATTATATTCATGACAATTAATATATACACCTTATCCTTCTTCAAACCTGGTTGGCTTGGTTATTATTTAGTAAGTCTTTTACTTTCACAAAAGAATATTGCTAAATAAAATGCTCTGGTGGACACAATGCATAAAATGGGTTATGTGTGCCTTCTGACCACCTACATATGTATCTGGATTTTCCATAGTCTCATGAATGCTCAGTTGTAGTAAAAGCCTAGGACATTAAAGATGGGGCTCCTCCCTGCACTTGAGTCCCAGCATGCAAAAGTTAGCAACATCCAAGGCCACCGAGTGAAATGAAACAACAAATGAACCAAAAAAGCAAAGTGATCTGAGGATACTCACTCTAATGAGTGATGTCTTCCACGTTTGTGTCTTTATCTGGTGCCAATCTGTAGGTTGATTCTGACATGCAATAGAATCACAGGTGCCGTCAAGTTACTTCAGCTTCTGACTGTCCATCTATCAAAAGAAGTCACCTCAGAGTGCTAAGAATGGCTGCACAATCTCAGCCAGACAACTGATGTTGCTAAAGGAAGACCATCAAAATGTCCAGTAGCTCAAAACTGACAATCATCCACCACTCGCTTGCTGGTGGTGAAGTATCCACCAAGAAAAAGTGTAAGACCAGACTGCAAAGCAGTAAGACAAGTCATTTACTGGGGTCCTAGGCATTGCAATTTGAGGAACAGATCCTGCTAGAAGCCAAATTGTGTTCTGGAGACAGAGAGGGGAGTAGTAATGTAAAAGAAAGCCAAGGGTGATTACACAAGTTGTTTTCAAGTAATTAATGTTGAAAGAGTCTGGCTTACTACATTATTCCATAGTTGATTGGTTGCTGCTGTTCAAGAGTCACAGTGCTGGTGAAATTTTGCTGTGTTGCAAAATGTGTGGTTGTTGAGGTTTGGGCCAGTTTAAAGGTTCAAGGCAAAATTTCAGGGTTTTTTTTTTTTTTTTTTTCTTTGTTTGACAAGGTTGCAGGTCATACAGATAGTCTTTAGAATGGCTTCTCAAATTTATTTTAGGCCTCTGAACCAGAGAGATGCCATTTTGTATATCACATTTCACAGAAGGAAGAATATTCATTATAACTTTGCCTAATCTGGGGAGGGGCTGCCGGGAGGCAGGTGTTACTCACATAGAGGATTAGCCCTACCGAACAAAATTATCAGGTACTTTCCCCCAAAAAATAGTCAATAAAGTGAGACTTTGAGGCTGATTACCTGCCAATTTGACATTTGAAGCTAATAGAATAGTCTGACAGATAACTTTAAGTCACTACTTTTTAATACATTGGTAAAGTTTCCATAACTTTCTTTTCTTTTTATATAACTCTTTAAGATAAAGGTTGTGAATTTCACTTTTTCACTTGCTCTCAAAAGAAAAAAATACTGGGAGCATACCCAGGAGCCGCATGTACTGGGTGGAGGTTCAGAGATAATGAAGGATAGAAGAGAACAGGAAAAAGGAGAGCATGGCAAGTGCACTCATAAGAGCAAAGTTCACACGTCCAAATGTCATTAATGTAAAGATTTCTGGGATAGCTTAAAGCAAACCTAAAACTTCACATAAAGGCACTTATGAGAACTTTCTTTTGCCTTAAACATTTTTTCCCTTTCTTTTCCTTTTCTTTCTTTTCCTTTTCTTTCTTTTCCTTTTTTGTAATCGCAAATTGAGAGACCCTCAATTGTTTCCTAGGAGGCAGATTTTTTGGGAAAAGCCAACATCCATTGGTTTTTAATGGGGCTTCTCACAGGAATTTTGGTACCTGGATAATGAATCAGATAAGAATTAGCTATTTCACTTTCTCATTACCAGTATCTCCAGGTAGGCTTGACCTCTGTGTGCCCCAGGCTTTCTTGAAGAGGTTTGGTTCATTATTTTGAAGCAACAGGTCAACTGTTATCTTACTGCAATCATTTCCTGCCATCAGACTGTCACAAATCTTTAGAATACAAAACTGATATTTTGAATGTTAATACTGGCTCAGCAATGTATCATTTATCTATAGCCATGAATGAAACTTTCACTTTTTAATGGCATCACAGATTGTATGATTTTTTGAAAATGTTATTTTATAAGTATGTTCTTCAGATTGCTTAGAGTCTTTCAACCACTACATCAAATTGGAAGAAGAATTTAATAAATATAAAGAAAATAGTTACTTTATTGTAATTGTAATGATATACTATGTGGAAACAACTATTGATTTTACTTACCATTAATTACCTAAGAGGCCAAGAGGAAATAATTTTTTTAAAGCAATTCTCAATTGTCTGTGGAATTCATGTATATCTGTAGGAGACTACGCTGGATTGTCCTCTTGAGAAAATAGCCATCAGTAAGAATAGCCATGCAATTTTCATAATTATGTTTCTTACTTTACTGGTTAGAAAAATGGTATCCAAAAGGCATCCTGAAGTCAAATTTCATCAGCATTATGTAAGTGAAAAACTTTCACTAAAAAACAAATAAATTAATTATTTGTCTTGAAATTGTACACTGTGCACTATAAAATATATACATTATTTTTTCTGTATTTACTTATTTATTTGTTTTTACACGAACAAGTTCTTTAGTGATTATTTCTGAGATGTTGGTGCACCCATCACCTGAGCAATGTACCCTTTACTGAATATGTAGTCTTTTATCCCTCACTTCCCTCCCACCCTTTCCCCTGAGCCCTGCAAGTCCATTGTATTATTTTTATGCCTTTTTGTCCTCATATCTTAGCTGCCACTTGTAAGTGAGAACATAAAGTATTTGGTTTTTCATTCCTGAGTCACTTCACTTAGAATAATGGTCTCCAATTCCACACAGGTTTCTACTAATACCATTATTTTGTTCCTTTTTACTGCTGAGTAGTATTCCATTTTATACTGTTTTCCATAGTGGCTGTACTACGCTCCTACTGACAGTGTAGAAATATTCCCTTTCACCACATTCACTCCAACATGTATTATTTTTTATTTTTTGATTATGACAATTCTTGCAGGAGTAAGATAGTGTCGCATTGTGGTTTTCATTTGAATTCCCTGATCATTAGTGATGTTGAGCATTTTTTATATATTTGTTCATCATTTATGTATCTCTTTTTGAGAATTGTCTATTCATGTCCTTAGCCCACTTTTTGATGGGGTTGTTTGCTTTTTTCTTGCTGCTTTGTTTGAGTTACTTATAGATTCTGGATATTAGTCGTTAGTCTTAGTATAGATTGTGAAGGTTTTCTTTCAGTCTTTGGGTTGTCTGTTAACTCTGCTGATTATTTCTTTTGCTGTGCAGAAGCTTTTAAGTTTAATTAAGTTCCATCTATTTATTTCTGTTTTTGTTGCATTTGCTTTTCAGTTCTTGGTCATGAAGTGTTTGTCTAAGCTAATGTCTAGAAGGGTTTTTTCCAAAGTTGTCTTCTAGAATTTTTGTAATTTAAAGCCTTAGATTTAGGTCTTTGATCCATCTTGAGTTGATTTTTGTATAAGGTGAGAGATGAGAATACAGTTCTACATGTGGGTTGCCAATTATTCCAGCACCATTTGTTGATTAGGGTGTCTTTTCTCCACTTTACGTTTTTGTTTGCTTTGTCAAAGATCAGTTGGCTGTATTTGGATTTATTTCTGGATTGTCTACTCTGTTCCATTGATTTGTATGCCTATTTTTATACCAGTACCATGCTGTTTTGGTGACCATGGCCTTATATTATCGTTTGAAGTTGGGTAATATGATGTCTCTAGATTTGTTCTTTTTGCTTAGTTTTGCTTTGGCTATTGAGGCTCTTTTTTGGTTCCATATAAATTTTACGATTTTTTTTTCTTGTTCTTTGAAGAATGATGGTGCTATTTTGATAAGAATTGCATTGAATTTATAATTACTTTTGACAGTATGGTCATTTTCACATATATTGGTTCTGTCCATCCATGAGCATGGAATATGTTTGCATGTGTGTGTCATCTATGATTTCTTTCAGTCGTGTTTTGTAGTTTTCCTTGTAGAGGTCTTTCATGTCCTTGATTAGCTATATTCCTATGCTTTTATTTATTTATTTTTTTCGCAGCTGCTGTGAAAGGGATTGAGTTCTTGATTTGATTCTCAGCTTGGTCGCTGTTGGTGTATAGCAGAGCTACTGATTTGTGTACATTAATTTTGTATCCTGAAATTTGACAAATTTATTTACCAGTTCTAGGAGCTTTTTAGGTGAGTCATTAGGGTTTTCTAGGTATATTATCATGTCATCAGCAAAGAGGGACAATGTGGCTTCCTCTTTACTGATTTGGATTCCCTTCATTGCTTTCTCTTGTCTGATTCCTCTGGCTAAGACTTCCAGTACTATGTTGAATAGAAGTAGTGAAACTGGGCATCCTTGTCTTGTTCAAGTTCTCAGGGAGAATGCTTTCAACTTTTCCCCATTTAGTGTAATGTTGGCTGTGGGTTTATCATAGATGACTTTTGTTACCTTAAGGTATGCTCCTTCTATGCCAGTTTTGCTGAGGGTTTTAATCATAAAGGAGTGCTGGATTTTGTCAAATGCTTTTTCTGCATCTATTGAGATGATCATGTGACTTTTGTTTTAAATTCTGTTTATGTGGTGTATCACGTGTATTGACTTGTGTATGTTAAATCATCTTTGCATCCCTGGTATGAAACCCACTTGATCAGGGTGAATTATCTTTGTGATATGCTGTTAGATTGGTTAGCTAGTATTTTGTTGGGGATTTTTGCATCTATTATGTTAATCATATAATATGTTCATCAGGGATTTTGGTCAGTAGTGCTTTTTGTTGTTGTTCTTATGTCCTTTCCTGGTTTTAGTATTAGGGTGGTACTGGCTTCATAGAATGATTTAGGAAGGATTCCCTCTTTCTCTATCTTTGGGAATAGTGTCAACAGGATTGGAACCAATTCTTTGAATATCTGATAGAATTCAGTTGTGAATCCATCCGGTCCTGCACATTTTTGTGGGTTATTTTTTAATTACCATTTCAGCCTTGCTGCTTGTTATTGATCTGTTCA
>NW_012115988.1:1568737-1571763 GCF_000951035.1 Colobus angolensis palliatus
GTTCCAGGATGTAGTTTAAATCCATTGTTTCTTTCTTGACTTTTTGTTTTGATGGCCTGTCTAGTGCAGTCAGTAGAGTATTAAAGTCCTCTACTATTATTGTGTTGCTGTCAATCTCATTTCTTAGGTCTAGTAGTAACTATTTTATAAATTTGGGAGCTCTAGTATTAGGTGCATATATATTTAGGATTGTGATATTTTCCTGTTAGACTAATCTTTTTATTATTATATAATGTCCCTTTTTGTCTTTTTTAACTGCTGTTGCTTTAAAGTTTGTCTTGTCAGATGTTAAAAATAGCTACTTCTGCTTGCCTTTGGTGTCCATTTAAGTGGAATATATTTTTCCACCCCTATACCTTAAGTTTATGTGAGTCCTTATGTGTTGGGTGAGTCCTTGAAGACAGCAGATACTTGGATGGTGATTTCTTATCCATTCTGCCATTCTGTATCTTTTAAGGAGTATTTAGGCCATTTACATTCAATGTTAGTATTGAGGTATGAGGTTCTGTTCTATTAATCATGCTATTTGTTGCCTGAATAACTTAGTTTTATTTTTTTTCATTGTGTCATTGTGTTATAGGTCCTGTAAGATTTGTGCTTTAAGGAGATTCTCTTTTTGTGTATTTCAAGGATTTGTTTCAAGATTTAGAGCTCCTTGTAGTGCTGACTTGATAGTGGTGCATTCTGTCAGCATTTGTTTGTTTGAAAAATATTTTATCTTTCCTTCATTTATGAGGCTTAGATACAAAATTCTTGGATACAAAATTCTTTGCTGATAGTTGTTTTGTTTAACAAGGTTAAAGATAAGACCCCAATCCTTTCAAGCTTATAGGGTTTCTGCTGATAAATCTTCTGTTAATCTAATACGTTTTCCTTTATAGGTTAACTGATTCTTTTGCCTCACAACTCTTAAGATTCTTTTCTTTTTCTTGACTTTAGATAACCTGATGACTATGTGGTGAGGCAATGATCTTTTTTCAATAAATTCCCCAGATATTCTTTGAGCTTCTTGTGTTTGGATGTCTAGATCTCTAGCAAGGTCAGGGAAATTTTCCTTAATTATTCCCTAAAATATGTTTTCCAAACTTTTAGATTTCTCTTCTTCCTTGGGAACACCAATTATTCTTAGATTTGGTCACTTAACATAATCACAAAGTTCTTTAAGTCTTTCTTCATTTTTAAAAATTATTACTTTTTTGTGTTGTTTTGATTAGGTTAATTCAAAAGCATTGTTTTCAAGCTCTTAAGTTCTTTCTTCTACTTGTTTGATTCTATTGTTAAGACTTTCCAGTGCATTTTGCATTTCTCTAAGTGTGTCCTTTATTTCCAGTAGTTGTGACTTTTTTTTTTTTTTACTTATTCAATTTCACTAGAGATTTTCCATTTTTATCCTGTATCATTTTTTGATTTAAAAATTTTTTTTTTTTTGAGACGGAGTCTCACTCTGTCACCCAGGTTGGAGTGCAGTGTCGTGATCTTGGCTCACTGCAAGCTCCGCCTCCCAGATTCACGCATTCTCCTGCCTCAGCCTCCCGAGTAGCTAGGACTACAGGTGCCTGCTACCATGCCCAGCTGATGTTTTATATTTTTAGTAGAGACGGTTTCACCATGTTAGCCAGGATGGTCTCGACCTCCTGACCTCCTGATCCACCTGCCTCAGCCTCCCAAAGTGCTGGGATTACAGGCGTGAGCCACTGCACCTGGCCTATGTTTTGATTTTTTAAAGTTGGACTTCACCTTTCTCTGGTGCTTCCTTCATTAGCTTAATAATCAAACTTCTGGGCCAGACGGGGTGGCTCACGCCTGTAATCCCAGCACTTTGGGAGGCCGAAGCAAGCAGATCACAAGGTCAGGAAATAAAGACTATCCTGGTTAACACAGTGAAACCCCGTTTCTACTAAAAATACAAAAAAATTAGCCAGGCATGGTGGTGCATACCGGTAGTCGCAGCTACTCGGGAGGCTGAGACAGGAGAATCACTTGAACTCCGGAGGCAGAGGTTGAAGTGAGCCAAGATCGCACCACTGCACTCCAGTCTGGGCGACAAAGCAAGACTCTGTCTCAAAAAAATAAAATAATAAAATAAATAAATAAATAACCAAACTTCTGGATTCTTTTTCTGGCAATTCAGAGATTTTGTCTTGGTTTGGATCTGTTGCTGGTGAGCTAGTGTGATCTTTTGTCAGTGTTAAAGAATCTTGTTTTGTCTTATTACCAGAATTATTTTCCTGGTTCCTTCATTTGGATAGACTATGTCCGAGGGAAGATCTGGCACTCAAGGGCTGCTGTTCGTATTCTTTTGGCACACAGGGTGCGCCCTTGATTTGGTGCTCTCCCCCTTCCCCTAGGGTTGGACTTCCCTAGAGTCAAACTGCAGTGATTGTTATTTCTCTTCTGGATCTAGCCACCTAGGAGAGCTACCAGGCTCCAGGCTGGTACTGGGGAGTGTCTGCAAAGAGTCCTGTGATATAATCCACTTTCAGGTCTCTCAACCATGGATACCAGCACCTGCTCCAGTGGAGGTAGCAGGGGAGTGAAGTGGACTCTGTGAGGGTCCTTGGTCATATTTTTGTTACATTCACTGGGTTTTGTGTTGGTTGGCCTCCATCCAGAAGGTGGTGCTTTCAAGAGTGCATCAGTTGCAGTAGAGAGGATACAAGCTTGCCCTAGGGTCAGCAGTGGGTGGGGCCTTGGAGCTCCCAAAAAATTATGTTCTTTGTCTTCTGCTACCAGGGCAGGTAGAGAAAGACCATCAGGTTGGGGCAGGGTTAGGGGTGTCTGAGTTTAGAGTCTTCTTGGGCAGGGCTTGCTGTGGTTGCTGTGGGGGTGGGGAGTGAGGTTCCCAGGCCAATGAAGTTATACTCCCATGGGGATTATGCCTGTATCTGCTGTGTCACACAGTTCACCAGGGAAGTGGGAGAAAGTTGGCAGCCAAAGGCCTCACCCAGTTCCCACATGGCCCACAGCCCAAAAGGCTGGTCTCACATCCACAGTGCCCCCTTAACAGTAACAAGTTTATTTCCAGA
>NW_012115988.1:1572078-1584660 GCF_000951035.1 Colobus angolensis palliatus
AAAATTAAAAATATCTTTATAGTCTTATTTTTCACTTAAGAACAGAATTTGCCTGTTTATTTCTGCAGAAAAAAAACCCCGAATAAACATCTACATTTTTTTCTTACACATACAAACTCTAAAATGTTAACTCCTCTATATCACTATTATTCTATTTTATTTAAAAATTCAAGTTCTAATATTTTTCAACCTGAAAAGATTTATGCTCCCTTTAATCTGTGTGAGTAAAATTATTATCAGTGTGAAATTCAATGATATTTATATGTTACACCTACTAGCAAAAGATATGTCTGGTGAGAGCACAACAGAACAAAATGTAACCTTTGCAGGACTGGAATTACTTATAGATACCTTGGAGGAGTCACTTGGGCTGGATGTGAAATATGAGCAAGTATCAGACAGTAAGTGATGGTTCAAATATATTCCAGGTAGAGGGCAAAGAAATGGCACAGGTTAGATTGACCACATAGTAAGGGATTGCAGACAGGATTTGATGGGGGGTTTAACCACTTTGACCTAAAAAATATTCACTAATCCTGGGATCCTTGCCTCATTGGATCTGATTTATCTCTAAGTAAACCAGACTTTGTTGGATATACAATACATCAAACTACACAATTTGGAGATGATGGTAGTAAACAACATGGTTATGAAGATGATAGTCATCATGATATAAGAGGAAATTATGTTTGTCTTGTTTCTATGGTAAAATTTATCAAGCTAAAAGAAGGACCTAAGAAGTTTAAAAGAGATTCTGCATACAATACCATAGTTATTGAACAAAAGTTGTATTAACTACATTGTTAATAATGCTTTCATTAATTTTGATCATGTGATCTTTGAATTACACTTTTGGAAGCAGTGACAAGGAAAATTAACCAAAACCAACCAGGCAAACAAAAAAGAAGACCAACAATCTGTTGTTTATATATCAAGTACAGTATAACATCTTCTCTATAATGTTTTCTGAAACAGATCTAGGCCTCTTTTCACTCCCATATCATCTCTGGTAATACTGCAATTGTTGCTTTTATCACACTGTATTATAATTACCTTTCACTTTAGTATCTTCCTAACTATATTGTGCCTTGAATCCAGGTTTATCTTTGGAAATCCAGTCCCTAGATTAATGCATAATAAATAATTGGTATAAAATAAACAGATAATTGATTGCCAATAACTACATATTATACTAGAAAGACTAACAAGTCTAAGAAGAAAAAAAAATTGATACATTAATGAATGAAGACAGTAAGTGTATAAACAGCCCCAGAGAGATGAATTTGCTTTCGTTTTACTGTTCTAATGGGGAAAAATGTCAGGAATAATTTTTGGAGCACCTTTGCTATGTCACTTTATATAATGGTATATTCCATTTTAGTATGGTCAAAAATAATTTAGGATCAAACTTTAACTGTCTTTAGTGAAATGTCAGTATCAGGACACCTATCAACTTTTCAGAATTACATGCTTGAAGCTTCATCAATATAATTATGTGTGGAATGAATGAGTGAAGCTCTGCTTTTAGATAAATGACCTGCTGAATTTCCACAGTGAATAATTTCCCAAGAAAGTATGAAAAAATGCTTTGCAATAAAATAATATCTTAAGCCCAATAGAAGTAGTGCAAATTCATTTCTAAAGTGTAATGTAATTCTGTAAACAGGATAACTACTTGCAAAATAAACTTCTGGATAAATGAAATATTTCATGTATCCACTTTGCTTAATGGTAGGTACACCTCTATAAAAAGGTGTAGATTGACCTAGAACTGACAATAAAATTTAATGTTGTTTCGCTAGATCAGAGATAGTTTAGAGATAAGGAAGTCTGTGAAAAAAATATAAAACAATTAAAGCCAAAGAAGATATCTAAGTATGAAATATTAAACTATGTTCTAAATGCTAGCAATAAATAAATAAACAGGAGAAATTCAAAAAGTCAGTTTTAATGTATAATACTCCTAAAGTGATCTCAACTTTTTTCCTGAATGTAAAATCATCATCTCAACAAGTTACAGTAAAACATAGTTTAAAAATCTTCTAAAATCAAATGCCTTTAGAACTAGCAATGGCTCTTCCTCTCCCAAATACTTTATTTTTGTACCTCTATACACTTGTGGAATCAATTATTTTTCTGCATAGTATAAGAAAAGAAATGCAGGTGTAAAACTGACTGAACATGAAAAGAAAAATAAAGAAGAATATGATTTTCATCTTATCAGCAAAATACTGGTATTGAAAAATTACCGCTATAGTTCTTTTAGTCTGAGCATATAAAAAATGTGATTTTCTGACAATGTAATGACCAATAATGTGACATTATAGTCAAACTTTGAAATGTAAAAGACAAAGAGAGAATTCCAGAAGAACAAGAGATAAGTATCTAGTCACATATACGGGAACCCCCATCAGAATAACTGTAATTCTCATCACAAATCTTACAGGCCAGGAAAGAATAAAATGGTATATCCCAAGTACTGAAATACAAAGAAACACACACACACAATGCCAAACAAGGATATTATACCCAGTAAGTTTATTCTTCATAAATGAAAAAGAGTAAAGCATTTTGCAGACAACCAGAAACAGAGAATTTATCACCACTAGACTGACCTCACAAAAGATGCTTAAAGGAATCCTATGCATGGAAGCAAAACGACAATATCTATCAACACGAAAACACATAAAAGTATAAAACTCACTGGTAAAGCAAACACATAAATGAGGAAGAGAAGACACAAATGTTACCGCTTCAGAAAATTACCAAAGTGTGATGATAAACAACGAGAGAAAGAGAGAACAAAGGATACGCAAAACTAACAGAAAACAATAAAATGACAGGAATAAGTCCTCACATATCAATAAAAACCTTGAATGTAAAAAATAAAATAAAATCTTTTATTGAAAATATATAGACTGGCTCAATGGATTTGAAAAGAAAAACAAAAACAAGCCCCAACTATAGTCTGCATAGAAGAAACTTATCTCACCTGTAAAGACACCACAGATTGAAAGTAAAGGAATGGAAAAAGATATTCCATGCATATACGTATCAAAAGTGAGCAGGACTAGCTATACTTATATCAGATAAAACACACTTTAAGTCAAAAATAGTGAAAAGAAACAAATAAGGTCATTATATAATGATAAAGGGATCAATTCAACAAGACAATGTAACAATTGTAAATCTATGTGCACTTGACAGTGGAGCAGGATATCTAGTGAATAATATTAGATCTAAAGAGAGAGACAGAGTCCAAGACAATGATAACCGGTAATGTCAACAGCCCACTCTTGCCATTAAACAGATCATCTAGAGAGAGAATGAACAAAGAAACGTTAGATTTAAAGTGTACTTTAGACCAAATGAACCTAATAGACATCTAAGAACATTTTATCCAACAGATGGAGAATACACATTTTTCTCATCAGCACATGGAACATTCTCCAGGAGACACAATATGTAGGGCCACAAAACCAATCTCAACCAATTTTAAACTATCAAAACCATACCACATACCTTCGTAGACTACAGTGGAATACACCCAGAAACCAGTAAGAAGAGGAATTTTGGAAACAATAAGCATACTTACAATTAAGCAATATTCTCCTGAATGACCATTGGGTCAAGAAAAAAATACGGAGGACATAAAAATGTGAAACAAATAAAATCTAAACACAGCATGCCGAAACCTGTGGGATACAAAAAATGCAGTGCTAACATGGAAGTTTATAGCAATAAATGCTTGTATCAGAAAAGCAGAAAGATTTCAGAAAAACAATTTAAAAATTCACCTTAAGGAATTAGAGAAGCAAGAACTAATCAAAGCCAATATTAGTAGAAGAAAAGAAGTAATAAAGATCAGAGCAGAACTAAACAAATAGAGACTAAAAAAATACAAAGAATCAATAAATCAAAGATTTGGTTATTTGAAAAGATGAACAAAATTAATACTAGCTTAACTAAGCAAGAAGAAAAGGAGAGAAGACCCAAGTCAACAAAATCAGAAATGAAAAAAGAGACACAACAACTGATACGACAGAAATACAAAGGATCATCAGAGACTGTTATGAGCAACTATATGCTAATAAATTGGAAAACTTATAAATAGATTCCTGTACACATCTAACCTATTAAGACTGAATCAGGAAGAAACAGAAAACCTAAACAGGCTGATAATGAGTGATAAGATTGAATCAGTAATACAAAGCATCCCAATAAAGAAAAGCCCAGGACCAGATGGCTTCACTGCCAAATTCTACCACACTTAGAAAGAAAACCTAACATAACTTCATCTCAAACTGTCCACAAAAATGAAGAGGAAATATTTACTAACTAATTATGTGAGGCCAGTAATATCTTGTTATCAAAACCAGACAAGGACACAACAAATAAAGAAAACTACAAGCCAATATCTCTCATGAACATAGACACACAAATTCTCGACACAATATTAGCAAACTGAGTTCAAAAGCACATTAAAAAGATAATACATCACTGTCAAGTGTGATTTATCCCAGGCTGTAAGGATGGTTCAGCATATGCAAATCATATCAAGAAAATGAAAGACAAAACCCAATAGATGCAGAAAAAGCATTCCAGCCAACTTGCTGCAAATGATAAGATTTTGTTCATTTTTATGACTTAAATATATTCCATTGTGTGCATGATGGAATATACCCATATTTCTCAGCAGTTTTATTCATTTCATTGTTTTTTTTGTCTATTCTTATCTGCCTGTCTTATTTCAGAAAGATAGTCTTCAGCTTTTGGATTCTTTCCTCTGCTTGTTCTATTCCATTATCTATATTTGTGATTGCATTGTGAAGTCTTGTGTTGTGCTTTTCAGTGATATCAGGTCGGTTATGTTCCTCTCTAAACTGGCTATTCTGGTTATCAGCTCCTGCAATGCTCTATCATGATTCTTTGCTTCTTTGCATTGGGTTACAACATGCTCCTTTAGCTCAGTGAAGTTAGTTATTATCCACCTTCTGAATCCTACTTCTGTCCATTCACCCATCTCAGCCTCAGCCAAGTTCTGTGTCCTTGCTGGAGAGGTGTTGCAATTATTTAGAGGAGAAGAGGCACTCTGGCTTTTTGAGTTTTTAGTGTGTATTTGTATTGATTCTTTCATACCTTTGTGGGCTTATTTACCTTTGATCTTTGAGGTTGCTGATCTTTGAATGGGTTTTTTGTGGGGTCTTTTTTATTGGTGGTGGTGGTGTTGCTTTCTGTTTGTTTGTTTTTCTTATATCAATCAGGCTTCTCTTCCATGGGGCTGCTGTGGCTTGCTTGGGGTCCACTCCAGACCCTAATCCCCTGGGTCCCTCCCAGACCTGGAGGTATCATCAATGGAGGCACCTCCCTTAGCAGGGGGTGTGAGCTCCCCTAGCTCCATGCCACTTATGGGTGGGCTGTTGCCCCACCCTGCTTTTCCTCACTCTTTGTGGGTTGCATTTACCACCTAGTCAGTCTCAATGTGAGAACCTGGGCACCTCAGTTGAAGGTATAGAACTTACTCACCATTTTTGTTCTTCTCCAAGACAGCAGCAGATTGCAGCCACTTCTAATTGGCCATCTTGGCCCACCCCCCTAGCCACTTCTTACAATTATTATTGTATTTGTTTCTCCCTATTTAGTTGCAATCTACCTTTGCAATGATATTTAAAAGTGTGACTCTAGTAAGCATCATATAGTTGGATCTTTTCAATCTCTGTCATTTAATTTTAATATTATGTTAATATTTAATGAAACTGTTAATATGCTTTGATTTAGGTCTAGTATTTTATTATTTGTTTACTTTTTTCCCCTGCTGACTTTTGACCTCCCTGTGTTTTCTTCCTTGGATCATTTAAATGATTTTTAGTTTTCCATTTCAATTTATTTATAGGCTCCTTTGCTTTATTCTTTTCTATGATTTTTAGGAGTTTCTAAAGTGATTGAAATAATCATACCCAACTTGTTACAGCCTGCTGGAAGTGAATATTGCACTGCTTCATTTTAAATGTAGAAATCTCACAACCATACATATATCTACCTACCATCATATTATACTGTAGTTGTCATAATATTACATTTACATGTATGAAAATTCTGATGTTATAACACTTGCTTCGAAAACATACATACTTTATAGAATTTAAGAAAACCATATTATTTTATATGTTTTTGGGTTTTAGGTATGTTCTTAGTTACCATTTCTAATGTTCTTCATTCCTTAAGATTCAGATTATTCTCTGGCATCTTTTACTTCAAACTGAAGACTTTGGTTTTGCATATTTTATAAAGCAGACCTACTGTCAACAAATAATTTCAATTTTTTATTCTAGTAAAGCAAAACAAAACAAAAATTGTTTATGTATTGTGCCTTCATTCCTATGGAATATTTTCTATGAATATAGAACTCTCATTGATCCCCTTTTTTCTTAAGCACTTTGTAGATGTTATTCTGCTGATCTAGCCTCCATATTTTCTGATAAGAAAATCATGACAATTCAATTGCTGGTTTTCTTTTCTTTCTCTTTCTCTCTCTCTCTTTTTTTCTTTTTTCTTTTTTCTTTTTTTTATTGATACAGAGTCTCACTCCATCACCCAGGCTGGAGTGCAGTGGTGCAATCTCGACTCACTGCAACCTCCGCCTCCCCAGTTTAAGCAATTCTCCTGCCTCAGCCTCTCAAGTAGCTGGAATTACAGGTGCCCATTATTTTTCCCTTCAAATATTTTTGTATTATTTCTTTATCTTTGATTTTCAGCAGTTTAATTATGATATGTATAATAGTGCTTTTCTGGACTGTAGTGGAAATGGCAGTAGAATTTGGAATTTGAAAATGTGAGCTTGAATACTAGACTGGCCACTTACTTGCCATGTAACTTTAGGCAAGTCAATTCTCAGAATCCAACATCTTAGCTGTAAAATGAGAATTGTATAATCTGCATTATAAAATTGTTGAGAGGATCAAACAAAATAACACATGTAAAAGTGCTCTGTAAGGTGCAATATGAAGCATACAATGTTTGGTGATGACTAAATTGAGGGTCAAAAAAGCTAGGTAATGACCCATCTATTGAAGCTGGATTGGTAACTCTAGGTATGTCTAACCCAAAAGTTTATGGTTTTTCTATGTTTCCATGTTGCTTCCATTTACGTGATGACAATTCTCTCTTAACTATTCTTTCCAAATACACCTTTGAGTACATACTATGGCTCAGTTACTAAATTGGGCACTGAGGACAGAATGATACATCCTAGTACCTGTCCTCGAGGAGTTCCACGTGCCATCCTCTTCACTGTGTTGTCTCCTCTCCAGTTTCTGTATTCTTTTGGTTGCTTTTAGGAAATTCAGGTGGTTAGTTTTATATTGTTTAGAGATATGTAAGTGTTATTTGCAAGATTGGTCTAATACAAGTTACTTAAACACTACAAGAAGCAGAACCCCTGTCCATGAGTTTTGAATTTTGCTGTCTAGTTGCTTGATCACTTATATAGTTGCTTGATCACTTATGTAGATTTGGAGAAATTAAAAACCAAGCTGCTACTGCTGCCCCATCTGAAAATATTCTTATATTTTTAAAAATATAAACCCAATGCCACCACTATTCTTTCTGTAATGCAGTGTTGGTCCAGATTACTACTTCTTGTAAAGAGCAACAATATTTATTTGAGTTTCACTGCTAAGAAGTAAGAGATCAGCAGCATAAATTCAATTACAGATTCTTTCAGTGTAT
This sequence comes from Colobus angolensis palliatus, assembly GCF_000951035.1. Taxonomy (NCBI): domain Eukaryota; kingdom Metazoa; phylum Chordata; class Mammalia; order Primates; family Cercopithecidae; genus Colobus; species Colobus angolensis. The sequence continues at coordinate 1,579,807 of NW_012115988.1, forward strand.
TTCTACCTTCCTTCACTCATTTATACCTGTTGTCTCCTATTTCTAATACTGCAATATTTCATATTTCTGCTGTTGATCATACACTTACTCTTGTAGCTGTCAGAATTAAATAACCAGTTCCAAATGCCCCACTTGTTGAGTAATTTTGCAGGTAAGATTAAAAGGTTTCGTTGGAGGCCTGTTCTAACAACATGAGTGAAAAACAGATACCTGTTTTGTAAACTCAGCCTCTCGGAGTCTTTTTCTATTGATCGATGTCTCAGTTCTCTTCCAAAATGATACTGATCCACCTACAAAGGTAAAGAAATAATATTCATAAACTAAGTTATTATCGACTTGACCATTTTCCATAGCAAATTTCAATGAAATCAGCTTTTTACCTACAACCTTCTTCTATTTGTATTTCTCTTTGTAATCTTCCTATCTGTTATCTCTGAGATACCATATTAATGAGATTTGGATAGAATATGATGGGTAAACCATCAGTGTTCATTTCAGCTGAGATTTTTTTTTTTTTTTTTTGGTTTTGAGCAGCTCAAATTATGCCGTATGATAATGCTGGCATTTTACTACTAGACAGTGTTCTGTAAAGCATTACAAGACACTTGGAAATAATCCAGATGCTTGCTGGGAATGACTCATTTTATGTTGATGCTAACTTGCAATGCTGACACCATTAGCTACTTTAGATTGGTAGAAACCCTCTCCTCCAAATTTTGATTTTGGGTAAACAGGTTGAACTATGATAACATTGTCACAGCCTTCTCTTAGTGAAATTCAACCCCCCGACCTTATCTTGGATCATCTGAAAACTGGCAGATTCACATGCTACTTTCACTGAATGCAGAACTTTCTTGCAATGACCCTAGCATCTTGTTCTTGGCTGCTGCCATCTTGAGGAAGGGAAGAAACTGGAAGAAGTTTATATGTATTGTTATTTAAAAACAAACACACAAACAAAAAACACTCTATCTTTAATGTGGTTTGGGGAAGAAATGTAGACAAGTATTTTTATTCTATTTTTAATTTTAAACTAGAACTTGCAGTTGTTTATCAAAAAGCTTAGATTTCACATGTAAAATTCCTTTAATATATTTCATGAATCTCACTCTCTTTCCATTCTTACGTTGCATATGTGCTCTTCATTTTGCATTTGAAATTCTGCTGTAAGTAGAATTTCAAAAGACAACTAATTTTGTGAAAATATGTTATAACAAAAATGGTAAATATAAATAAGTAAACTATTTTAGGAATCCTACAATCAAATCTTTGCAAAAATGTTTCATCAGAAGGAAAATATATACTGTATAACTTTTAAGGAAAAAATATTAATTTGATGCAAACAAATTTCTAGGTAGCATACTTTTCTGTAGTCTTGGTAAGTATGAAAGAATTAAGGAAGGCACTAAGTTGAATTACTCTATATTCACTGCTGAGGATTTTGAACCTGAGAATGGTGGTGATAAGAAGATGGGTGATATGATAATATCTCTGTGTTTGAAAACATAATTTTAGCTAGTGTGTTTGAAAAATGACTGATGGTCTGTGGGGCTACAACCAGGGAGTCAATAAGGAGGGTATTAGAATTAAGACAAAAGCTGATAATAGATGAGGACAGGGAGGAATAGGCAGCAATGGAGTAGAAGAGTAAATGGTGGGGAAGAGTGGAAATCTATTTGGATATATTAATTTGAAGATTCTATAGCAGTAAGAGTGTATAGATTGATAGAAGATGAAATATTAATATGAGATTTTTATATCAGGCAATAGATATTAGAGTTATGGCATACAGAGTGAGGAATAAGGGTAACAATGATATTTAATTGTCAGATAGAATGAAAGACAAAGAGGGTAGAAAATGCATAATCCTCATTTAGCATATTTTTTCCCTCTCTTTTTGTATACACATATCTGTTTAACTTTTTTTTTTTTAAGACAGGGTCTCTCTCTGTTGCCCAGGCTGGAGTGGGTGGCATGATCACAACTCACTGAAGCCTCAGCCTCCTAGACTCAAGTAATCATCCTGCTTTAGCCTCCCCAATAGCTGGGACTACAGGCGTACACCAAACACTAGGTTAATTATTTTATTTTAAGGAGAGATGGGGTCTCACCCTGTTGCATAGGCTGGTCTTGAAATCCTGAGCCCAAGCCATCCTTCTGCCTCAGCCTCCCAATATGCTGGAATTACAAGTGTGAGCAACTATTTAAATTTTTTAAAATTATGCTTTAAGTTCTGGGATACATGTGCAGGACATGCAGTTATGTTACATAGGTATATATGTGCCATGGTGGTTTGCTGCACCCATCAACCCATCATCTACATTAGGTATTTCTCCTAATGCTATCCCTCCCCTTGTTCCCACCCCCCAACAGGCCCCAGTGTGTGATGTTCCCCTCATTGTGTCCATGAATTCTCATTGTTCAACTCACTTATGAATGAGAACATGTAGTGTTTGGTTTTCTGTTCCTGTGTTAGTTTGATTAGTTAGAATGATTGTTTCCAGCTTCATACACATCCTGACAAAGGACATGAACTCATTCTTTTTTATGGTTGCATAGTATTTCATGGTGTATTTGTGCCACATTTTATTTATCTAGTCTATCATTGATGGGCATTTGAGTTGGTTCCAAGTCTTTACTTTTGTAAATAGTGACACAATAAACATGCATGTGCATGTGTCATTATAGTATAATAATTTATAGTCCTTTGGGTTATATAAGCTGTAATGTGATTGCTGGGTCAAATGGTATCACCAAAAGCAATTGCAACAGAAGTCAACGTTGGCAAATGGGATCTAATTAAATTGAAGTGCTCTGCACAGCAAAATAAACTATCATGAGAGTGAACAGGTAACCTACAGAATGGGAGAAAAATTTCACAATCTATCCATCTGACAAAGGGCTAAGTCCCAGAATCTGCAAGAAACTTAAACTATTTAAATTTTAAAAATAATCTGTTACAAGAGGAGCCAAGATGACTGAGTAGACACAGCCAAGAGTAACATCTCCTACTGAGGGACCAAGACATTGGGAAGACTGGTGTTCTCCAAGCAGCTCTTCAGACGAAGGGTATTGAGAGTGCATCGAGGGAGGATGCAGGTGTGGGGCTGAAGTAGGAGGAAGGTGAGAACTCTGTACAGGGCTACGAAGCACCGGGACTTGTTCCCTGGACCCCAGTGATTCCTGGGGAAAAGGTGAATTGAACAGGCAAAGAGTGACCTGCTTTAACCACGAGAATCTGTAATCATGGCATCAGGAGACCCCACAAGCCCCATAAACACTTGAGTTGGCAGGGAGAGCTGCTTGGAGAGTTGGTAGGGGTGGGACTACAGCCTGTATGGAGCCCAGAGAGCTTGGTGTAGGAATGTCTGTAGTGGAGTATGACCATGGGTGCACATACCCCAAGGCTCACCATACACCTCTAGTTGACTTTAGCCTTAGGGTGACTGGCAGACCTGGATAGAGCAGGGTGGTGTTGCCTGTAAGACAAAAACAGTCTGATCTGAATACTTCCTCGTGTGCTGGCCTCTCTCCCAGCAATCTGGCTGCACCTACTTGCATGGAAGGCTCTGATGCTCAACCAAGGTACTTCCCTGTGACCATAATCATAGCTCCTACCCTAACCACCAGAGAGCTCCAGCAGACTGACTGCCTCCTGTGGGCACCAGTCCACCACACCCTCTCTCCACTGAAGCCCCTCCCCACTGCTTTGCTGGCATGCTCTCTCCCATGGCTACCTTCCCACCACTTTGCAAGCATGCATGCATGAGTGGACCTTGCCTCCCCTCCCCAACCAGCATGCATGTGCATGTTCACTACTTTTTACTGCCATTGTTGCCAGTGCAGATGCACTCCACTAACTCTCATCCCTCGTGGATGTGCAGGCACCTGCTCACGCAACCATCACTATGAATGTGTGCATAGATGCCAGCAAACCGCCCACCCCCCAAGCCCATTGCTGTGGTTGTTTATATGGACACTGGTGTCTATACCCATGCCAGCACCTTGCCTCCACTGCCACTGCCTCCACTGCAATAAGCATGTGTAGGAATGCTGCAGCCCCAGTTCTGCTGGTACCCCACACCAGCTGACATACGTACACCATACCGTACTGGTGCAGTTGCTGGCATGCACAAGCAAGCACCAATCTCATGACCACTGTCGTGATGAAGTGCTTTGGTCAGCTTCACATATTGGAGTATTGTGGTCAGGGGACCCAGAACACTTCTGCCCCTCCAGTGAAGCAGGTTTATAATCTCAAAGGGCCACAGAACAAAGTTGGAGGCCCAGTCCCAGCTCCCAGAGTCAGAGCATGCAGCCCAGGAGTACTGAGCTCAGCCTTGACCCCATAAAATCTTCCAGAAACAAACCCAGTTGACTGAACCCACCTTACACCACAAACAACCCTCAAGGACATCAAGGAAGATAAAGCAAAAACCCCATCCAAATGACAGGAACTTCAAAGACTGAAGGCACATCAGCCCACACAGATGAGAAAGAACCAATACAAATACTCTGGAAACTCAAAAAGCGAGAATATCATCTCACCTCCTAACAAGCATGTTAGTTCTCCAGCAATGGTTTTTAACCAGGCTGAAATGGTTCCAATGACAGGTATATACTTCAGAATATGGAGACGAATGAAGATCATTGAAATTTAGAAGAATGTCAAAAACCAGCCCAAGGAATCTAAGGAGTACAGTACAATGATACAGGAGATGCAAGGCAAATGGCTACTTTAAGAAAGAAGCAAAGTGATCTAATAGAGCCAAAAAACTCACTTCAACTACTTTGTGATACACTTTCAAGTATTAACAGCAAAATCTGTCCAACTGAGGAAAAAAATCTCAGAGC
>NW_012115988.1:1584930-1592735 GCF_000951035.1 Colobus angolensis palliatus
CTAATAGAGCCAAAAAACTCACTTCAACTACTTTGTGATACACTTTCAAGTATTAACAGCAAAATCTGTCCAACTGAGGAAAAAAATCTCAGAGCCTGAAGATCAATTCTCTGAAATAACTCAGTCGGACAACAATTTTTTAAAAAATGAATAAAGAATAATTAACAAAACCTTCAAGAAACATGAAATTACATAAAGAGATCAAATCTATGTGTCATTGGTGGCCCTGAAAGACACGGAGATAAAGCAAGCCACTTGGAAAACATAGTTCAGAATGTCGCTCATAAAAATTTCCTCGACTTCACTAGAGAAGCCAACATTCAAATTCAGGGAATGCAGAGAACCTCTACGACATACCATATGGCCATACCTAAGACACATAGTCATTAGATTTTTCAAGGTTGAAGTGAAATAAAAAACATTAAGCACAACTCTGGAGAAGGGGCAGGTCACCTACAAAGGAAACTCCATCAGACTAGCAGAGGACCTTTCATAAGAAGCCCTGCAAACCAGAAGAGATTGGGGACCTACATTCAACATTCTTAAATAAAAGTAATTACAACCAAGAATTTCATATTCAGTCAAACTAAGCTTCATAAGTGAAGGAGGAATAAGATACTTTTCAGCAAGCCAATGTTAAGGGAATTTGTTATCACCAAACCTGCTTTACAAGAGATTCTTAAGGGAATGCAAAATACAGAAAGGAAAGACCATCACAAGACACCACAAAAATGCACTTAAGTACATAGACTGCTGACACTATATAGCAACTACACAATCAAGTCTGCATAATAACCAGCCAACAACATGATGACAGGGTCAAATCCTCACATATCAATATTAATGTTGAATGTAAACAGGCTCAATTCCCCAATTAAAATTGAGTAAAGAAGAAAGACCCAAATGTATGTTGTCTTCATGATCCTCATCTCACATGCAATGACATCCACAGGCAAAAAGTAAAGGGATGGAGAAAAATCAAACAAGCAAACAGAAACCAGAAGAAAGGGAGGGGTTAGTATTCTAATTTCAGATAAAACAGACTATAAACCAACAAAGCTGATAAAAAGACAAAGAAGGGCATTATATAATGTTAATGAGTTTAATCCAACAAGAAGATATAACTATCCTAAATATATATGCACCCAACACAGAAGTACCCAGATTCATAAAAAAAGTTCTTACAGACTTAAAAAGAGACTTAGGTAACCATACAATAATAGTGGAAGATTTCAACAACCCAGTGTCAGTACTAGACAGATCATTGATTCAGAAAACTAACAAAAGTGTTTGGGACTTGAACTCCACACATGATCAGATATAACTATCAGACATCTACAGAACTTTCCACCACACTGGAAAAAAATACAACTGCACATGACATGTACTCTAAATTTGACCACAAAATTGGGCATAAAACATTTATCAGCAAATTCAAAAATAAAAACAAAATCATACCAACCACAATTTCAAAGCACAGCACAATAAAAATTGCAATCAATACCAAGAAGATTGCTTAAAGTCCTACAATTACATAGAAATTAAACAACTTGTTCCTGAATGGCATTTGGATAAACAAAAAATTAAGGCAGAAATCAAGAAATTATTTTAAACTAATGAGAACAAAGATACAACATATGAGAATCTAGGATACAGCTAAAGCAGTGTTAACAGGGAAGTTTATAGAACTAAATGCCCACATCAAAAAGTTAGAAAAACTTCAAAGTATTAACCTAAAATGACACCTAGAATTACTAGAAAAAGAAAAGCAAATCAACCCCAAAGTTAGCACAATACAAGAAGTAACCAAAATCAGAGGTGAAGTGAAGGAAATTGAGATGCAAGAAGCTATACAAGAGAACAATTAATCCAGTAGTTTGTTATTTGAAAATAATAAATAAGATTGATAGACCATTAGCTAGACAAACAACAAAAGAGAGAGAGGATCAAAATAAACAGAATCAGAAATGACAAATGAAACATTACCACTGATCCCACAGAAAAAACACAAAACCCTCAGAGCCTGTGAACATCTCTATGTACATAAACCAGAAAATCTAGGAAAAAGTAGATAAATTCCTAGAAACATACAAGCTCTCAATATTGAACCAGAAATAAATTGAATCCATGAACAGATCAATAATGAGTTCTGAAACTGAATCAGCACTAAAAGCCTATCATCCAGAAAAAGCTCAGGACCAGACCACTTCTGAGCTGCATTCTACCAGATGTACAAAGAGCGGGTGTCATCCATGCTGAAACTATTTCAAAAATTGAGGAGGAGGGACTTCTTCCTAATTCATTCTGTTAGGCCAGCATCATTCTGATCTCATAACCTGGCAGACATACAAGAAAAAGAAAACTTTAGGCCATTGACCCTGATGGACATAGATGCAAAAATCTTCAACAAAATACTAGCAGACCGAATCCAGCAGCAGGTCAAAAAGTGAATCCACCACAGTCAAGGAGGATTTATCCCTAGGACACAAGATTGGTTCAACATATGCAAATCAATGAATTTAATTCACTGCATAAACAGAACTAAAAACAATAACCAAATGATTATCTCAATGAATGCAGAAAAGGCTTTTGATAAAATTCAACATCCCATCATTGTAAAAACCCTCAATAAAGTAGACATTCAAGAAACATACTTCAAAATAATAAGAACAATCTATGCTAAACCCAAAGCTAACTTGATACTGAACAAGCAAAAACTAGAAGATTTCCACTGTGAGAACAAGAATAAGATAAGATGCCCACTCTCACCACTCCTATTAAACATAGTACTGCAAGTCCTAGTCAGACCAACCGGGCAAGAGAAAGAAAATAAAGACATTCAAATAGGAAGAAACAAAGTCAAACTATCTGTCCTGTAGACAATGCAATACTCTACCATGAACTCCATAGCCTCTGCCTAAAAACTCCTAGATCTGATAAACAATTTCAGCATAGTTTCAATATACAAAATCAATAGCATTTCTACACACCAACAATGTCCATGCGGGAGCCAAATCAATAACGCAATTTTATTCACAATAGCCACAAAAAGAATAAAATACCTAGAAATACGGGTAACCAGGGAGGTGAAAGGTCTCTACAACGAGAATTAAAAAACACTGCTGAAAGAAATCAGAGATGACACAAATAAATGGAAAAACATTCCATGCACATGGATAGGAAGAACCAATATTGTTAGAATGACCATACTGCCCAAAGCAATGTACACATTCAACACTATTCCTATCAAACTATCAATGACATTGTTAACAGAATTAGAAAACACTATTTTAAAATTAATATGGAACCAAAATGAGCTCAAATAGCCACAGAAATCCTAAGCAAAAAGAACAAAGCTAGCGGCATCACATTACCCAACTTCAAACTATACAACAGGGCTGCAGCAACCAAAACAGCATGGTAGTGGTATAAAAACAGACACATAGACCAATAGAACAGATTGAGAGCCCAGAAAAAAAAAAAAAAAAAGAAAACCACACATTTACAACCATCTTACCTTTGAAAAAGTTAACAAAAACAAGCATTGGGGAAAGGACTTTCTGTTCCATAAATGGTGCTAGGATAACTGGCTAGCCATGTGCAGATAATTGAACCTCAATCCTTTCCTTATACTACATACAAAAAGTCAACTCAGGATGGATGAAGACTTGAATATAATACCTTAAATTATAAAAGCCCTGGAAGATAACCCAGGAAATGCCATTATAGACATAGAAAGAGGCAAAGCTCACATGATGAAGTTGCCAAAAACAACTGCAACAACAACAATAAAAAATTGACAAATGTGACCTAAGTAAACTGAAGAGCTTCTGTAGAGAAAAAGAAACTGTCAACAGAGTAAACAAACAACCTACAGAATAAGAAAAATTAATTGCAAACTAGGCATCTGACTAAAGGCCTGGTATCCAGAATCTACAAGGAACTTAAGCAAATTAACAAGCATTAACCAAACGACCCTATTAAAAAGTGGACAAAGTATATGAACAAACACTTTTCAAAAGAAGACATACATGTGGTCAGTAAGCATATGAAAAAAAGCTCAACATCACTTATCATTATAGAAATACAAACCAAAACCACAATGAGATACCATCTTACACCTGTCAGAATGACTATTATTAAAAAATCAAAACCTAACAGATGCTGGCGAAGTTGTGGAGAAAGGGGACACTTGTATACTGTTGGTGGTAATGTAAATTAGCTTAATCATTGTGTAAAGCAGTTAGGCAATTTCTCAAAGAACTTAAAATAGAACTACCATTTTCCCCAACAATCCTATTATTGGATATATACCAATGGAATATAAAGCATTCTACTATAAAGACATATGCACATGTATGTTCATCACAGTACTATTTAAAATAGCAAAGACATGTAATCAATCTTAATGCCCACCAATGGTAGACTGGATAAAGCAAATGTGGTGTATATACACAATGAAACACTATGGAGTCATAAAAACGAGTGAGATCATGTCCTCTGCTGAAACATGGATGAAGTTGGAGGTCATTATCCTATGCAAACTAACACAGGAACAGAAAACCAAATACCAGATGTTCTCACTTACATGAGGGAGCTAAACATTGAGTACACCAAAAGGACATAAAAAGGGGAACAACAAACACCAGGGTATACTTGAGGTTGGAGGGTGGGAAGAGGGTGAAAAACTACCCATAAGGTCCTATGCTTATTACCTGGGTAAAAAAATAATCTGTACACCAAACCCCTGTGAGAGAAAATTTACCTATATTACAAACCTGCACATGTACCCATGAACCAAAAATAAAGTTAAATACATAAAAAAGAATAGCCTATGGCAGCCTGGCCAACATGAGGAGATCCCATCTTTGCAAAAAAAAAAAAAAAAATCTAAAATAGTAGGCAGTTGTGGTGGTGCATGCCTGTGGTCCTAGCTACTCAGGAGACTGAGGTAGAAGGATTACTTGAGCCTGGGAGAGAGGTCGAGGCTGCAGTGAGCCATAATTTTGCCATTGCACACTGGCCTGGGCAACAGAGTGAGACCTTGTCTCAAAAAATAAGAGCCTGTAACTCATAAATTAACTTTTTGAATCTCAATTATTTTTAATTTTTTTTAAATTTTCAGTTCTGGGGTACATGTGCAGGATGTGCAGGTTTGTTACATCGGTGAACATATACCCTGGTGGTTTGCTTGCACCTACGAACTCATCACCTCGGTATTAAGACCAGCATGCATTAACTATTTTTCCTAATGCTCTCCCTCTCCTCAACCCATTTTTATTTGATGCCAAATATCCAAAAAAGCAATTCTTCTAATAGTTTGGTTAAATGGGGAGTGAATTTTGTATATTTCCACTATAAAACTGAAGATGTTGCCATCATAATATATTTTCCCAAAGGTTTTCATGTACACAATATCATTTTTTCAAGGATCCACCTGAATTACTTCCATTAGAGTCATTCATTTAGGCTAAGTAATTATTTTCAAGAGGCTCTTGTGTAAATGAAAATGTCTTACCTCTTTAGCCTATAAGTTGCGATGAATATTTTTGTTAGTAAATAGAAACTATTAATAAAAATCCTGAGGGAAATTACATTACGAGAGATATTTGAGGGATGGGAGCAGGAAAATCATTATAATCCTGATGCCTGTTATGGAGAGAAATATCATGTTAGGCAATTAACTGGTAATGCTTATACCACTGCAATGCAGGATGCTCTAGGAGGCAAAGCAGCATAGTGGTCAAGAGCCTAATGGCTTTGGTTCAAAATTCTGTTTACCACTTCCTGGCTGTGTGATATTTTGCAAATAACTTAACCTCTCTAGACCTAATCCATGAAATAGATACTGTCTGCCAGAACTATTAGAAAAATAAAAACAATTTCTGCATAACAAAGTGTCTGCCTCAGCTAATGGTGACTATTATTATTATTAGAGAAGCTGAAAAAACAAATAAAAATGGCTACCAAAAAATGGAAACCCAAATTCACACTATATGTAAAATATTGACTGAATAAGAACAATTGGTGTCAGATGAGCAAACAATATATATCAAAGAATAGAACCTCATAATGCCTTATATGTATTAAATGATCAATACTAATAAATGAATAATTATAAAGGAAACATTTTTATGTCCGACTATATATTTGAAAGTAAAGTAATAAAAAGGAATAATGTAGAAAAATAGGTAATTAGTTAACCATAAAACAATGGCAGGTATATTTTTTAAATTGTATTTATTGTTTTAGGAATTATCAACAAAAATACTATATGCCTCTACTCCTAAACAAAGAATGTGGTAAAATGAAATTATCTTTGAAAAAAATCTAAAGAGTATTAGTTAGTCTTTAATAGTGTTGATGCTGCATTTTTAACTATCTTCCCATGTAATTAAATTATTTCCATTGAGGTTTCTGAAGGTTTTCTTATGGCATCACTACGACTGTGTTTAAAATGTGTTTAGACACTAATGCAGTTTGCATAATGACCTGTTCATCAGCAAAAGGCCTAGGGAAACAAGAAGAAAAAGTGTCGAATTCTTCATATTAACTTATCTAAAAAACTCAAGTATGTATCTGATATCAGCAAACCAAATACCGAATATTGTTTTCATGTTTCATTTTCAGTATAAATAGCATTTTGTCTAAACTAGTTTTAGTTAAGGAGAGCTGCTGACGAAAGCCTGTGTTAGTCTGTTTCAACTACTATAACAAAATACCATTGACTTGGTGGTTTATAAACAACAGAAATTTATTTGTCACAGTTCTAGGAAGACTAGAAAGTCCAAGATAAAGACCCAGAAGATTCCATTTTGGGTAAGTGCCCATCATCGTGCTCTGACTTCACATGGTGGAAGGCGCAAGAGATCTCTCTAGGATCTCTTTTATAAAGGCACTAATCACATACAAGGGAGTTAACCAGCTTTCAAAGTCCCCACCTCCTAATCCATCACCTTGGGGATTAGTATTCCAACTGTAAACATTCAGTTAATTACACCTAACTTTTGTGTGTTTGCATATGTCAGTATTTAAATGTATTACTACTCTTTATAATGACCAAAAAAAAAAAAAATCCAGAATTAGAATACATCTAAAACCTTCCTTAAGGCTTAAGCCTCGAGGCTATTATTCATTAATTTTAAGAAATTGATGATTTGCTCTACTACCCTAATTGTGCGATGACATAAACCAGATTATGTTTGATTTGATTTTGTGATGCTCATATAGCAGTTCTAATTAACAGTCAAATAGTTCAGATTCAAGTCTCCTCAGGCAAACCTACAAAATCTTTGAGGGAAGAAAAAGCTGTTAACTGTCACGGAATTTTGCTTTTTATTTTTTTCTTCTCCGTCAAATGTCAAAGTGATAAATCAGAAATTTGAAAACCATATCAAAGAAAGGCGAGCACATGTTGTGGCAGCACCACATCAAGATTCACATCTGCATAAAGACTCTTGGACCAAGGTGCTGTGCAACCTACCATTGAGATGCAAGGCACCCACTTGCTCTTCCTGTCACTTTCAATCACTCATTCAGGTTCAACAGCGACCCATCAGATATAAAGATCAAATCACAAAATAAGCCTCCAGTCATGAGTTGCTACAGCACAGGTGCATCACTGTGTCCACTTCATGCCATTTTGACAGGCCTTTCATACAAAGGCAAAGACTAATGTTAATAGACACTTCAATAAATTATTTTTCAAAAGGTATTTACTATATACTTTCACAGGAGAACAAAGGTAAATCATTTAAATTTACACGCAAAAAGTGAGTTGAAAACAAAAATGAGATTTTAAATGT
>NW_012115988.1:1593015-1635824 GCF_000951035.1 Colobus angolensis palliatus
TTGGCCAGGCTGCTCTCGAACTCCTGACCTCAAGTGATCTACCCATCTTGTTCTTCCCAATGTGCTGAGAATACAAGCTTGAGCCACTGAGCCCAAAAAAAAAAAAAAAAAAAAACAAACAGAAAACGCTGGTCTCCTTGAAAACTCTCATTGGTGAAAGCAAATGCAACATTTTGAGCATATTTTGCTGGCAGCTTCCCTCCTAGACTGAAGCCACACTGTCTTGTATGTCTATCCTGTGAGTCATCTGTTGTTACTCATTTGTGTGCTCTTTTTGCTTCTTTTCCCCCTCTTTCTGGGTGTCAGTTGAACTTCAAAGGGATAAAGGAAACAAAGCTTGATATCAGGTAGAGTGGCAACTCCTTTTTAAATAGAGAAAGTGGTTCGTGTGAGAAAAAGCTGAAATTCTTACATAGGGTTTGAGTCTCATGAACACAAGTCTTTCCTAAAACTCCTTGAAAAGCAGCACATTGCATTTCATGTTTGTCTCACTATTGTTTTATGATGGTTATCATTTATGCCGACAGAAACAATACAGCATTTCAAAGGGTTCTAGTCAGAATTTTTTGTAACATACTACAAAAACTATGAGAGACCATGTGAGAGACCAGTAAAAAAATAGTCATCAACACCAAGAACTGAAACACATAAGTCATTAAAAGTGACTTGCTTCAATAACATATTTCCCTAAAACAACAAATATAGTAATTTAATATAATACAAATTGCTATATAAAAAAAAAAACCTTAAGTGAGAAACAATGTCATAAAGTTAAAACAGAGTGACTGACTGTACAGTGATAAAATAAAACTATGTAATGTTTAAGTTGAACTATATAAAATTGCTGATATCTGACTGATTTTTACCTAGAAAAATGCCAGTTTCATCCATATATTTTTAAATTACAGTGTCTTGCTCTGTTACCCAAGCTGGAGTACAGTGGCATGATCATAGCTCACTGTACTCTCCAACTCCTGAGCTCAAGCAATCCTTTCACCTCAGCCTCCTAATCAGCTAGGACGAAAGGTGTGTGGCACCATGCCTCGCTAAGTTTTAAAAAATAATTTTGTAGAGACAGAGTCTTGCTGTGTTGCCCAGGCTGATCTCAAATTCCTGGCCTCAGGAGATCCTCCCTCCTCAGCCTCCCAAAAAGCTGGGATTACAGCTGTGAGTCACTGAGCCTCATTTATATGGTTTTATCTAAAGCTAAAATGTGCTCTGTACAAATAACATCTTCAGAGATCTTGCATGTATCATGTAAGTTGTAATTAGGATTTTTCTTTTTTATGACTAAAACATCCAGGTAAATCATTATTTTTCAAAATTCTTCCCAAGTAGAAATCTTTATCAAATTATCTATAAAACTGTGTTGCTTTTTATCTTCTCCTGCCCTTTTTTCACACTTGAATCTTTTGACTTGATGACATTTAGAAAGTGCACCTAATTCACATGTTTATCACTTGTTGAAAAGAAAAATCCATTTTGTACAACTTGAGAAATACACTTCTCTTTGCTTTGGAGTTCAAATATTGCTATCTGAGGTTTATTTGCTAGAGAGCAGGTAAACTTTCTGCAGTAGTCAAAGTTTGAGGCAATTATGCTGGCAGAAACAACTATCTAACCAGAGAAGTTACAACTGGGAAATAATTAGAACGCTGGTGTTTGGCATCCGGTTCAACGGTTTTAAGGAGAGCTTGCAAAGATATCTCTGACCCCTTAGTACCTATTACCTCATTAACAAATATCAACAAGAATGGCTGGTGGGTGATATCTTCCCTTTAATGTGATTACTGCATAATTGACAAGAATAAAATATTTTCTTGCTTTACACCACACTACCGTAGTTAGCAAGACTACAGCAAAATGTTAAAATGTGATGGACATGCAAAGAAGTTAGTTTACCAACAATAGGATTCTCTAGTCTCATGGCATGAGAAGCAGCGTTAAGAAGAAATTATACATGCGTACATATATTTATGGGTAAATATCATATTATCAGAATTGTTAGGTACTTGTGAGGGTAGAAATAAACTAAAGATATCCATCATACATTGCTTTTTACTTATTTTCCAACTCTAATAAAATTGCATCTGACCTTGATAACTTTTTGGCAAAATAGAATTGTTAATTACCCATCTATATATTTATTGATTAAAATAGCATCCTTAAGCTTTTAATTTTCATGTTTATTATCTGTAAACAGTTTTATGTTTTCAGTATGTGGAGTTAATTTTTCTATGTGAATATGTACTCTATCCTCCTTTTTAATTTTTATCAATCTCAAATTTTACCTTTAAATTTAATTTTATATTTGCTATCCATGTTACTTTTTAGAACCTACCATTTATGGAAAGAGAATTCTCTTCATGATACCATGCTAGGTTGAAGCCAGAATTTAACTTAGCTTATTTATTGACTGATCTAGACTTGTTAGGTGCAAGAAGAAACAAGTTAATTTTTTGTCAAAACTGCCCCTATTGTCTGCCCTATGGACTCTTGCCCCTAGGTGAAACACCAACAGATTTCATGTTTTTCTTGTTTTTCTGGTTATTATCAAATGCTTTAGAGCCCAGTCTATTCTACTATACAAAATGTTAGATTTTAGGATTTCACCCTATATGGATATAACATCCCTCTCACTGTAGAAATTGGAAATATCATTGAGAATGTTAGAGCAGCACAGTCACTTTCATGACTGCAGCATTGTCCCTCTGTATATGACAAATTTTTGTAGGGTGATTTTGTAATTGTCTCAGAAATTTGCCTGCTGGATATTATGTTAATTGTTCTCTAGTGTAAAAGATACCTCAATTAGTTGACTGCGACTAACATCTCAAGCTCTGGTTTTCTGTGTTTGGTGTAATTGGGACACCTCAACTTATCAGCCTGGGGAGATAGGCCTTTAAACTTTCCTTGCCCCTCATCTGTATTTTTTAGGGTATACTCTGGCCTATAGGAAATAGATGCCTTAATCCAACAACTCAAAAATGGTGTCCCTCTGTTTCACAGTGTTAAATTAAGCTAGATTTTGGTCCTTTACTTTTATAAGTATAAATTGAAATACATAACCAGTTGACTTTAATTAAAGGAGATTATTCTAAGAAATCTGTGTGGGCCTCTTCCAGTCAGATAAAAAAAACTTAAAATTAGAGAGGCAAGGTTCCGTACAGGAAGAAGAAATTCCCTCTATGAATAGAAGCTTTAGCTTCTCTCCCAAGGGGGAGAACCTACATTTCTTGATCTTGTTCAGATTTCAGGTTTGCCTTGGCAGCCTCCCATAATTGCATGCTTGCAATAAATCTCTTAATACCTATCTACTTCTGGTTTCACTTCTCTGTTTGTATCTCTTTGACAGATGCAAATGGTGGAACCTAAAGAGATTCAAGAGAGAGAGAATCTTAGGATGAGTTTTCTGAATTGGTTATGTATTTTCTGGTATTGGTTCTCTAATTTGATTCCATCTAAAGACACTGATGACTCAATTTTCATTGATGAAGAAGGCATTAGTAGTCCGTGGCATGGTATGATAGTAGCAATATGCAAAATATTGCAATTGGACACTCCTAATCAGATGCTTGTAAAAGGTAGGGTTCTAGATGACCCTGTATTTGACATCTCAAAATATTCAACTTAAACTAAGAAGTATAATGGGATTGGCTGGTTGCTCCTAACTGCCCTAGAGAATGTGGGGAAAAGAGTCAAATAAGAGCTTCAAATTTGTGACAGAAACTCCTTATATATGACCTTGAAGCTTTCTATGCTTGATCTGAAAGAAACTCTTAGATTCTGAAAGTTAAACCTAGAGCCTTATCCTGCTTGTCGCTGAATTAAAAAGCAAATTTAATTACCAGCTTTAGAGAGTTCCTTCCATTAAAGTGAAGGCATTTATTAGGAAGAAATGGAATCCTGAAAGTTGGAATGGGGAAATATGGGATGATCCTGATGGGGAACATCAAACCTGTAAGTTTTGCTAAATCTTCTTGCCAATTGAATGAGCCTTTTCACTCCTGCCTGAGGAGGTTACCTCTGCTTTGCCTGAAGAACCAACTCCTGTGGTAGTTGTTTTGCAAAGCATTGCTGATTCTTGTTAGGATTTACCCCTGCTATTTTTCACTTCCAGACCTATATGTAGAAGTCCTAGCAGGTCCTAGAGGATAAGGTACAAAATGCGATTCATGAGGAGATGTACTATACGTATGATGGAAAATAAACAAAGGTGGATCAGGTTGAATTTATTGATATAGGTTCACAAAGTAAAGATTTTGCATTCAAGTTTTCTTTCTTTCTTCCTTTCTTTCTTTCCTTCTTTCTTTCTTTCTTTCTTTCTGTCTCTCTCTCTCTCTCTCTCTCTCTTTCTTTAGACAGTCTTGCTATGTAACCCAGGCAGAGTGGAGTGCAATGATGCCATCTCAGCTCACTGCAACCTCTACCTTCGGGGTTCAAGCAATTCTCCTGCCTCAGCATCCCGAGTAGCTGGGATTACAGGCACACACTACCACATTGGGATAATTTTTTATTTTTGGTAGAGACAAGGTTTCACTATGGTGGCCAAGCTGCTCTTCAACTTCTGACCTCAAACAATCTGCCTGCCTCAGCCTCCCAAAGTGCTGAGATTACAGGCATGAGCCACCGTGCCCAGCCCTCAAGTTTTATTTCAAGGAGCTAGAAAGAACCCTGACAGTTTAGTTGGTTGGCTGAAACATGAATCCAAAGGTGATTTACACCAAATGAGATTGAAATGCCAGAACTGATTTGGTATAATATAGAGAAAGGAATACAAAAGCTTAAGGAGATGTAAATGTTGAGTGGATTTATTATGGAAGACTCACTCATTCACTCTGGGAAGGCCCAGAATTTTTCCCACGACTGTGAGAAATGAATTTTTGAGGACAACTAAGCATCTTTAAGTTATCTGTGATCACTTGTGTATATTGGTCAGAAATTGCAGTGGGAATGCCTGTTGCCAAACTAGAATCTCTAAATACAATGGCATAATGGTATCCTACGGAGGCAAGACCAAGTAGAAAAGATCTTCAAAGTCAAAGTGGGCATGGATGTCATAATGGATAGTGAAGTCACAGCAGTAATCCTTAATCTGATTTGCAGAGACCCGTAGTGTTGGGTGGTTGATCATGGTGTTCCTATAAATGAAATAGATAGGTAGTCCACTAGTTCTGTGTAAAGGGGATAGTTCTAGGTCAAGTGAACAGAGGACTAACTTGTATGATAAAAACAGGAGTCAGGACCACTCAATAAATTTCTAGACTTGAGGAAATTTGCAGACACAAAACTCCTTGAATAAAGGAGAGGCTATATCCCCTTGAGAGATGATCCCATTACGTTGTAAACAATCTACTCTGGTATTCTTTCTTCAAACCTTCCCTTAAGGGACACATGACCATTTACCAAGATGGCAGTGTATTGGGAAAAAAGAAAAGAAATAATCATACTTTTCCTAGATTACTGACACTGACTCTGAACTGATACTAATTTCTAGAGATCCAAAACATTATTGTGGTCAAACAGTTAGAGTGGTAGACCTCAGAGGCTTATGAAGGTCTGGTGATCAAAACAGTTTTACAGCACCTGTCTCACCATAGATGCAGTGAGTTCCTGAACATATTTTGTGGTTATGTCCCCATTTTAGACTGCATCATTGTTACAGTTGTAATTAGCAAATGGCAGAATATCCAGATTGGTTCCCTGATCTGTGGAATGAAAGCTGTCATGGTGGTAGTGGCCACATGGAATACAATCAAACTACCTTTATGTACAAAACTAGTAAAGAAAAAGCAATGCTACATTTCTAAAGAGATTTCAGAGATTAATGCCACTATTAAGGAACTTGAAAAATGTAGGGGTTGTGATTCCCACCACATCCACATTCAACTAATCTATCTGGCTTGTGCAAAAAAGAGATAAGTCTTGGAGAATGACAACAGATTAACTTAATCAAGTGGTGACTCCAGTTGCAGCTGTTGTTCCAGACATGCTTTCATTGTTTGAGCAAATTAAGGCATTCTCTGGTACCTGATATGCAGCTATTGTTCAGGCAAATGCCTTTCCTTTATCCTTGTTATGAAAGACCGCCAGAAATCAGTTTGTTTTGAGCTCCTAATGCCAGCAATATAAATTCTCCAACCCTATGTCATAATTTAGTCCATAGGGACACAATCACTTCTGCCTTCCACAAAACATCACAAAACAAAGTGTAGACTGCCATCCAGTAACTTTGAGTTTCACGCCTCTGAAACAATAGGCAAAAAAGAAATAATATTATCAATGCATTACATTGATAACATTCTGGTTAGAACTGGTAAGCAAGAAATAGCAAGTATTATAGACATATTTTTAGGGGTCCAGAGGTGTGAAACATGTTGAGATGTTCCTTGTACACTTAAGGATAGCTATCACATTTGACCTCTTCTACAACTGAAAAAGAGCACAACACCTAGTTGGCCTTTTTTAGATTTTTTCTGTCAGCAACATATTCCTTATTTGAGTTTTAAGTAGGGCCCAGAACAAAAGAAGGCTCTGCAAAATGTCTGAACTAGGAAGGGAAAACTGAGGCCTGATTTATGATTGGTTCTGCTTGATGTGCAGGTACCACATAAAAATGGACAGCTGTAGCACTAAAGGCCCTGTCTATAACATTCCTGAAAAACAGTGATAAAGGAGAATCTTCCGGGGGGGTAGAACTTCAAGCAGTATTCTGGACTGTTTATTTTCCTAGGAAGCAAAAAACAGTCAGAAGTAAGAGTCTATATTAACTCCCAAGGTCTGATCAATTATTTGACTAGGTGGTCAGGGATTTGGAAAGAGCGCGATTGGAAAACTGGTTGCAAGATAGTGTGGGGAAAAGTATGTTTATAGACTTCCCTGAATGGACAAATAATGCAAATTATTTTGTCCTTTGTGAATTCTCATAAAAAAGTGATCTCAGAAGAGCAGATTTACTTAAACAAGTGGATAAGATAATCTTTTCTGCTGGTACTAGTCAGCCTCTTTCCCCAGCCCCTCCTGCCATTGTTCAACAGGTTAATAAAGAAAGTGACCATGGCAGTAGGGATGGAGGTTGTTCTGGGTTAAGAAATTGGACTTCCACTCCCATTGTCAACCTGGCCACAGCTACTGTTTACTGTCCAATCTTCCAGAGGTAGAGAACAATACTGAGTCCTTGATATGGAACCATTCCCTGGAGCCAAAAGACAGGTTGATTACACTGGATCACTTTCATCATGACAGGTGCAGCACTTTGTCTTTACTGGAAAAGACACTCTGAATATGGATCTTTATTTTCATTTACAAGATGTTCCTGCCAAAACTAGCCACGAGTTTACAAAATCCCTTATCTGCCTTTATGGTATTCAACACAATAGTAATTGCTTCTGATCAAGAAACTCATTTAACAGCAAGTAAAATGTAACAATGGGACCATCTTTATAAAATTACTAGTCTTACTATGTTCCTTATCATCCAGAAGCAGCTGGTTTGGCAAAACAGTGAAATGGCCTTTGAAGACATTTAAAACACCATCTAAGGAACAATGCTTAGTGAGGCTGGAAAAATATCCTCCAAGATACTCTATATAATCTAAATCAGCATCCAATATAATAGTGCTTTTTCTCTTATAGCCAGGATTATGGTCCAGGAATCAAGGGGTGGAAATGAGAGTGACTCCACAAACTTTTACCCCTAGTGATCTGTTAGCAAAATTGATACTTTCTGTTTCATCACCTTAACATCTGATGGTTTAAAAATTTTGGAGAAACAACAATGGCCATTGAACTGAAAGCTTAGACTGCCATCCAGTAACTCTGGGTTTCATTCCTCTGAAACAATAAGCAAAGAAGGGGATTACTAAATTGGCTATGTGGATTGGTGCTGAATATCAAGAGGAAATTGGGTTACTGCCATAGAATGGAAGTGAGAAACAGTGTGTCTGGGATACAGGATATTCCATAAGGCATCTCTTAAGATTATCATATTCTGTGATTAAATCAATGGAAAACTACAAAAACCCGATTCAGACAAAACTTCTAATGGTTCAGACCCTTCAGGAATGAAGTTTGAGCCACACTGTCAGGCAAATAACAACAACTAAGTATAGTGATTTCTGAGAGCCAAGAGGATATTGAATGGGTAGTAGAAGAAGTTCTAAATACCAGCTATGATTATGTGGTCAGGTGCAAAAATGAGGACTGTAATAGCATGTCTGATGGTTAATTTTATATGTAAATTTGACTGGGTCACAATGCTCACCTATTTAGTCAGACATTATATTGAATATTTCTGTGACAATTTTTTTAGATGAGCTTAACATTTAAGTTGGTGAACTTTGAGCAAAACAGTTTACTCTCCATAATGTGAGTGGGGTTAATTCAATCAGTTGAAAGCCTTAATAGACCAAAGTATAACCACCCCAAGAGCTAAAAGGAATTCTATCAGTAGAGTGCCTTTGGATTTGAACTGCAACTCTTCCCTGGGTCTTCAGGCTTCCAGCCTACCCCATCAGATTTTGGACTTACCAAGCTCTGCAATCACATGAACCAATTATTTAAGTTCTCTCTCTCTCTCTCTCTCTCGTTCTCTTTCTCTCTTTCTTTCTCTCCTCTTTCTCTCCTTATCCCATTGGTTCTGTTTCATTGAAGAATCCTAATATGTTTGCATATATAAGCTAAATATTTTTGTTTTCTACCCTCTCTTATTCCTTTGTCATAAAATATACAAATGATAGCTAACTTTATATTACAGCATTTGAATTACTGAATATCATCAGAGAAGAGTGGACGTTACTCAAGGTCTTTGCATCATTGCCTCATGTTTCTTAGTTGTATGCAAGATATTCATACTATATTAGGCAGAATTATGAGACTGTTATTATCTTTATTTAGAGATTAACATGGATTAAGAAGATTTTTGCATGGGTACTAAAGTGAAAAGGGCTAGGATGTGAATGTAAATTTTGTGGATCAAGTTGGTTAGGCTCCAGCCTCACTTACTATTTATCTACTGAGAAGGCATTTTATAGATTTGAATACAGTTCATAATCAGTTGACTTTAAGTAAAAAAGATTAACCTAGCCTTTCTCCATGGGCCTGATTTAATTAGCTGAGAGTCCTTAAGAGCAGAGCTGAGGCTCCCCAGGGGAAGAAGAATTTCTGCCTGTGAATATATGCTTTGGCTTGTGCTGGAGAGTTCCATTCTGCCCTCTTGATTACCTACTATATGAATTTTGTACTTGCCTAGCTATGCCCTAGCATAGCACAAAACAATTTCTTGTAATAAATCTGTTAATATATATTTTCTATTAGTTCTGTCTCTTTGGTTGAACTGAATCAATAGGAAATATACATCATTTCCAATGCCCATAATGATAAACACTGATATAGATGTAAGATAAGGTGCCAGTCTTCCAAGTGTTCAAAGTTTTCTGTAAATCTCAAATCACCAACATCATTATATTTACAATTTGCTTTCATTCTTTAAGATCTGGGTTTAATTAAGGGGTTTTCCATATTTTTGACCATGTTTATTAATATGTTTTGGTTAGTTAACCAGATACTTCATTAGCAAAAGTGGAATACGTGGTAACCCATATTATAAAAATGTCATTGTGAATGGTAAACTTTGATGAAAGAAATTCTATACTTGCAGAGAATACGGTAGCTGAAGAATTTAGCCTTTAAATTTAAACATGTTGATAAAGTGAGACTAGCAGATATACTTGGGATTCTATCTATCTATCTATCTATCTATCTATCTATCTATCTATCTATCTATCTATTTATCTATATCTATCTATCTATTTATCTATCTATCAATGAGGCTGAGGAATAGATGAAATGGGGAGGCATTTATCAAAGGGTATAAACTTCAGCTATCAGATGAAAAAGTTCTGGGGGGTCTCATGCACAGAATAACTATAGTTAATAATGCAGATAGAATTAGTTTTTGCTGGTTGCCAGTTATACAATTTCTGCCTTCACTTCTCATATTAGCTTGAGATACCTCCTTAGGTACATTTAGTAAGTCCTGACCTGTTCCACCAGAATGGATAGACTTCTATAGAAAAGCTCCTATTTATGAAATCATGGAATTGCCAATTACACATTTTCCCCTTTGTGTTCTCCTAAATTAATTTATATTTTTCTAATGACTCATAATGATGTAGAGCATCTTTTTCTGTGTTTACAGGTAATTTGTATATCATCCATTGTGAAGTGTTTGTTCAAATATTTTGTGTAGTTTTTATTGTATTGTTTTATTATTGAGTAGTAAAGTTCTTTATATATTTTCTACAGAAATACTCTGTAACTTACACATACTGTTAATATTTTATCCTACTTAGCATTATGCTGTATGATTTTCTTGTATTTTATTTAGAAAAGCAGCAGTTTTTAATTTTGGCATACTCCAGTTTATTATTATATTCTTCTATACTTAGTGACTTTGTATCCTGGTTAAGAAATTATTGCTTTATAATAATTTTCTCCTGATAATGTTATTGTTTTATGTTTTAATTTAATGTTAATTTTATTCCTAAACATTTTATCCTAATTCTGTGACTTAATTATAAAGTTTTTGTGAATAATTTTTGAGAACATTGTAAGGTATGGGTAAGATGCCTTTACTTTTACAAAAAATACATTTCTTCCAGCACCATTTCTAGAAAGACTAAACTTTCCCTATTGATATATAGGACTATTTTCATATGTTCTATTCTGCTTCATCAGAATAGTCTTTTATATATATATATACACACATCTAGATACAAAGCTGGATATTCTAATTGTGTATCTAACTTCAGTACTACACTATTAATCAAGCTTGACAAGAACTCTTGAGGTAAGGTAGTTTTAGTCTTTGAGCTTGTTCTGTTTTTTAAGATTCTATAAGCTATTCTATGTCCTTTAAAAATCCTACCTATTTTAGAATCAGTGCATTAGTTTCTAAAAACAAAAATCCTGTTGGGCCTTTGATTAAGATGGTGTTGACTCTATAGAGTATTTGGGAGATTTGCCAGCCTAACATTATTGAGTTTTTTAATTCATTAACATGGTCTTTCTCTCCATTTATGTATAGTTTGGTACAAAAGTAATTGCCATCTTTGCAATTACTTTCAATGGCAAAACTGCAATTACTTTTACACCAACCCAATACTTCTTTTTAAATGTCTTCCATAATACATGGCAAATTTCACTGTATGTCTTCAACATATTTTGTTGAATTTGTCCCTAGATATTTCATGTTTTTTGATGCTATTTATAAATGACATTTTACAAACTGATTTTCTAAGTATTTATTTCAAGTTGTAGAAATAATTAATGTTTTATATTTACCTAGATACTGTTACTGCTAAATTCACATATTGCCTAGCAGCTTTTCTGTGGGTTCTTGAGGATTTTATACATATATATATATATATAATATTACTTTGTTTATACTATATATGCTATATATATAGATATATATTTATTTAGCTATACTATACATAGATATGTATATATATCTATGTGTATAGTATACATATATAAAGTCTATATAGTACATATATATGACTACATATATCTGTGTATATATAAAATCTCTGTTATATATATTATTTCTGTAGAAGAATAATATATAATTGTCTGTGTGTGTGTGTGTGTGTGTATACACACACACACACACACACACACACACAAATATAAACAGTTAATATGGTTTGGCTGTGTCCCCACCCAAATCTCATCTTGACTTGTAGCTCCCACAATTCCCATATGTCATGGGAGGGACCCAGTGAGAGGTAACTGAATCATCATGGGGGCAGGTCTTTCCCATGCTATTCTCGTGATAGTGAATAAGTCTCACAAGATCTGATGGTTTTATAAAGGGGAGTTCTCCTACTTAAGCTCTCTTGCCTGCCACCATGTAAGACATGACTTTGCTCCTCCTCCACCTTCCACCATGATTGTGAGGCCTCCATAGCCACGTGGAACTGTGAGTCCATTAAATCTCTTCTCCTTTATAAATTACCCAGTCTTGGATATGTCTTTATGAGCAGCATGAGAACAAATACAATACTCATAGTACTTACCAATAGTGGCAGTTTTATTTCTTTCTTTGAAATATGTATTTATTTATCTTACCTTACTGAACTAACTAGGACATTCAATACAATTTTGAGTCAAACCTGTGTAAGCAGAAATCTGTGTCTTGTTCTCAATCTTAGGTGAAAAGCATTCTCTTGAGGATTTTCATAAATAATCTTATCAATATGAATAAATTTCCTTCTCTTAGTATTTTACTAAGAGGTTTGTTTTTTCTTTTTCTGGTCATCAATGAGAGGTGAATTATTACAAGTGTTATTGCTCTACCTATTGAGATGATTATACAGTATTTTTCCTTGAATCTGTGATCATGGTTAATCACTTAACATGGTTAATCACTCAACATTTCTAGCTCAACATGTGGCTGTGTTTCAGATGTTAAATCAACCATGAATTCCTGTTATAAAATTCATTTGATCATGAATCTTTCTATAGGGTCCAAGATGAACTTTTCTATTGTTTAGTTTAGGATGTTGTGGCTATACTTATGAGGTACATTATTGGTAGATTTATTGTAATGCCTTTTCCTCTGGTTTTCATATCAGGGTAATGCAGGCCTCATAATATTAGACTTCCTCTTTCTAAAATTGTTTGTATAAGATCAATATTCATTATAAAATATTTGATGTAATTAGCTAGTGAAACCTAGTGCTTCTTAAATATTAATTCATTTTATGGATAGAGAATTGTAAGGCTAAGACTTTTTTTTCTTGTTTCAGTAGGTAATGTGTGTCTTTTAAGATTTTTCCCTTTTATCTAGATAGATTCTATTGTCATAAACTTGTTTGTAATATTCTATTACTTTCCTTTTAATTTCTCTGCTATTTGTTATGACTTCTCTTTTATTTCAGATGCTATATTCAGTTATCTCTTTTTTTAATTGATCAGGGTAGATATTTTTGTCAGGTGTTTAAGTTCTATGTGTTTCATAAACTTCAGAATACACTAATACCCTATTTTAAGTGACCAATTATATACTAACAATTAAAATTGTAAAAATAAAATTTATATTTACTCACATTTTTGGTACTCTTTATTTCCTTGTATTCCTTTGATATTCTTTCCAGGCTGCAGAGTTTTCTGTAACATTTCAGGTGGTGCATTACTGCCAGCAATACATTTTTACATCTTTTGTTTGTTGGTAAGTATCATTATTTTGCCTTCACTTTTCAAGGTTTTATATAATAGATACGGAATTCTAGGTTGACAGATTTTTTTTCTATTTAGCACTCTATCATGTCATTTCATCATCTTGTTTATATCACTTATGATGCAAAACCTACAGTGTTCTTTTCTTTATTCCTCTATTCTATATGTTACATGTCTTTTTATGGCTATTTAAAATTTTTTTTTATTTCCATGGGTTCTGGGGGAACAGGTGGCAGTTGGTTGCATGAGTAAGTTTTTAGTGGTGATTTGTGATATTTTGTCACATTCATCACCTGAACAGCATACACTGAACCTAATTTATCCCGTTCCTCCCTCCCACCCTTTCCCATAAGTCTCCAAAGTCCATAGAGTGGCATTCTTAATGTCTTTGCATTTCCATAGCTTAGCTTCCACTTATGGGTGAGAAAATACAATGTTTGGTTTTCTATTCCTGAGTTACTTCACTTAGAATAGTAGCCCTAGTTCCATCCAGGTTGCTGCAAATACCATATATACTACAATTTCTTTATCCACTCGATTGATGAGCATTTGGTTCCATATTTTTGCAATTGCAAATTGTGCTTCTATAAACATGTGTGTGCAAGTACCTTTTTTGTATAATGACTTCTTTTCCTCTGGGTGGATACCCAGTAGTGAGATTGCTGGATCAAAAGGTAGTTCTATTTTTGGCCCTTTAAGGAATCTCCAAGCTGTTTTCCACAGTTGTTGTACTAGTTTAAATTCCCACCAGCAGTGTAGAAGTGTTCCCTTTTCACTATATCCATTTACAGCCAACTGATCTTTGATAAAGCAAACAAAAACATAAAGTGGGGAAAGGACTCCCTATTCAACAAATCATGCTGGGATAATTGGCAAGCCACATGTAGGAGAATGAAACTGGATCCTCATCTCTTACTTTGTACAAAAATCAACTCAAGATGGATCAAAGACTTAAAATCTAAGACCTAGACCTAAAACTATAAAAATTCTAGAAGACAACAACAGGAAAACCCTTCTAGACATTGCTTAGACAAAGACTTAATGACCGAAAACCCAAAAGCAAATACAACAGAAACAAAGATAAATAGGTGTGACTTAATTAAATTAAAGAGCTTCTGCACAGCAAAAGGAACAGTCAGTAGAGTAAACAGACAGCCCACAGAGTCGGAGAAAATCTTCACAATCAATACATTTGACAAAGGACTAAAATCAACGATCTGCAAGGAACTCAAACAAATTATCAAGAAAAAAAACAATCCCATCAGAAAATGGGCTAAGGGCATAAATAGACAATGATGCATTCATCATTGTCTTTCAGGACTTTGATTATGGTGTGCCTTAGTGGTATGCGTGTTTTTTACTTGTCAAGGGTACACTGATCTTCGTGGATTTCTGAGTTCAGAGTTTTCATCATATTTGGAAAGTTTTTGGTCATTATTTCTTCAAATATTTTTTATTCTCATTCTTTTAGGTAGGTGAAGTCACATGTACATTGGACTATTTGATATAATTATAAAGAACGCTAAAGCTCTGCTTATTGTTTTTAGGGTTAAAAACATCTTTTTGTTTCAGTTTGGGTAGTTTCTATTTTTCTGATATTAAGTTCACTGATCTTTTGTTCTGTTAGTTTCCTATCTGTTTCCAGGCCTGTCCAGTAAGTTTTTCTTCTCAGATATGTATTTTTATATATTTCAGTTGTTGAAATTCTAATATTTTATAGTTCCCACCTTTCCATTCATTATGCTAATGTTTTTCTTTAATATCTTAAATATGTTCATGGTAGTTAGCTATGAGTGTCTCTCTCCTTTCTTTGTCTTTTTCTATTTGTCTTTTTCCTTCTAATTTTAGATCGAGATTTCTGCTTTCTTGCACTTCTGTTTTAGTCAGTTCGGGCTGTTAAAACAAAACACCATAGACTAGATGGCTTAAACATTTATTTCTCACAGTTCTGGAGGCTGGAAAGTACATCAGGGTGTCAGCATGGTCATGTTCTCCCGTGGCCTTTCTGGTTTTCTCATGTGGGCACTTTCTTGCTGTTTCATCACATGTCCATAGTGAGAAAAAGACATGCATGCCACATACACACACATACAGAGAGACAGAGAAAAGGCAAGCTCTCTTGTGTCTCTTCTTAGAAAGGCACTAATCTCATCATGAGAGCTCCACCTTTATGATTCAATTACCTTGCAAAGGCTCTACCTACTAATATCATCCCATTGAGGATTAGGGTTTCAACATATAAAGTGGGGGAGGGCACACAGACATTCAGTTCATAGCACTTGCATGTGATATTGGTTGCTGGACATTGTTTATACTGCAATATTTAATGTTTTGATTTCATTATCTTCTTTTAAAGGATGTGGAATGTTGGTTTTCCTGGCAAGTATTAATTTACTTTGGAATTAGCGCAATGATGATGATGATGATGATGATGTGTGTGTGAGTGTCTGGTGTGTGTGTGTGTGTGCATGCATATTTGCACTAATGGGACAACTCTAAAATAGCTTTCCCCTAAGGGAGATTAGTTCTCTTCTTAGAAGAAAGGAATTTTTGGACTCTCTACTAAATGTCCCAGGTATTTAACAAGGTTTCTCCAATCTGTTTTGTCAGGTCTCTAACATTTTTCAATACTTTGGAAGCTCTAGGAAATGTTGCTAGAGATTCTTAGTAATTGTTTTCTTGATAGTTTCTTTTTCTGAGCACATAGAGTCTAGCCTTCATATGTACATTTCTGAATATTGGCGACAAGTCAAGCGAGTATCTGCAGATTTAGTCATTCTTCCACTGTGAATGTACCTTCTGACAAATATTTTGCCCTATATTCTATCTGCTTGAGTTTATCTAAACTCTAGTCTTCATCCCTTCAATTTAGCACGACCATCACGGTTGTGTGAATTCCGTTCCTGTCTGTGCTTTGAAAAAATCATTCAGGCCATGCGCAGCAACTCACTCCTGTAATCCCAGTACTTTGGGAGGCCGAGGCAGGTGAATCACCTGAAGTCAGGAGTTCGAGACCAGCCTGGCCAACATGGTGAAACCCCGTCTCTACTGAAAATACAAAAAAACAGCTGGGCATGGTGGCGGGTGCCTGTAGTCACAGCTACTTGAGAGGCTGAGGCAGGAGAATTGCTTGAACTCAGGAGGTGGAGATTGCAGCGAGCTGAGATTGCACCACATTCTAGCTTGGGTGACAAGAACGAGACTCTGTCTCAAAAAAAAAAAAAAAAAGGAAAAAGAAAAAATTATTCAATCAAACAATTGGACAATTGCAGGGCTTACTTTATTTGTTTTCTGCTCTCAGGACTCAAAGTCTTGTGCCGTCTCTTGTCTATTTTTTTTTTTAAATATATACTTTATTTTTTAGGGCAGTTTTAGGTTCATAGAAAAATGCAGCAGAGTACAGAGATTCTCCATATACTCCCTGCCCTCCCACATGCATAGCCTCTCCCTGACCCCGCCCCTGTTTGCATTATCTCTCACTATAGTGGACCATTTGCTACAATTGAGGAACTTCCAATGAACACATCATTATCACCTCAAGTCCAAAGTTTGTGGCTCACTCTTGGTGTTGTATGTACTGTGGGTTTTGTAAAATGTATCATGCCATGCATCCACCATTAAAGTATCATGCAGAATAATTTCACTACCCTAAAAATCCTCTGTGCTCTGCCTATTCACCCTCCCTCCCTTCTAACCCCTCGTAAACACTGGTCTTTTTATTGTCTTCATTTATTTGCTTTTTCCAGAGTGTCATATAGTTAGAATCATATGCTATATAGCATTGGTTTGTTTCTCTTAGTAATATGCATTTAAGTTTCCTGCATATTGTTTTATGGCTTGATGGTTCATTTCCATTTAGCATGAGTAATATTCTATTGTTTAGATTTACCTGGTTTATCTATCTATTTCCCTATTGAAGGACATGTTTGCTTCTACATTTTAGCAATTATAAACACAGTTGCTGTAAACATCTGTGTGTAGTTTTTTGTCTGGATATGTATTTTCAACTCCTTTGAGTAATTACCAGGTATGATTGCTGAATCATAAGATATGTTTAGTTTTGCTAGAGACTGCCAAACTTCTCTCAGAGTGGCTATACCATTTCAAATTTTCATCACATTCTGTTGGTTTCACATCCTCCCCAGCATTTGATGGTGTCAGTGCTCTGGATTTTGGCCATTCTAATAGGCAAGTAGTGGTACCTCATGTCATTTTAATTTGCATTTCCATGATAACATATAATGGGGAGCATGTTCTCATAAGCTTTTTATAAGCTTTTTATATGCTTATGTGATGAGATATGTGTTCAAGCCCTTGGGCCATTTTTTTTACATCAGATTGTTTGTTTTCTTATTGTTGAGTTTTAAGACCTCTTTGTACATTTTGCATAACAATCCTTTACTGACATGACTCTTACAAATATTTTATTCTGTTTTGTGACTTTTTAGAAACTCCCTTTACATTGTCTTTATTAGAACAGAAATGTTTAATTTTAGTAAAGTCCAGCTTATTAATTCTGTTTTTCATGTATTATGCCTTTGGTTGTATCTAAACCCTTGGTCATCTAGACTTTGTCCTGTGTTATCTTCTATAAGTTTCATAGTTTTGTGTTTTACATTCAGACCTGTGATCTATTTTGAGTTAATTTTTGTGAAGTGTGTAAGGTTTGTGTCAAGATTCAAATTTTTGGATGTGAATGTCAGTTGTTCCATCACCACTTGTTGAAAAGACTATGTTTTCTCTATTATTTCTTCTGTGCTTTCTGAGAGACAGGACTAGCTGGATTTCTTAGGCCAACTAAGAATCCGTAAACCTAGCTGGGAAGGTGACTGCATCCACCTTTAAACCTGGGGGTTGCAACTTAGCCCACACCCGACCAATCAGAGAGCTCACTAAAATGCTAATTAGGCAAAAACAGGAGATGAAGAAATAGCCAATCATATATTGCCTGAGAGCACAACAGAGGGATAAGGATCAGGATATAAACCCAGGGATTCCAGCAGGCAATGGCAACACCCTTTGGGTCCCCTTCCCTTATATGGGAGCTCTGTTTTCACTCTATTTCACTCTATTAAATCCTGCAACTGCACACTTCTGGTCCGTGTTTTGTTACCACTGGAGCTGAGCTTTCACTTGTCCTCCAACACTGCTGTTTGCCATGTCACAGACCCGCTGCTGACTTCCATCTCTCCAGATACCGCAGGGTGTCCGCTGTGCTCCTGATCCAGTGAGGCGCCCACTGCTACTCCCGGTTGGGCTAAAGGCCTGCCATTGTCCTGCATGGCTAAGTGCCTGGGTTCGTCCTAATCAAGCTGAACACTAGTCACTGGGTTCCACGGCTCCCTTCTGTGACCCACAGCTTCTAATAGAGCTATGTAACACTCACCTGTGGCCCAAGATTCCATTCCTTGGAATCTGTGAAGCCAAGAACCCTAGGTCAGAGAACACAAGGCTTGCCACTATCTTGGAAGTGGCCCGCTGCCATTTTGGAAGTGGCCCACCACCATCTTGGGAGCTCTGGGAGCCAGGACCCTCAGATAACAGTTCCTTGATATAGTTGATTATGTTTATGGGTGAATATTTCTGGGCAGAGTTTATTTTTCATTTATTTTGTTCGGTTTTCTAGCTCTTTATGAGGGAGGGCTAGTTCAGTTTTAGTTAATCATTATGTTCAAGAGAGGGAATCCTGAAATATGATTTTTGAAGGACAGGTTAATTTGATCTAAGTTGCGATTTATAAGGAAATATTATTTTTAAAAAAGATTTAGGGTAGCAAAACAAGAGATAAGTAGTACTGGGTAGACTTTAAAGGCATATAAGTAATTGAAAGTAAGAACAAGGAAAAAGTGACCAAGGTCATTAAATAATGCTTTATTTGTCACAGTTAGTAAGCATATCCTCTATTTTTCTCTTCCTCTTTCTCAATGTATTAGCTCAGATTTATTCTATTTTAAAGGTATTAGGATAGAATTTTATGATCTGTAGATGGTATAGCTATTTTAATCAGCATTAATGGCACAGAGATAGTGCACACTATGTGTTTATTTTGCTCTTGAAATTAGGTGGTGAACTGAGGGCTATTAATAATGCTTCCAGTATTAGCAATTCCAGTAATAATGGCAATATCATTTATAAAACAAGTTACACTTTTCAAACAGATTTTATATATAATGCTATTATTAGTCTCCTAGGGGTTAAATAACAAAATATTACAGACTGGGTGCCTTAAAAACCAGATATTAATTTTCTTACGGTTTTGGAGATCAGAAGTCCTAGATCAAGGTGTCATCAGGGTTGATTTCTGGCGAGGCTTCTCTTCCTGGATTGCCTTCTCATTGAGCCCTCGCATGGCCTTTTTCTCTTTCTCTGGGTGTAGGGTAGATTGAGCACACTCTCTGGTGTTTCTTCCTTTTCTTATAAAGAAACCAGTGCTATTGCATTAGTGCCCCACCATTTTGACATTGTTGACCTTAATTAAAGTCCCTGTTTCTGAATATAGTCACGTTAAGGGCTAGGCTTTTACATATGAATTTTAAGAGAAGGCAATTCAGTCCATAACAAATATCTTATTTGATGATCACAGTTCATGTTTTATTTTAAAATATGGGTCTATATTTTACATAGCTTTTGTATTACCAAACAAAAAAGCCATTTTCAAAAATGTTTCATTGGTTGCACACATAATTTCACTTTCAAACTTTTTAATGGTGAAACATGTCATGCAGAAAACACATATGAAGGCTATATGTTATGCTTAAATAAAAATGCGAACGTGAATACTGTTGTTGCTCTGTGAATTAAGAACTAGAACTCTAATTTTTCTTAGATATCACAACACCGAAGTCAGTTAATTTTTCCTCCTTCCGCAATCTCATTACATCTTCTTTCTTCCCAAACATAGCTACTGTCTGAAATTTCATAACAATTTCCTTTTTTCTTATTGACTTGTTATATAACTATGTATATCTAAACAATATACTATTTAATATTGCCTATACTTAATTTGTATAAATGAAATAATACTGTGTATATATTCTTAGATTTTGCTTTTTGCCTAACATCCTTTGAAAATTCATTCTTTGCATCAAATGTAGCTGTAGTCATTTATTTCCACTGCTATATAATATTCCATTGCTTCTAAATATTACAATTTATTATTTGTAATAGTGATAAAAGTTGGGTTGATATTTCTCTTGCTTGTTCAATGAATATACTCCTGTATGTCCTCTAGCATATGTGAAAGTTTTCCCCTAGGTTACTGATATGACTTGGCTGTGTCCCCATCCAAATCTCATCTTAAATTCTGACATGTTATGGGAGGGACTCGGTGGAAGATAATTGTATCATGGGGGAAAGTCTTTCCTGTGCTGTTCTCATGACAGTGAATAAGTCACATGAGATCTGATGGTTTTAAAAAGAGGAGTTACCCCACACAAGCTCTTTCTCTTTGCTTGCTGCCGTCCATGTAAGATGTGACTTGCTTCTCCTTGCCTTCCTCCATGATTGTCAGGCATTCTCAGCCATGGGGAACTGTAAGTCCAATTAAACCTCTTTCTTTTGTCAATTGTCCAGTCTCTGGTATGCCTTTATCAGGAATGGGAAAATAAATTAATACAGTAAATTGGTATCAGTAAAGTGAGACATCAATGAATAAATACCAAAATATGTGGAAGCAACTTTGGCGCTGGGTAACAGGCAGAGATTGGAACAGTTTGGAGGGCTCAGAAGAAGACATAAAAATGTGGGAAAGTTTAGAACTTCCTAGATACTTGTTGAATGGGTTTGCCCAAAATGCTGATAGTGATATGGATAATAAGGTCCAGGCTGAGGGGCTCTCAAATGGAAATGAGGAACTTGTTGGGACTTTGAGCAAATATAACTCTTGTTATGTTTTAGCAAAGAGACTGGTGACATTTTGCCCTGCCCTAGAGATTTTTGGAACTTTGAACTTGAGAGAGATGATTTAGGATATCTGGCAGAGGAAATTTCTAAGCATTCAAGAAGTGAGTTGGGTGCTGTTAAAGACATTCAGTTTTAGAAGGGAAGCAGAACATAAAAGTTTGGAAAATTTGCAGCCTGACAATGCAATAGAAAAGAAAATCCCATTTTCTGAGGATAAATTCAAGCTGGCTGCAGAAAATTACGTAAGTAATGAGGAATCGAATATTAATCCCCAAGATGATGTGGAAAATGTCTCCAGGGCATGTCTGAGATCTCCATGGTAGCCCCTCTCCTCACAGGCCTAGGGCCTAGGAGAAAAATGTGATTTCCTGGGCCAGGCCCAGGGTCCTCATGCTGTGTGCAACCTAGGGACTTGGTGCCCTGCATCCCATGAGCTCCAGCCACGGCTGAGAGGGACCAATGTAGAGCTAAGATCATGGCTTCATAAGGTGCAAGCCCCAAGATTTGGCAGCTTGCATGTGGTGTTGAGCCTGTGAGTGCACAGAAGTCAAGAACTGGGGTTTGGGAACCTCCACCTAGATTTCAGAAGATATGTGAAAACTCCTGGATGTCCAGGCAGAAGTTTGCTGCAGAGGCAGGGCTCTCATGGAAAACCTCTGCTAGGGCAGTGAGGAAGGAAAATACGGGATCAGAGGCCCCACGCAGAGTCCCTACTGGGGAACTGCCTAATGGAGCTGTGAGAAGAGGGCCACAATCCTCCAAGACCCCAGAGTGGTAGATTCACTGACAGCTTGCACTGCGCACCTGGAAAAGCTGCAGATACTCTATACTAGCCTGTGAAAGCAGCTGCGAGGGAGGCTGTACCCTGCAAAGCCACAAGGGCAGAGCTGCCCAAGACCATGGGAACCTACCTCTTGCATGAGTCTGACCTGGATGTGAGTCATAGAATCAAAGGAGATTATTTTGGGGTTTTAAGATTTGACTGTCCCACTGGATTTTAGACTTGCATAAGGTCTGTAGCCCCTTTATTTTGGCCAATTTCTCCAATTGGATTGGCTGTATTTACCCAAAGCCTGTACCCCAACTGTATCTAGGAAGTAACTAACTTGCTTTTGATTTTATGGGCTCATAGGTGGAAGAGATTTCCTTGTCTTGGATGAGGTTTTGCACTGTGGACTTTTGAGTTAATGTTGAAATGAGTTAAGTCTTTGGGGGACTGTTGGGAAAACGTGATTGGTTTTGAAATATGAGGACAGGAGATGTTGGAGGGGCCGGGGTGGAATGATATGGTTTGGCCATGTCCCCACCCAAATCTCATCTTGAATTCCCACGTGTTGTATGAGGGACCCAATGGGAGGTAATTGTATTATGAGGGCAGGTCTTTTCCATGCTGTTCTTGTGATAGTGAATAAATCTCTCAAGTTCTCATGGTTTTAAGAAGAGGAGTTCCCCTGCACAAATTCTCTCTCTTTGCCTGCTGTCATCCATGTAAGGTGTGACTTGCTCCTCCTTGCTTTCTGCCACGATTGTGAGGCTTCCCTAGCCATGTGGACTATAAGTCCAATTAAACCTCTTTCTTTTGTAAATTTCCCAGTCTCAAGGATATCTTTATCAGCCATCTGATAACAGACTAATACAGTTATATACCTAGGAGTTGAATTGCTGGAAACCAGTGATGCAAATGTGAAATTGTATAATATGTCAAGTTCCCTCCAAGTAACCAATTTGCACATTAACCAGAATTATATTAAATTTAATATATAAAAAAGTCTTTCTAAATCTCCAATCACATCTATGTTTAAACTTTTCTTTCCATGAATTTTAATGCTTTTATGTGTTCAATTACTGGGCTGCATCCTGGATCAGTTAATCACATCTATCTTTGAATTCACTCATATTTTCTTCACTTATGTTAAACATTCTGAGTAAACCTATATAATAAATTCCTACTACCATATATATACATATATATATCATATGTATGTGTGTATATATATACACATATTCTATTTGGTTTATTTGGTTCTATTTGAAATCTGATTCCTCATTCACTTTTTCACTATCACTGTGACTCAATTTTATTATCAAAAGCCTTCTTCTGGCTGTTTTATAGGCCTTCATAAGCTTCTTTTGCCCTAAAATAATTTTTAATTCCAAATAATTTGCCTCTTTTCTGTTGCCTTTTTTGCTTTTAGAATGATCCCTTATTAGCATTTTATAGGGTTTTTTTTTCCACATAATCGTAAGAGAACAATTTGTATTGTTTTCCCTATGTTAATAATCTTTCTTAGTTGCTTGTAAATATTTTGTCAATATCTCTTCTTCTACAATTTCTCATAAGATTTTTCCCAGCAGTTTATTATGTAAAATATTTCTTATTACATTTTCTCTGACTTTAAAAGCTTTTTTAAAAGTCTTAATCTCCTTTAAACTATCAGTTTCAATTTGGTTAATACAGAAATATAAAAATAGTTGGTGACTCATATATTAAATTTTTAAACTTAGAATCTATTAACCATTTTCTGCATTCCTGATAAAGTGCTAAAGAATTTATAGGCATTACCTCATTTTAAAAATCCTTCCAAAATGTATAATTTTCTTTTATATATTTTGTCTAGAAATAATGCTATACAATACTTTCCCAACCATGTGTAACACTGACAAAGATTTAAAAGATTTGTCCTATCAAATTAAATAAACATGACATGCTGTGAGGCAGGCAAGTGCCCTGCATATAAGACCATATGAGTAACCAACTATGATGTAATGTGATACTGAATTACCTATGCTTCTTTATTGAAATAAGGAAAATAGTGCCAATGAGAATAACCATACAAGGTATGTGTGTCTGTGTAGATATTTAATAAAAGACTAAATATCAGCATATTGGAGAAGAAAAACTAGATATTAAAAAATACCATCTTTAAGGTAAATCATATTAGCATTTGTTTTTCATCTGTGAAAATCATAAAACCTATTACATCACCTGACCTTCATTGTTTTTCAGTCTAACTACGTATCCTATATATAAAAGTGGCATACCCCAATCACACCAAATAATGTAAGGTATTCTGAATCACATATTCCTGTTTTCAAAGGATCCTACACTACTGAGTATATTTGTTAAAGACTCATGAGGTAATCATCCTTCCATATTTTCACATTTTCTTTGATTAATTGGATCATTAGTATGACAAGTAATTTTATAATATCAGTTATGCTCAAATGCATAACTTAATGTTTTCATGCTCTTATAACATTTTAATATAGTGGAATGAAATTGTCATACTTTTCTAAGCTAAAAACTTTATTCAAATCACATACAATTACATTCATTTTTCTAAGCAAAGGCAATAAGAAACAGTCTTCTGTGTTATGACATGTCAGACTACGACTACAGTTGTTTTACTCTACAATAAGACAAGCAAATTACTTACAAAAATACTTAAAATTACTCTTTATTATTCTCAAATACATGCTCACTGCAAGCATTGATATTTCTGTCTGGAAACATATTTTGCCCTTTGACTAAATTATTTTGGACAGTAGAGGTGAAGTCCTAACTAATGTTTCATTGTTTCAATAGGCTAATCAGAATTAATTTAGATAACATCAATACTAGGATAATTATTAAATGCTATTTAGCATCTTATACATGTAACCTAGTTGGTTTAATAAAAGTCTGAGAATTAAAATAATTTTGAAAATAAATTTTTCTTTACACATTAAACCTTAATATATTAGGCAATTTCTATGGAAAATTCATATGTTAATAAATATATGAGAGTTTTATTTGCACAGGTAGATGCATATTTTAGAACTCTGCCTCATATTTGGATACATTATTATAAGACTGAGGTGCCAGTCTCCACTGGAGTTTCTGGGCTGAACTAGGAGACATTTTGCATGTCGATACTAGACTACTGTGTCATGACCATGGATATGTTTGTATATTGCGAGCCTATGCTATCTGTTTTTGGCACCATTGTGTACAATAAATCTTCACCATCAGAGGCCCTAAAATGCATTATATTGCTTCTCTTAAAAAAAAAATACTGCCATTGCTTCCTGTAAAATAAGCCTGCTTGTAAAACTTCAATGTTTCAGCAACAACAGACTTCCTGCCAAATAATGTGTAACCAAGAAAAAAGTAATTGACTTTACTAGCAATGCAATGAGCCTTAGATGAATTGTATCTTATAATAGCATATGAATCTCTCTCTTATAAACACATTTTAGCAAGTAAATTGTGTTTAAGAAATGCCTTTATTCTGATGAATTGGAAATCAGTATTTTGATATTCAAATAGAGTTATCTAATATTAGTATCTAATATTATATTAAACATTAATATATAATATTTAGAAAGTGAATTTTACTCCATTCTGAACTTTAAAGAAGGCCTTTATTTTGGCACCCTCTGACTGCATAATTATGGAAAGGTGTGATTCAGTCTATTAAGAATTTCTGCTCCTCTAAGGTTTAGAAATGTCATGAACATCACTATGATTAGTAATTAGGAAAAGGTCCCCTCTACTTATTCTGAAAATACTATCCTTCTTACTCAATTCTGCGATCCGTGTCTGTCATCAGGTTCACACAAAAAGGGCAATCTTTCATCTAAGTATTTTTACTTCCATTCTTACTCATTTCTTTTTTATCTGCTATCATCATTGTCCACGTTTGCCATTTAGGGATAACATGTTACTGGCTTAATAACAGATGTGAAACTTTTTCATATGTTCTTCAGTTTCCACAACCAGTAAAGTATTCTGTATTTACAACAGAGCCAAATGAAAAATGAGTTTTTAAAACACAGGCTTCCATCACTAAATGTCTGTGATATTTAGTGTAGATGGCATACAATTATACTTAAGCCTCATTGTGATGCTCTTCTCCAGGTTTGAATCAAGGTTGACTGCAAAAGGTAAAATTACTTAGTACTGAGGAAAATTAATAATGATGTGCTTAAGATTATCTCCTCTGACCAGTAAATATATAGCAAGTTATAAGCATGTCTTTTGGGGATAGTGATGTAGAATAAAGTTTCTTGAGACATTTTCCAATTATCAGAGAGTGTTGTTTATAAATACTCCTAGTGCCATTTATAAATACTGGAAATGGCTGAAAGTGAATTGAAGGACTGTTTTCCCCTTAAGGGCCAAATTTTAACAATGACCCAAAGCCATTTTTAGGTACTCAGAAGGGGCATATTGTTGAGGTATTGAAACAGATGTCTTAGATTACATTGAATCAGTGAGTTCATGTAATGGAAGTCAATTACAATAGTACTTCTTTCCACAACAAATGCTGGATTAACAGTTGGTAATATTTCCTAACAGACATTTGAGGGCAAAACGTTAGATGGTTGTGGGCACTTGCAATGCTCAAGATTTTCTTTTCAAGTCAAAGTGACTGACAAGGTTTATTGGATGCCAATGTTGATCTGAGCTTGAGATTCCTAAATGAAGGCTGCTGCTGACACTCTATAAGAGAGGGAAATGTGAGAGCAAGGTAGTTGCAATGTAACAAATATTCATGATGGTTCAGGCATTCATTCTCTTATTACAGCTGATGGCAACAATTTAGTCACAACTTTTTATCACTTTTTGACTCAGTTAATTTAGACTTCTTTTTAAATAAAGATGATTACAAGTGTTAATATTCATAATGAATTCAGAGATAATTTGCTACTGAGAATTATCAGTCACAAGAAGCAATTTAACTTCATTGGATTTGATGATCTTAAATCCACTGGTGCTTCACTAATAATATTTTAACAAAAGCTGGAAGAGTGACCTATACTAATTACAGAGAAATAGTTCAAATGAAAAGATATTAGGGTTCTGGGAAGGAAACATATAACATTACAATATAGTAATTGTTAAATAATTATAAACTGGGGTTGTTTTTAGGAGACCCAAACACAAAGTGTTTTACAAGATTTTTTGTCTCAGTGAAGATGAAAATTGGTACATATTGTTGTCAATGTTTCATTACCTTTTACATTTAGATGGAAGTTTGGTAGAAAGAGCAAACACTGGAATCACAGTGTTGTCCAGGCTGTGCTTTTCACCTTATTGTAACTTTGAGGAAGCTACTTGTCCATGTTACATGAATGGTCAGTTTCCTCATCTATAAATATGTCATAATAATGCTTATTTCATTATACAAAGGCTTCAATGCAAGATATGTCAGATATGCTTTTTACACTAGGCTATTAAGTTTTCATTATTTAAATTATTACTATTATTATTCTTTGAGTTGTCAATTTTATACTTTGTTCAATAATGTAACTCAAGCATCCAGGTATCATTGTTATCCCAAAACACTTGTTAGAACCATACTACTCCTCACGTATTTTAAAGTTACACCTATTTTTTATTCTTAAGCAAGTATAGATAGTTGAAATTATGATATGTTTAAATACTGACAGAACTTGAGTATAAATACCATAATAGATAACATCATTTATTTAAAAACATATGAATGAACTATTACTTTGAGTTGGACATTTTATATCATTCATTTTGTCTTCATGAATTTGTATTCCCATTCCAATTTAGCAACATTAATTTGTCCTAATGAAACATAATTTTATGCTTGAAGGCCCCCTATATTGAATATCTTATACTTCTCTACAAATATTTATTTTAAAATTTGAGTCCCTGTTACCATAAGGCTCTATGTATCTTCTAGGTAAGTTTTTATTACAATTGTTAGTAGTATATAATTTATTTAAAACAGCAAAATACATTATAAATTCTAATAAATACAATTTTAGAGAAGAAAATGTATTTGAAATGCTTTTTAAATAGCATACAATGCTATTTAAAAGTAAGAATGCTGTGGATTAATTATTAGAAGCAATTGTGAAAATATTATTTTATTTGTTAGTCTGGAGATTTGTATGTATCAGACAACCACTAATGTGAGTTTTGAATCAGTCATATGGTTTTTGTTGACTGTCATTGTTAAAGGGGGTATAGGAAAGGAGAACCTGCAGAGCAAATAACATTTCAGCCTCATTCATTTTAAAATAGATTGTAAATAAAATTTAAAAATATGGTATCTGATTTCCTTAAAGCTATTAATAATTTAATAGCTCCTTTCATTAACCCGGGGCCTTTCAGGAATAAAAATTAGAAAACCATTTTCTTAACACTTTTTTCCTCCCTCAAAACATGAAAATTCTCCTGCTCTTTATTAATTCTGAATAATCAATCATTTTTCTTGTCTGTTTTCATCAATTAGTCAGATTGTCTCAGCTGTAATAGAGATGGAATAATATAATTCAAGAGAGGTTAGGCAGACCTAAGTAAATCTAACCAACATAGAACCCAATCAGATCAACTATGGAGGGAATAATTTTGTGTTTCCAAACTCTGGCCATTCCCTGTAACTGAGAGGTTTATTCATTTGTTTGTTTAAAGACAGTGTCCCACTCTGTTATCCAGGTTGGAGTGCAGTGACAAAATCAGCTCACTGCAGCTTTGAACTTCCAGGACTCATGTGATACTCCTACTTGAGCCTCCCTAGTAGCTGGGACTATAGGCGTATGCCACCATTCCTAGCTTCTTTTTATTTTTACTTTTTTATTTTTTGCAGAAACAGGGTCTTCGTATATTGCTCAGGCTAGTCTCATACTCCTGCGCTCAAGCAATCCTCCCACTTTGGCCTCCCAAAGTGCCAGAATTACAGGTGTGAGTCACTGTGCCAGGCCTCAGAGGTTTTCTAGGGCCCTGAAATATGGAGATGTAAAGAGCCACCATTATACATAACAAGAAAATCATATTTATGGAACAGCCCACCATTTGGGTGGCCTGGCAAGGGGCTCTATGACTCTCCAGCATTTAATCAACATAGAGGGCTAAATAACTGGTTGGTATAGCATGAGGCCAAAGAGCAGCCTGAGGTAGGGAAATCTGATAACATTGAAGAGGAGACCTCTGCACTAACTTAAAAGTATGTTAAAGACATGACTGAATTGAGAATCATCTATATCCATTAGAGAATATTCTATGTTTTTATTTGTTTGCTTGTTTGTTCGTCTTTTGGGTTTTTGTATAGTTCAAGTACAGAACATTTTGAATTCAAGTTCAGTCTTAGTTCAAGTTCAGAACATTTTGAATTCAAGAACTGTCTTCTGCAAGACCTTTGAATTACCCTAATTAAAGGTGCATTGTGCTTTCTAGTGGCTATTGATTTATATTCAAAGATTTTTGGGTGACATACAAAGGAATAAATGATCACCTAGACAAACTTTCATCTAAAAAAGGATAAAACAGTAAACCTGAAATAGTAAATGCCATTTCCAAAATCACACAGCTAATGGCAAAGCTGAGTTTAGAACCTGCTGTTTCAATTCACTGCTTTCCCCCTCTATC
Organism: Colobus angolensis palliatus; assembly: GCF_000951035.1. Taxonomy (NCBI): domain Eukaryota; kingdom Metazoa; phylum Chordata; class Mammalia; order Primates; family Cercopithecidae; genus Colobus; species Colobus angolensis. The sequence goes on from NW_012115988.1 coordinate 1,622,545, forward strand.
TTAATGCTAGAATCATTCTACAAGTGAGGTCCCCAGGGCAGCAGCATCCAAATCAAGTGGGAACTTGCTAGAAATGGGAATTTTCTGGTTCCACTCCAGGCTGAGTGGGTCCAAAATTTTAGGTCTGGGGCTTGGCAATCTTTGTTTTAACAAATCTTCCAGTGATTCTGTTAAAGCTAACATATGAGAATCACTGTTTTAGAGGCTACAGATCAAAATTGAAAATAATTTGTAACGATGCTATTTTACATGCCCTTGGCTTTGGTGCACTGAGGCAGTGTCTGTGTCCTGCCTTTGGAAGGCTACTGGGCACCATATTGACACAAAATAGAAGTTGTGCTATATAGTATTAACATTTTGACCTATGCATTTTTTAAGGCCATCTCTCCTTCATTTTGATTTTTATATGTTTTGGTAGAAAAGGTGACAGACTTTGAATTTTAACCATGATTTTTTTGTTTATTAAAGGTCTGTATGAAGAAGAAATGATGGGAGCGAACAATCAAGAGGCAGGGAAGCTCTGTACCAGCTCCTAAGCAGGAAGTGCAACATGTTATCCACTAGATGTGACACAATCAGATTGCCCCTACTGCCAACGCTTCAGGAGGAAACAACCTTATACTCACAAGTAAGAAATATTTCAAAAGGCTATTTGAAAGGTAAAATCTGACGATGTATATTTTCAAATAGGTTATATTTATAGTTTTAAAAAGTTAAATGCACATTTGAGAGCAAAGACAGTTGTAATAATTGTTCAAAAGAAAAAAGTTATGAAGGATATTGAAGTTCTACAAAGGGATTCTGATGTTAGAATTAAATATTTGATTTTTGTAATATGTGACACAAAGTGTGATTGATTATGGAGGAGCTGATTTCATTATCAATGTTCAAGGAATATGTGTATGCTATAGAGAGAACAGAATTAAATATTTAAGGTATGGACAATTGTTTATGTAAAGTGTCGTAATCTCTATTGCTATAACTATAATCAGATATGTAATCAAGCAGAAGACTTAAATTCTTGTTTTCAAATGCTTGTTTAATTTATATAATTATTCTTGTTGCTCAAAACATGCTCTTATAGCATCATTTCATAAATAAGCATAAAATTAGTATACCATACAAGCAGACTAACAGCATATTTAAAAAGGATATTCTTGAGAATGTTAACATATGACGTTCAAAGGTTTCCTTTTAACCCAAAATACTTTAATGGTTAAATATGTTGTAATTGTCTGAGTAAGTTACCTAAAACGGTCCTTAAGAATTATTATAATTTTTTTCCTAATGAATGAACACATCCACACACCTTTCTCATTCCTATTTATTTTTATTACTCAATAAATTTAAGGACACATAAAGAAAAAAATGAATGCTGGCTCCTTAGACATCTTTCCCATATGCTTCCAATATACAATTTGGAAGGAAAAGGAGTGGTTGGTAGCTAAATTGCTGAATATATTTCCTTGCAATAAAAAGAAAAGTGCCTTTGTAGAAATGCTGTGGAATTTTCCTATTAAACATGGTGGAATAATTTCTTGCCATCTGTAGCATTCATTTAAAAATATAAACAGTGGCGTATTTGCCATCTGTTTGACTGACTTTTTATGATACTTTTTGAATCTGTCATTCAATGATATCACCAATTTTATCATCTAAGGATGATGGCTTAAACTATGATCAATGACATTTTTGGTAGCCAGACATACATACTGTGGAAGTGAATCAGCAAATGGCAATAAAGATGGCCAGTAACAGCCATAATAGCTCTGTTAACACCAATAAAACAGTACAGAATTGCTATTTGAAAGCATTTAACATCTTGTTGAAGGTGAAGAGCAAAATGTCTGTGGAATGAGTGCTGCATATCAGCTTACATCAGGTAGCTATGAAACAGGTAAATTACAATCCCAGCCCTTCCCACATCCTTGAAAACATTTTTTTAAATGATATTGCCCACAGCAATTTTTACCAGAATTTCTAACCAGCATAATGTTCCAAGAAAACTAGTGAGTTTCTCTACATATTTGAGACTGATTAAAAGTTTACTGAATGAAGTCACATATAGACATTTATCTTCAAGAGAATGTCAATGGCCCCATTAGTATTTCCAATACTGAGGTGGTATAAACACACAGATGTTCACAGACTTAAATTTCCAAGGATAAGATAATAGTTAGTTCTCATGGAATTAAGGCACAATCAGTTTATGAGGTTTGGAATATTTACACAAGAGCAAAACAAAATCATTCCTTTACAACACATTTTTAAAAAACTTTTATTTTAGGTTCGGGGTACATGTGCAAGTTTGTTATATAGGTAAACTTGTATCACGGGGTTTTGTTATACAGATTATTTCATCATGCAGGTATTGAGCCTAATACCACTAGTTATTTTTTTCTGGTTCACTCCCTCCTCCCACCCTCTGACCTCCAGCTGGCCCCAGTGTCTGTCGTTCCCCTCTATGTGTTCATGTGTTCTCATTATTTAGCTCCCACATGTAAGTGAAAACATGTGATATTTGGTTTTCTGTTCCTGTGTTAGTTTGCTAAGGATAAAGGCTGCCACCTCCATTCATATCCCTGCAAAGGACATAATCTTATTCCTTTTTATGGCTGCATAATATTCCATGGTCTATGTGTACCACATTTTCTTTATTCAGTCTGTCATTGACAGGCATTTAGGTTGATTCTATGTCTTTGCTATTATGAATAGTGTTGCAATGAATATATGTGTGTATATGTGTTTATAATAGAATGATTTATATTCCTTTGGGTATATACTCAGTAATGGGATTGCTGGGTCGAATGGTAGTTCTGTTTTTTGGTCTTTGAGGAATTTCCACACTGCTTTCCACGATGGTTGAACTAATTATGCTATTACTAAAAATGTAGAAGCATTCCTTTTTCTCTGCAACCTGGCCAGCATCTGTTATGCTTTGACTTTTTAATAGTAGCCATTCTGACTTGTGTGAGATGGTATCTCATTGTGGTTTTGATTTGCATTTCTCTAATAATCAGTGATGTTGAGTTTTTTTTTCATTTGTTGGCTGCATGTATGAATTCTTTTGAAAAGTGTCTTTTCTTGTCCTTTGCCCACTTTTTAGTGGGGTTTTGTTTCTCTTACGAATTTAAGTTCCTTATAGATGCTGGATATTTGACCATTGTCAGATGCATAGTATAGACACATTTTCCCTCATTCCATAGGCTGTCTGTTTACTCTGATGATAGTTTCTTTTGCTGTGCAGAAAGTCTAGTTTAATTAGATCCCATTTGTCAATGTTTGCTTTTGTTGCAATTTCTTTTTGGCATCTTCATCATGAACTCTTTGCCCATTTATATGTCCAGAATGGTATTGGTTAGCTTGTCTTCCAGGGTTATATAGTTTTGGGTTTTACATTTAAGTCTTTATCTTGAGTTGATGTTTGTATACGATGTAAGGAAGGGGTCCAGTTTCAAGCTTCTCCCTATGGCTAGCCAGTTATACCAGCATCATTTATCAAATAGGGAGTCCTTTCCCCATTGCTTGTTTTTGTCAACTTTGTTGAAGACCAGATAGTTAAGCATGTGTATTCTTATTTCTGGGCTCTCTGTTCTGTTTCTTTGGTCTATACGTCTGTTTTTGTACCAGTACCATGTTGTTTTGTTTACTGTAGCCCTGTAGTAATTTGAAGATAGTATGATGTTTCCAGCTTTTTTTTTTTTTTTTTTTTTTTACTTAGGACTCTCTTGGCTATTTGGGCTCTTTTTTGGTTCCATATAAATTTTAAAATAGTTTTTCTTAGTTTCATGAAGAATGTCATTGGTAGTTCGATAGGAATAGCATTGAATCTATAAATTGCTTTGGGCAATATGGCTGTTTTAATGATATCGATTCTTTCTATCCATGAGCATGGAATGAGTTTTCCATTGTTTGTGTTGTCTCTGATTTCTTTGAGCAGTTATAACACATTTTAAAATAATACATTTTGGGACATTTTCTCTTTAAATTACAAATATGTGCATAATTACTGAGTAATGCCTTGCCACTTATTACCTTTACCCTGGAAAATAGTAGTCTGGCAAAAAAGAAGGTCAGCAAAATTCAGAACAGACACAGAGGATGTAAGATCATATTCTTAGTGAGCCTCACTGATGGTGAAGAGAGCTACATACAGCCTCTCTGATCTTCAAGTTAATGTATATAAAGGTATTGTTTTTTATTCCAGGTTTAGTGATTAAATATTTTTATACAAGTATCTGTTGAAGATATACTTTCGAGATTTGGAGTCAAGGATTGAGGTGTCCTAAAGCACTTAATTGTGCCTAATTAAAGAATAGCATACTAACAATATTTAATGAAGGTTGTAAAACACTATAATAGAGAATGATTTTGATATTCAATTCATTACTGCTAGAAATTTAGTTCAGTTATGATTCATACACAAACACAGAGATGGAAAAATATACAAAGTTAGAGAAACACATACTGACTTTAACTAAAATAAGTTTTATACATTGTGGCTGCATATTATTTATATTAATAAAATATATATTTAAATAGACATTTGTGTCTCCTATTATAATCAGTTTTATAGTAGTTCTAACTTCCTGAAACCCAAATAGACTCGTATATTTTCTAGCAAGATATCACTGATGTGAATTTGCCATCTAGGAGAGAATACCCACTGAGAAAGTTTAGCTCTTGTAATTGACTAATAAATTTATTTGAATATAGTTTATTTGGGAGCAGACATATGGGAGGTTTGCCGGCAATGTCAATGTATTCTTAAAATTCCAGGAAAAAGTATGCCGTAATACTTACAGTATAACGTATAATACTGTATACCTTTGTTATAGTAAAATAGCTTGATGTAAGATAAATATAAAGAAATTAATAATTTCTCAATACACCAGAAAGGAAGTAGAAATTATTTTTAAATGTGTATCTATTCACAATCACAACAAAATATATAAAAATCTAGAAATAAGTATAAGAAGAAAAGGTGAAAACTTTACCAAGAGACAAAAATACTTGAACAAAAGGAGAGGTACATTATATTTTTGGATGAGTGACAAAATATAATGGATTAAATATACTTTAAAGCTTCTTAGCAAAAAACAAGAAAGGCGATAGTAAGACCATTTGGAAGGACACTCAGGGTGTAATAGCTCAGCTGTCATTGCATAGGATGAGATATGAAGGGAATTTGATCTGTTAGGTACTTAAATATACAATAATTAAAACACTGTAGCATTGATATAAAACCTGTAGTGTTGGTACAAAGAATAAAATAAATTAGCCCCAAATGGACATATATATGTAATCTACCTGTATATGTGTATGTTCATATGTAAAATAATTTAATATTTAAATAAAAAGCTAGTTACTCAACTGAGGATACTGGAAAAATTGCTCTATATTTACAGAAGAAGTAATTAATTAATTACAAGAAACCACAAAATGAATTCTTTTCTGGATATCTTAAAAAGCTAAATATGAAAGATGAAACCATAAAAGGCCTAGAAGAAAGCTACAAGTAAGCAGTTAAATGACAACTAAGAATTTTCTAAGTATGCAAAGAAATTATCTGAGAATGTTAAAATGTATTAAATTATGATACATTAAAATATAATATATTAAAAGCTAAATGAAAAACCAATGAGCATATTTGCAAGAAGTATGACAAAGTCTTACCTTGCTTCATATAAACAGTGTTTTTAAATAATCAGGAAAATATATCAGTTAGCATGAAAAAATAGTTCACATAGGGAAAGGTAAAAAATAAAAACATGTAACTTTTTTGGTAATTCAGGAAATAGTGATTAAAACATTAATGAGAGATGACTTTTTTCTTAGTGTCTTTTAAAGGTTTAAGAATTCTTTATATTGCAAAATACTAATTTCACTTGTAGCAATCTTCTTTAAAAAATAAGCTTATCTTCCAAAAATTATTACTTTATTTTTGTAAATAGAGAAAAATTCAAGGTTTTTTAGACGTATTAGGCTAGAAGAATGAGATTAGTCATGGTACAAACACAAAAAGGAATTCAGCTATTAAAAATTATTGTTTTGGCCCTTCTTCTTTTTCTTCCTCTTCCTTTCCTTTCTGAACAATTTGTTCTCAAAATTATTAGGTAGGGCAAAGAAAAGTAAGCATCCATACCCTTGGGGGACACTTGTAGATCCCTGCATTGGATACTAGTGACCAAGTAGGATAGAGGGCAATTGTGCTTGATGTCAGCCTGAGCAGGGTAGGGAGGGTGTCCCCACAAGAGACAGCCTGAAGTAGGAAGCTGTAGCTACAGCAGAGTGAACAGGTGCCCATGTGGTGGGCAGCAGTGTTCATGTCCAAGGTGTCACCCACCTGGAGAGATGGTTGACACACTTCTGGTGTGGGTGGTCAGAGCCTAAATAGTATGAAGGATCTTCATGAAGGAGGAGCACCCTGGCACAGGGCTCTGTAGCTGAGCAGAGTAAGGTCATCATCTTCACAGGTGAAATAGGACTGTTTTTAAACACAGATAGTGTATCTATGAAGGAAAATGAAAGTGGTTTTCTCACTGAAGGAGAAGGCATTGACAAATTTAGAATGGGATGAAAATAGCATAAACCAGGTGGTATTGGATGATAATTGAAGATATTGGTATGGACTCAGTTTTCAACATGTAGGTATAGGCAAATGTAGAAATATTATATCTGGGAAAAAAGAGAAAGTAGGGGGAGAGAGAGAGTTCCATTGCATTTATGCAGAACATTCTGGTTAGTAGGAAGTATATAAGGAAATCAGGAGGTGAGAGGGTCAGCATTTATTTTTAAAAACACAGACAAATATTTTAAAATATTATTTAATATACTGAAAATTCATATAATCATTGTATTGTTTTAAAAATTTTTAAATGTAATTTGGAGTATTATTTAATAGCCTAGATAAAATATTATTCACACATATAAACACTCATATATGTTATGTGAGATTAGAAGTTAAAATGATGGAAGCAGTTTCCCATGTAAACGATCAAAGCTTCAGTTCTATAAACTTAGAAAAATGATGATATAACCACATGCATTGTTAATAAAATTGTTAGTTTATGAGGATGCTTCATATTTCCCTTCAGTTGTGTGGTAATTACAAATTATTACTCTACTGATCAAACATTAGTGAGAGCTGTAGTTTGACATTTTCACAGTTTGGGTTGATCGATTTACCCACGACTGAAAATAAAGACTTTAAAAATATACATATATATATATATATATATATTTTATACACACACACACACACATACACACACACCAAGAAATTAACTAGTAGCATAATAGAGATCAGGTTAACTTCACAAACTCTGGGGTCACTTAGACTAGTTTGAAGTTCCAGTTCCCCCAATTAAAAGCTATTTGATAAGTTTGAAGAAGTAATCTAATGTCTCATAAGGGGTTAATAAAGCCTGTGTTTTTGGCTTATTGAAAGACTTAAATATGGCAATATATGGTGTCTATCATATGATAAGTATCTAAGAAAATGTCATAAATTATTATGATCTGTATATCACTAAGGGAAGGCTAACTGCTGAACCAAACAACCCCAACATTTCAGAGGTTTAATGAGAAAAACAAATGTTTCTCACTTACTTCACAGTCTCATGCAAGTCAGAAAGGAAATGTCGCTGTGTTCAGCCACTCAGCAACCCACTCTATGTGTCCTTGTCATTTTCTAAGGTCTTGAAGTCCCCTGTGGAATTCTTTGCATCTATCCGTCATACCAATAAAAAACAGCATGTGAAAGGCATACCCATTCTTAATCACTTTGGTGAGTGTTGGCATACATTATTTCAGCCCATCATCTATTGATGAGAACAAACCACACTTTTACACAGGGTCTAGGAAATGTAGTCTAAATGGATGAAGAGAAAGAATAAATATCTTAAAGCATTTGTGGTCTTTGTTACAATCTTCTGCCATTCTGATCTCCAAATTGTTAACTCCATTCTTTGCATAGAGAACACATATAACCTTCCCTAAAATAGACAACTCCAAGTCACGCTACATCACTACACCAGTTCGACGTCCAAGATTGTTGACAAACAATTTTTCATAGGTCTCTTATGTTGTTGCACATCTAGTTTAAGTTTTTGTTTCAGAGTATTAAGAATTTTTTTTTATATAGAAAACAAATTGGGAAGATAGATATAGTTTCTCTCCTTAGGGCAGAGGACATATTTGTTTGCTGTCAAGGATTATAAAAATAATGCCTCCCACTTGGGCAAAGGTAGGGAAGGTTGCCAACAACCTCCTTTAAAATATTGGCATTTCCTAAGCTCAGTTTCCTTAGCAGGAATACAAACTAATGGTGCATATGCAGCATCCACTTGGGACACTCAGCATTGTTCCTTGGGACTTGGGGGCCAGGAGAACCTATGTGAACATGAAGCTTGAGCTGCTCGCTGTCGTGTGCAATGAAGGCTTTTGTCTCTGACTTAAGTGTCTCATGTCTTCCATGAGCATCCATGAAACTGTACAAGTACCTTGTACATTTAAAATTAGGGTGAAATCTTAGACCCTTCACAATACTTGACAAGGATCTCCAGTTAATCTGCAGCCCTTCCGCTTGGTCATATATGTGACACTACATAGCGCAGCAACCTATGAAATGAAAAAAAAAGAAGTAACTTGCTACACTCAAACTCCTATATACATAGTGGAGGGGTAATAACTGCACACACACACACACACACACACACACACACACGTCCAGAAAATAAAAATATTTTTTAAAAGATGTCACATGGTTGTCACTGGAATTCTGGAAAGATATTTTGAAGATTCTGAAGATTGTCCCTAGGGTACAAAAAATGTTGTTAAACCCTCAGTATGGTCTCTGAAATGAATTTCCATGTTTATCTGTTCACTGTTGGTTCTACCCTGTAGGACAGATACAAACTTTTTTTGTAAGTATAGCAATCTTTTGGGCTTTGGAATTCATATGATCTCTGTCATAACTATTCACCTCTGCTCTTGTGGCATGAAAGTAGCCATTAACAATATATAAATGAATGGACATGGCCAGATTTGTGGGTTACAGTTTGCAGACTACTGCTCTAGATGATTAATCCTTGTTTAGGACCCTCTATATCACATCCAAAGGGATCCTGGGAAATATGTCCTTTCAGAGTATTTCTAAGCTTTCATAACTCACTTTCTATTAATGAAGGTTTGGGGTTCTGAAAATTGTCGTTTCTTCAACATAAATCTTTCTTAGCCCTAGCCTGTGATTTCTTTGATTATGGCAACAATTTGGTAGGCTTAGGATATATTTATTTATAGTTAGTTTCATGTGTTAAAAACCACACCAAACATGTAGTTTCAAATTATGCTATACTTACTTTATTGACTTCTTAGTAACTCTGTGACTCCTCTTCCTCAATTTGGTGGAAGCTACATTGAAGTCATTTGAAATACACTCAGTCTAATCATTGTTACAAAGCTGAATGACTTTGTTGAGCTGAGTTTTACTCACATGGTAGTCTTCCAGCTCCTTTCAATCTTATCTGGTAACTGCTTGGGACAGGAGCAATTTGACATTTTGTTTCCTTTAGTATTCTGTCTTAATTTGAGTTTTTCCAAATAAAATTCTAAGGAAAGAATTTGAGTTAAAATACAGAAAATTGAAGGATCAAGGAAAATTCTGATGGGAGGTTGGGAACTGGGACTGGGAAGCCAACAGCCAAATAAATATATGTTATCAAACTATCTAACACTTTGAGTTACTAAAGCATAATCATAAGGGGAAAATATGAAAAATACTATAGAAAACTGGCCTCAGATTTTCAAATTCCCTCAATCACAGAGAAGAGCAAGGGTTTTGGGTTACTTACACACCAATCTTCATCAGTCATTGTTTAAACACTGTTCCCAATGAGACATTTATTTCCCAGGCATTAATGTAGGGAAGTGGAAAAGGAGTTAGGTAAGATCTTGCTATATATTCCAACTGTCTATACTTTGTCAATTCCTTTACATTTCTTGTAGCAAATTGGAAAAATACTTGCCTAGTTCATCCCTTTCTTATAGTTCCTTAATGCAGCTAATAACAATTAACAACCATTATTTATGTTTTGTTATCCAATCTTTTCCATAAGAACTAAAAACTTAATAGTTGTAGTCTTTCATCCAAACTATGATGGGTGAAGTTTAGGCAGACAATACCCCACTGCATAAAATAAAGAAGATGAAAAAGCCAAAACTAAAATGTGCAAAAACTTAGAGAAGTACCTTAAAATAAAATCTAAATGACCAATAAACAAATAAAAAGATTCTCAAATTTATTAGGCTGGGCGCAGTGGCTCATGTCTGTAATCTCAGCACTTTGGGAGGCCAAGCTCAGCAGATCGCCTGAGGTCGGGAGTTCGAGACCAGCCTGGCCAACATGGAGAAACCCCCTTTCTACTAAAAATACAAAAAAAAATTAGCTGGGCGTGGTGACGCGCACCTATAATCCCAGTTACTCAGGAGTCTGAGGCAGGAAAATCACTTGAACACGGGAGACAGAGGTTGCAGTGAGCCGATATCATGCCACTGCACTCCAGCCTGGATAACAGAGTGAGACTCTGTCTCAAAAAGAAAAAAAAAAAAAAGAATTTATGGCAATACAAATAAACTTAAACCCACCAAAAAGACCTATTGAAAAGTATGAGATGAAATGAGAGTTTTCATATTATCATATGATGTGTCAGTCAACTTGTAAAAGCACTTTATAAAATAATTTGACTTTATGTTTATCGATTTAGGGGATGCAAGTGCAGTTTTGTTAGATGGATATACTGTGTAGTGGTGAGGTCTGGGTGTTTAGTGTACCTATTACCTGAATAGTGAACATTGTACCCAATAGATACTATTTCATCCTTCACACTACCTCCCTTCCTTCCCTTGTTTTGGAGTCTCCAGTATGTATTATTCTCTTCTGTATTTCCATTGTATCCATTGTTTAGCTCCCACTTATCAGTGAGAGCATGTGGTATTTGATTTTTTGTTTTTGAATTATTTCACTTATGATAATGGCTTTAAGATCCAACAGTATTGCTGTAAAAGACATTTCATTCCTTTTGTGGCTGTGTAGTATTCCATTTGTGTGTGTGTGTGTGTGTGTGTGTGTGTGTGTGTGTGTGTGTGTGTATCACATACTCTTTATCCAATCTTCCACTTATGAACACTTGTGTTGCTTCCATGACTTCGTTATTGCAAACAGTGCTGCAATAGATATATCAGTGCAGGTCTCTTTTTGATATAATCATTTCTTTTCCTTTGGGTAGATACCCACTAATGGAATTGCTGGATTGAAGGGCAGTTCTATTTTAAGTTCTTTGAGAAATCTCCATACTGTTTTCCATAAAGGTTGTACTATTTACATTCCCACTAACAGTGTATAAGCATTCCTTTTCTCCTCATCTTCATCAACAGTTGTTATTTTTTGACTTTTTAGTAATAGCCATTCTAACAGGTGTAAGATGGCATCTCATTGTGGTTTCAATTTGCATCTCTCTGATGATTAGTGAGTTGTCACTTTTTCATGTTTGTTAGACACTTGTATGTCTTCTTTTGAGAAATTTCTGTTCATATAATTTGCTCACCTTTATTGATATTTGTTTGTTTGCTGCTGGTGCTTCCTGTAGATTCTGCATATTAATCCTTTGTCAGATGCATAGTTTGCAAATATTTTCTCCCATTCTGTAGCTTGTGTTTACTCTGATGATTATTGCTTAAGCTGTGCAGAAACTGTTCAACTTAATTAAGTCCCATTTGTCTATTTTCATTTTTGTTGTTTGTGCTTTTGAGGACTTAGTCATAAACTCTTTGCCTAGGCCAATATCCAGAAGACGTTTTCTTTTAGAATTATTTTAGTTTCAGGTGTTTCATTTGAGTCTTTAATTCATCTTAAGTTAATTTTTGTATATGGTAAGAAATATGGGTCCAGTTTTATTATTTTGTATATGGCCATCCAATATTCCCAGCATCATTTATTGAGTAGGTTGTCCTTTCCCAGTGTATGTGTTTGTTGGCTGTATTGAGGATCAGTTGGTTGCAGACATGTAGCTTTACCAAATTATTTTCTAAATAAAGCCACATACCTAGAAAATAATTTGACATTCTGAATTATAGTTGAAGAAGCATACTCTAGAACTCAACAATCTTGCCACTGCACGATAACTCATTGTAATAGTATTTATTTCTGGATAGCCTTTGGGCTGTGTACAGTTTTCCTTATTTTAAGCTGAATAAAGCAAACAGGTGTTTGTTTTATAAGTATTATTTTGCACCATACCTACATATTTATGCACTTTATGCAAGCATGTTACATAATTGTTCAAATATAAAAATGTATATATGATCACAAAAACCTATCAATATACTTTACTATAATCTATTAGTCAAACAAAGAAAATTCACATGTTCCTGTCAATGCAGAAAATATATTGACAATATTCAACATTCACTGGTAATAAAATAAAACCTATAGGTACACTAGAATTGAGAAAGATCATTCCTAAACCTATTAAAGTTATTGATCAAAATCTTTCAGTAAATCTCACACTTCAATAAATATTGAAAGGCTTTTCTTTAAAATCAAGAAATGAATGAGACAAAGATATTGACTGTCGCTGCTCATATCAATATTATAATAAAGGGTTTAGTTAAGGAAATAAGATTACTAGATAAAAGATGAATTCAGGTCAATTATCTACATTGCTTTATACTAGCAAACAAAAATATGTGCCTTTGATTAAATCTAACAATGTATGTGAATTCATGAAAAAAATGGAATTTTATTTAAACAAATCAAAAACAGTGAAATATCAACAATGTCATATGATTCAACTTAATATACCAATGACGAAGACACAATATTATAAATTTGACACTTTTCTCATTAATTTGTGTAGTAATTTGTTGTCCAATCAAAACCCAACATGAGGTAACTCTCAAGTCTATATGGTTTCTAGAAAAGACTTCTTATTAAGAAGGTACAAACACACTTACCCTACCAGAAATTAGTATAAAATTATGATATTAACCAAGAAGCAACACTGGTATATGAACAAGGAAACAGTCAATGAGGCAGTATTAGAAGCTTTGGAACTGACTCCTCATTTTTGCCTATCTCAATATAAATCTAAGTTGCCTCTGTAGATCAGTTGGAGGAAAGAATGGATGGTTTAATGAAGAGTAGTTGGACAAGTGGGTATCTATTTAGAAAAATATAAAGTTTGGATCCTTCATGCTGTATACAAAAATCAAATCCAGGT
>NW_012115988.1:1638634-1651895 GCF_000951035.1 Colobus angolensis palliatus
GAGTTGATGGATGCAGCACACTAACATGGCACAAGTATACATATGTAACAAATGTGCACGTTATGCACATGTACCCTAGAACTTAAAGTATAATAATAATAAAAAAAAAGAATTTGTATAGAGAACAAATCAAGTACTCTTACAAATGAGGAGAGAAAATCAACCAAATTAAATTTTGGGCAAAAATCAAGGCCATGCACTTTACATGAGAAATAAATACATGACATAAAATATAAAAACCTGCTGAACTTAATTTGAATATGAGAGAAGCAAATAAAAAATATACCAAATTATTATTTTTAGCTAATCACATTGGCAGAACTTTAAATATTTTGCTTATAGTTTTGTGTGTGGTGCAGTGGGAGCTATCACACAGAGAGGGCAGGAATATAGATTGGGAAATCACTGCAGACAAATTTAAATTCATCCAGTGAAGCTAAAGATGTGAGTCTTATCACCAAGTAAGTTTATTTCTAGGTATGTACTCTAGAGAAATTCTTGCGTGAATGCTTAAGGAGTCATATATAGAATGTTTATAGCTGTATTTTCTATTATGTCAATAAAACTAGGAAAATTCCAAATGCTCATCATCAGTAATACTTTTCACATAAAGATATCAACATGCAGAACAAAATAGTGTATATTTTAAGAATACACACATGTGAAGTGATTTTTTTTAAAAAAACAATTGTATGATAAGTACAAAAACTGGGGTTATGATTATGCCAGAGAGGAGGAGCAAGTGGGTAAGGTCAGCAAGTGGTACATAGACTGTCCTTGGTATTGATAATTCTGTTACTTGATTTATTTTATTATTTATATCTATAAAGATATTAAAATATTCCTATGTATAAGTGAAATGTTTCACAATAAATTTTGAAAGAGAGAGTAAATTGCTGCCCAGAAGGCCCAAATGGGTTGGGAAACAACAGTGTCAAATAACTTGAAATCAATTAATTCAACTTTCTTGGCTCTGAATAATCCAGCCCTTTGTGAACATGATTTAAAATCCAGGCCAGCTCTGTCACTGACATGACACACAGATACACTCATATATCTTTTGCTCCACAACTGTTAGGCTTGCAGGATTCTTTATTTTTTTAATATATGTAAATATTTTTCTTTAGACAGAGTCTCGCTCTGTCGTCCATACTGGAGTACAGTGGTGCGATCTCAGCTCACTGCAAGCTCTGCCTTCTGGGTTCACGCCATTCTCCTGCCTCAGCCTCCCGAGTAGCTGGGACAACAGGTGCCTGCCACCACGCCTGGCTAATTTTTTTGGTATTTTTAGTAGAGACAGGATTTCACCGTGTTAGCCAGGATGGTCTCCATCTCCTGAACTCATTATCAGCCCACCTCGGGCTCCCAAAGTGCTGGGATTAGCAGGATTCTTAAACTATAATCTTAAGGCAGCTCCGTCCCACTTTTCCTCTTTAAAATTAATTCAGTGGTCAATATAATATCTTCAATCTGCCTTAATAAATCCAAATGTGGCACTATATACAGATGAAACTAGCTGGTCATGAGTTGATGACTGTTATGATTGTTGATACATGCTTAGAAGTTCATTATACTACGATCTCTGTTTTTGCACTTTTGAAATTTACAATGAAAAATTTTTTAAAGAAATCCAGTGACCAAAATTATTTCTTGCATGTACATAAATATTAAATCAGTTCATTGACTTATAGCTCTTCGTAAGTAATATAAATCATGTGGTCACTTTAAGTCAGAAATTAATGTCCTTTCTTAATTCAGAAATTATAATTGGTAGACCCATATAATGATAAAACTCTTAAATAATCCACCCTCCCCAGTTAAGAGATTTTTCAGGCAAATGGTCAGCAAATTCAGTAGGATTGTATTGTGGTTCATTTTCCTTTTCCTTCTCATATATCCATTTGCAAATAAAACGGATTCTGTTCTCCCTCAGATTGAACTTTTTAGGTAGGGGGGAGAGTAAGAGGACATAGGAGAATTCTTTCTTAACTCAGTGTGTGTTTAGATGGCTTTGCAGTCTATAGGCATTGCAGATATTTAAAGCCTACTTGTTTTTAGGGCACTTTTATGGGTTTTACAGAGGTCACATTGAGAATTCCTTCTGCACTGCCCATAAGGCAGGCCATAACACTTTCCTGTCACTTCCACTACTCTCTGAACAGTTTTGTTGATGGCCTTCTCACTATACTTAGACGACTTCTACTCTTATTCTACAGGTCTCAAGAGTATGGCTGTATTTAAAAAATTATCTTTATAACCCACCCTTCTTAATCTTAACACCATGAATGATGACTTCAGGATTGTAAAACCTGGTTTGGTTATTTTCAAACTTTCCGTCATGGCGTGGCACTGAGCTGATATCTGGTCTCTTTCAATTTATTCTTGTGTTAAAAATTACTGCAGGAGCTGAGTGACATGTTGAAACAAAATCAGTGCTGGGTTTGATGGTCTTTGAAAGATAATGATGAATGGAAGTTCAACAAATAATGAAGACAGGCAAATATCATGATTAAGAAAAAGTAAGCTTTCTGGAAATTAGAGCCAAATGGTAAATTTCACATTGATTTATAGAATTCTTAGACTGAATTAGGAAACATTTGGTTACTATTCAGGCAATGAAATATTGAAGCCTAGGAGCAAAGTGATTTATTATTAACAAATACAGATGTGTTCATAAGTATTGATCTAAATATAGATATTGCCAATAATAGTAGTTATGTTTATCATGAGATTAGTAAGGCATTTAACAATTTATTTGGTATTCCCAATTTTTAGATTAGGCTTAATATATGGGCTGAGAGATAGAGGTATTAGATATCTAGTTGAATATTATTATGAAAAGAAGTTCATTATTAATTATGCCATTTTTGAAGAAAGTCACTCATAGAATAATACTCTTTCCTACTCAACATTTTAATTGATGATTTAGGTAAAAATATGTAAAATATATAAGTAACACATTAATGTACTTTTACTTTTGTGTAGTATGTAACTTGCTTGATAACTACTTGCTAAACTTCATTTTTTCGTCTTTTGTCCTTTTGTCCTAGAGCTTTGAAACTTACAACTTAAGATAATACATTACCTTAAACAATGGTTGAATGATTCGTTCCACACACATTATTACATGAATAGTCTCTAGTAGTAGACAAATGTATTTCTCAGACATTCTGAAAAGTCAAAGTTGTAGCTCAATTATACAGTAACAGTTTTGGATATCTGGGGGTAGAGCAATTAAGGTTAATAAAAATGAGACCTTGAAAATGAGCCAAGGCATTTTAATGAAACGTGTTTCTTTTGGAATTTGAAGCACATGGTACATTGAAATGCCATATGATGATTCTGTCAAGGATATGTCAACAGTAGTGAATGATACCTCTCCCTGTTGGTCTGTAAGGTGATTTTTTTTTCAAACAGAATCTTATTATAATCAGTTGAAGACTATATGGCATGTAGACTATAATAGCTAATTTATCTTTGCCTCTCTACTGTGAGCAAGACTCCGCACTTTCTCTGACTCTTTTCCAAATGGAAGTTCAGACCAACCTTCAGAATTTTTGAAAATGTAAAAAAGGAACTTTATAATGAGTAGAATTTAAGTGCATAAAAAGACCCAAATTTATTTCCTTTTATCTTATCAACTTTGTTTCACCAGTCCATCTATATCTATTTTACAACACTTAAGAAAATAAAAAAGGAATGGACAGAAAAAAAGAAACAGATAAAGAAAGGTAATAGAAAAATAATTTTAAAAGAAAGGATAAGAAAAGAAAAAACATGAAAAAATGCTCAACTTATTGATAAAAATTACTAGAAATAGAAAAGGAGGCCATTCTTGTGGGAGTGAGGTGCTATCTATCACATTGTGGTTTTGGTTTGCATTTCTCTGATCATTAGTGATGCTGAGCACCTTTTCATACGCTTATTGGCCATAGTAGATGTTGGCATGGATGTAGTGAAAGGGAACACTTCTACATGCTGGTGGGAATGTAAACTGAGACAACCATTATGGAAAACAGTGTGGAGGTTCCTTGAAAAACTAAAAGTAGAGCTACCATTTGATCCAGCAATCCCACTATTGGGTATCTACCCAGAGGAAAAGAAGTCATTATACGAAAAAAAAAAAAAAACTTGTACATGCATGTTTATAGCAGCACAGTCCACAGTTGCAAAAATGTGGAATCAGCCCAAATGCCCATCAGTCAACAAGTTGATAAAGAAATTGTGAGAGATATGTATGTGTGTGTGTGTGTGTGTGTGTGTGTGTGTATACCATTGAATACTACTCAGCTATAAAAAGGAATTAATTGACGGCATTTGCAGCAACCTGAATAGGATTAGAGACTATTATTCCAAGTGAGGTAACTCAGGAATGGAAAACCAAACATCATATGTTCTCATTCATAAGTGGGAGCTAAGCTATAAGAATGCAAAGGCATAAGAAGAATACAGTGGACTTTGGGGACTTGGAGGGGAAGGATGGAAAGGGGGTGAAGGACAAAGACTACAAATTGGGTATTGGGTTCGGTGTATACTGCTTGGGTGCTTGGGTGATAGGCGCACCAACAATCTCACAAATCACCACTAAAGAACTTACTCATGTAAGCAAATACCACTTGTTCCGCCAAAAGCTATGGAAATAGAAAAAATTTTAAAAAAGAAATATGAAAGGAGGAAAAACAAACAAAATAGAAGTACGTCTTTGCTCTCCCTTTCTCTTCACATCACTCTCAATGCATACACATTGCTTCTAGATGAACAACACTCACTTTGTCAGATTACACAGCAATTTATGTTGTTCTTTTAAAAAGTGGTAATTGTACTTTTTAAGACAGTAGACTATATATTCAGTTAGGTTCTAATCTAAAATGCAGTGTCCAAAACACCTCACATAGCAAATGCTTTCTAAATGGAAGCTTATTATACAGTGAGATCATGGTCCAATTAACACTGCAAAGTGATATCATTTTAATCAACATTTTCTATTTGTCTATAAAAAAGATAAGGATGTGAATGTGTGGGTGTATGTGTATAAATATGAGTATATGGTTGACGTCACTTCATTGCATTGCTTAAGCAGGGAAAAAAGGCTAAAATCATAAAGATTTCAAAAGTACTCTGGAAAAAAAATGAAATAATTAGGTAATTGGATAAATGCTAACATTCCCTAATACAATACAGAGGAAAATTATATAGTGCTATAGTAAAGGTCAGGATTGGGAGAAAGGGTCAGCATAAGGAGTCATAAGGCCAAACAAGTTCTAAATGTATGTGTAGACTGACCAAAATAAAGTTTTAAATTACTTATGCTTAATAATGGTATGTATTATATAATGTGTATTGGTATCTGGGTAAACTAAATAATATTTAAGTACCTTTACCAGATAGACAAAGGCTGTAACTTTGAATTTCTGTCTTGGTGGATTCTAAAGGTTCAAAAAATCTTTCTCTGAGTGTGGAGAACAGTAGGAGAAAGTGAAGAATCCAAGTAAGAATATGAGAAAGACTGATACCATGACTGAGAAGTTCAAGGATTTTATAACAAGACTGTTAGGAAATGTAAATCGATTCTAGGATTGGAGCACAAGTTCTGATTTTCAAGATGAAACTACATGAAATAACTTTAGTGGTGTAGCTCAGATGAATCAAATGGCTTGGCAGGAAGCAAGAGTGTTAATAAATGGACTTTAAATTTCCCAGTCCTTAAATCCCCTGGAATAAAAGAAAAGAGAGACAGCAAGAGCCTGAGTAAGACCATTAAAATTCATTTCTACATTTAATTTGGTGATGAACTTGGAGGAAAATAATCTATTACTCTATGTTCTTTAAGTTGAGCTATAATTTAATGTAACCTGTTCAATAACTTTTAGGTTCCCGACTTTCAAACTTTTAAACTTTTTAGACCACATCTAAAATACTACATTTTGCGAAATCTGATCTATATACACTCACACCCATACTACTGATAAAAGCTTTCCTGAAATACTGCTTGCTGTGATAAAGAGTGAGATTCTGCTTTTGATGTTTGACCGCTCACAGATTTTATATCCTACCATTCCCCGCTTTGTCTCTTACCTCACATCTAGGAAAACTAGTAAGAAAGCTGACTCTTTGGGGCTAAGATGGGTGTGGGATTTCAAACCGCCCAAGGCTCAGATGACACGTGGGAATCTTTACCACAGCTCAGCTCCCTAACCACTGTAAAAGCCTCATCCATTCTTCTTTCATGACTCTCTTAAGTCATTTTTGAACCTGCCTGGGAGCTTTCTCACTTTCCTCAGAAATCCTTTGATGTGGATAATAAATCTTTCACACTGTCTTGGTGCATATGTGCCATCATTAGTGTCCGTAAATGACCAAAATTTTTGAGCCATTTCACTTCTTTAAGGTGAATGTGACATTTTCCTGTGTGGGATGAATTTCGTATTTTCTACTCCACTTCATTATATTTTATTTAAAATAATAACAATTATTATAAACTGATTTGAAAGCCCATTAATTTGTTGTATATGTCAAATGAAAATTCCAGTTCCAAATAAGAAAATCATGTTAAAAATTCTGACCCTTGGTAAATGCATTGCTGTAATTTTTGTGTGTCTTTTTTACTCTCTCCACTTATGAAAATGCATCTCTCTTCTCTTATAGGACACCACTTTCTTCTGGCTCCCCACCTACCTTCACATTCTACTTTTTAAAGTTATAATTCCCCCAGAATTTTGCCTTTTAACATTTCTGACAGTCGTCCCGAGTATTCTGATCTCCTTTATTGTCTGAATTCGGCCTTGGTGTTTGTGTCCCAGAATTAAACTTCCAATTAAGACCTATCTGCTAAGACCAAACCTGAATATTCAGCTTACTGCAAAATATTTCCATGTAGCTGTCCTCATAAACACTTGAAAAGGTTACATTTATTTTCTCACCCTTCAACCCACTCTTTTCCCAAATAATCTCTCTCTGGTAACAAATGACTTTATTGTGTTCTCACGTTTTATTGATTTTTAAATTATTTCTTTTAAAAACTTTATTTTAAAACAGTTTTAGATTTATGCAAACATTGTAAACATAATAAGAGTTCCCATTTATTGCACACCCAGTTTCCTACGATGTCTTACATTTGTATGCTATACTGTGTAGTAGATTTGTTAGTTAATGAACCAATATTGATCTATTATTATTAACTAAAGTGTGTACTTTATTCTCATTTCTTAAGTTTTTACCTAATGTTCTTTATCTCTTTCATGATACCACACAGGGACTGCATTACACTGAGTAGGCATATCTTCTTAGGTTTCTCTTGACTGTGATAGTTTCTCAGGCTTTCCTTGTTTAGATGACCCAGAAAATATTGAGGTACTTTATAGAATGTCACTAATTGAAATTTACCTGGTATTTTGTTCATAATTAGACTTGGAGTATGGGCTTCTGAGAGGTGAGTGTCACTTTTCACCACATCATATCAAATGTACATATTATCAAAATAACAATGACTTATTATTCCTGATAACCCTAATCACCTGACTAAAGTAGTATTTCTCCTATTTATTCACTGTAAAACTACTGTTTCCCTCCGTTTTCCTTTGGAAGGAAATGCAATGCCTACTTCAACAAGAGAACTAATTTTCCACCTCCTTGAGCATGGAGTAGTTACGTAAATTATTTAAAATTATTCTACACAGAAAATAGGTCTATTCTTACCCATTTGTATATTGAGTCAATCCTTATATCAGTAGGAACTCATAGATATGTATTTTATACTCCAGATTTCAATCAAATTATACTTTATTTTGTTGCTCAAATTGTTCTGACTTTGTCCATTTAGAGATCTTTCAGTTATTTCCTGTGAGGTTTTTATTTTTTTACATTAATCAGTTGCTTGTATTTGTATCAGTCTATTCCTAGACTATCTATTCTATACCTATGATCTATATAGGTTTATTCTTCCAACAAAATCTCAGTCTTAATTACTGTAGCTTTATATTAAGTCCTGAAATTGGGTAATGTGAGTATAGCAACTTTGTTTTTTTATCTTCAATATTATGTTTACTGTTGTATATCTTTTAACTTTCTGTGGAAACTTTACAGTTTGTCAATATCTACAAATAACTTGCTATTTTGATTGAGAGTATGCTGATCTATAAATCAAGATGAAAACAATTGAAATCTTAAGTAATTAGTCTTCATATTCATAAATACAAAATTTGTCTCCATTTATTTAAATCTTCTTTGGTCAATTCATCAGAGGACTGCAGATTTCTGCATATAGATCCAGTACCTACTTAATTAGATTCACGTGTATTTTATTTTTTGGTGTAACTGTACATGGTACTATGTTTTTAATTTCAAATTTCAATTGTTCATTGCTGGTTTAAAGGAAAGCAATTAACTTTTACATATTAATTTTGGATCCTGCAACAGTGCTATATTTGTCTAGTTCAGGAGATTTGTTGTCAATTCTTGGGTATTTGCTATAGAGTCAACAATGTCATGTGAGAATACTTTTTTCCAGAGTGGTTGTACTAGTTTACATTCCCACAAGCAGTGTAAAAGTGTTCCCTTTTCTCCACATCTATGCCCACAAATATGATTTTATATATATATATATACACACACACACACATACATACATACACACACACACACATATATATATATACCTTTTGTTTAATTTTTGTTTAATTTTCTTGATTCTTGTTACAGATCATAGTGGGATGGTGCCCAATTACTTGCCATTAAGCATCTGACATTAATATAACTACTCCAGCTTTTTTGTGATTAGCATTAGTATGGTATATTTTTCTCTGTCACTTTACTTTTTTTTTACTTCAATAGTGTGGCGGTAGAGGTGGTTTTTGGTTACTTGGATAAATTCTTTAGGAGTGGTTTCTGAGATTTTGGTGTACTCGTCACGCAGGCAGTGTACACTGTACCCACTGTGTAGTCTTTTATCCTTCACCCCCTCCCAGCCTTCCCCCCAAGTCCCTAAAATTTATTATTATCATTCTTATGCCTTTGCATTCTCATAGCTTAGCTCCCATTTATAAGTGAGAATCTGTGATATTTCCATTCCACTTCACTTAGAATAATGGCCTCCAGCTCCATACAAGTTGCTACAAAGGCCATTATTTTGTTCCATTTTATGGCTGAGAAGTATTCCATGGTGTATATATATAGCACATTTTCTTTATCCACTTTTTTGTTGATGGGCATTTAAGTTTGTTCCATAGTTTTGCAGTTGTGAACTGTGCTACTATAAACATGCATGTGCATGTGTCTTTTTCATATAATGACTTTTTTTCCTTTGGGTAGATGCCCCACAGTGGGACTGCTGGATCAAATAGTAGTTCACTTTTAGATCTTTAAGGAATCTTCATACTGTTTTCCACAGTGGTTGTACTAGTTTATATTCCCACCAGCAGGGTAAAAGTTTTTCCTTTTCACCACATCCACACCAACATGTATTATTTTTTAACTTTTTAATTATGGCCATTCTCACATGGTATCTCATTGCGGTTTTAATATGCATTTCATGATAATTAGTGATGGTGAGCATTTTTTCATATGTTTGTTGACTGTGTATCTTCTGATTATGAGACTGATGTGCTGCCTACTGTGCTATGGAGGCACTGCTTGTTTGTACATCTTTTTTTGAGAATTTTGTATTCATGTCCTTTGCCCATTTTTTGATGAGAATATTTGTTTTTTTCTTGATGATTTGTTTGAGTTACTTTTAGACTCTGGATATTAGCTCTTTGTCGGATGCATAGTTTGAGAATATTTTCTCCAACTCTGTGGGTTGTCTGTTCACTCTGCTGATTATTTCTTTTGCTGTGCAGAAGTTTTTCCGTTTAATTAGGTCCCTGTATTAGTCTGAGTTCTCTAGAGGGACAGAATTAATAGGATATATTGATATATGAAAGGAAGTTTATAAAGGAGGATTGACTCACATGATCACAAGGTGAAGTCCCTCGATAGGCCATCTGCAAATTGAGGAGCAAGGAAGCCAGTGGTGGACCAGTCCAAGCCCCAAAACCTCAAATGTAAGAAAGCTGATAACACAACCATCAGTCTGAGGTCAAAGGCCTGAGAGTCCATGGCAAACCACTGGTTTAAGTTCAGGAGTCCAAAAACTGAAGAACTTGGAGTCTGATGTTTGAGGGCAGGAAGCATGCTTCACGGAATAAAGATGAAGGCCAGAAGACTCAGCAAATCTGCTCTTCCATCTTCTCCTACCTGCTTTATTTTAGCCATGCTGGCAACTGATTAGATGGTGATAACCCAGATTGAGGATGAGTCTGCCTCTCCCGGTCCAGACTCAAGTGTTAATCTCCTTTGGCAACACCCTTACAGACACACCCGGGAATAATGCTTTGCGTCCTTCAATCCAATCAAGTTGGCACGCAGAGTTAACCATTTATTTAATAAATGGTCCCATTTATTTATTTTTCCTTTTGTGGCATTTGCCTTAGGGTTCTTAGTCATGAATTATTTGCCTAAACCAATGTTCAGAAGAGTTTTGAGATGTTATCTTCTAGAATTTTTATGGGTTTCAGGTGTTAAGATTTAAGTCTTTGATCCATCTGGAGTAGATTTTTGTATAAGGTAAGAGATGAGGATTCAGTTGCATTCTTCAACATGTGGCTTACTAGTTTTTCCAGCACCATTAATTGAATATAGCCTTTCCCGAGTTTATGTTTTTGTATGCTTTATTGGAGATCAGATGGCTGTAAGTATTTGGCTTTATTTCTGAGATCTCTATTCTCTTCCACGGATCAGTGTGCCTACATTTATACAAGCTGTTTTGGTAACAGTAGCCTTGTAGTTTAATACGAATTTGGTGATGTGATGTCTCCAGATTTGTTCTTTTTGCTTAGTATTGCTTTGGCTATTCAATACTTTTTTTGTTCCACAGGAATTTTGTAATGTTTTTTCTAGTTCTGTGAAAAATGATGATGGTGTTTTGATGCGAATTGCATTGAATCTGTAGATTGCTTTGGGCAGTATGGTCATTTTCACAATATTGATTCTACCCATCCATGAGCATGAGATGTGTTTCCATTTGTTTGTGTCATCTATGATTTCCTTCAGCAGTGTTTTGCAGTTTTCCTTGTAGAGACCTTTCACCTCCTTGGTTAAGTGTATTCCTAAGGTGATTTTTTTCTTTTCTTTTCTTTTTTTTTATTATTATACTTTAAGTTCTAGGGTACATGTGCACAATGTGCAGGTTTGTTATATATGTTTACATGTGACATGTAGGTGTGCTGTACCTATTAACTCGTCATTTACATTAGGTATATCTCCTAATGCTATCCCTCCCCCATCCCCCTACCCCACAACAGGCCCTTGTGTGTGGTGTTCCCCACCCTGTGTCCAAGTGTTCTCATTGTTCAATTCCCACCTATAAGTGAGAACATGCGGTGTGTGGTTTTCTGCCCTTGTGATAGTTTGCTAAGAATGATGGTTTTCAGCTTCATCCCTGTCCCTACAAAGGACATGAACTCACCCTTTTTATGGCTGCATAGAATTCCATGGTGTATATGTGCCACATTTTCTTAATCCAGTCTATCATTGATGGACATTTGGGTTGGTTCCAAGTCTTTGCTATTGTGAATAGTGCCACAATAAACATATATGTGCATGTGTCTTCATAGCAGCATGATTTATAATCCTTTGGGTATATGCCCAGTAATGGGATGGCTGGGTCAAATGGTATTTCTAGTTGTAGATCCCTGAGGAATCACCACACTGTCTTCCACAATGGTTGAACTAGTTTACAGTCCCACCAACAGTGTAAAAGCGTTCCTATTTCTCTACATCCTCTCCAGCACCTGTTGTTTCCTGACTTTTTAATGATTGCCATTCTAACTGGTGTGAGATGGTAGCTATTCTAAAAGAGACTGAGTTCTTGATTTCAATCTCAGCTTGGTTGTTGGTAGTGTATAGTAGTGCTACTGATTTGTGTCCATTGACTTTGTATCCTGAGACTTTACTGGATTCATTTATCATGTCTAGGACCTTTTTGGGTTTTCTAGCTATATGATCATATCATCAGCGAACAGTGATAATTTGAGTTCCTCTTTTCCAATTTGGATGCCATTTATTTCTTTTTCTCTTGTCTAATTGTTCTGGCTAAGACCATGACATGGTTTGGCTGTGTCCCTGCCCAAATCTCATCTTGAATTATAGCTTCCATAATTTCCACGTGTCATGGGAGGGACCTGGTGGTAGGTAATGGAATCATGGGGGCAGGTCTTTCCCATGCTGTTCTCCTGATAGCAAATAAGTCTCACAGAATCTGATGGTTTTTATAAAGGGGAGTTCCCCTTCACAAACTCTCTTGCCTGCCACCATGTAAGACAGGACTTTTCTCCTCATTTGCTTTCTGCCATGACTGTGAGGCCTCCCCAGCCATGTGGAATTGTGAGTCCATTAAACCTCCTTCCTTTATAAATTACCCAGTATCAAGTATGTCTTTCTTAGCATCATGAGAACAGACTAATATAGATTGCCAGTACTATGTTGAATAGAAGTGGATAAAGGGGGCATCCTTGTTACTTTTAAACTATCTGAGTTTTTATTTAAAGTTGAATTCTGATAAATAAGAAATAGTGGGTCTGTTTCTATATCTACTCTGACAACCTACTTCTTTCAATTTAGACCAGTCACATTTGAAGTGCTTATTAATATAGTTGAATTCATACCTAACATATTTTCTATTTGTTGCATTTTTAATTTTTTTCTCTCTTCTCTGGTTCTAATTTAGTATTTTATATAATTCATTGTAATATCCTATAGGATTTAAATATTTTTTTAAAAATTTTGTTTTAGTGCTTGCCTTGGAGCTTTCAAAATACAATTTTAACTAATCTGTCTAGCTTCAGATTATATATTCTACTGCTTCACATGTAGTACAGTACCTTAGGAAGGAGTTTTCTCAATTTCTTCCTCCTACTATGACATTCCTGTTAATAATGCTCATATTGTACTAGTGCTTAATGCATGCAGTGCTTACCACTTAAACACCAACATATTAGTAACATTATTATTAATATTTCAGTTATCCTTTAGATAAATAAAGAATAAGGAAGGGAATTTTTTCCAGTTTTTGCCCATTCAGTATGATATTGACTGTGGGTTTGTCATAAATAGCTCTTATTATTTTGAGGTACGTTCCATCAATACTGAATTTATTGAGTGTTTTTAGCATGAAGGGCTGTTGAATTTTGTCAAAAGCCTTTTCTGCATCTATTGAGATAATCATGTG
>NW_012115988.1:1654590-1689259 GCF_000951035.1 Colobus angolensis palliatus
ATGCACATGTACCCTAGAACTTAAAGTATAATAATAAAAAAAAAAAGAATAAGGAAAATAATTTTGACTTCCTTTTTCCTTCTCTGACATTCTTGCTTTTTAAATGTAGATCAATGTTTGTTTCTGAGGTATATCACTTTCATCCTCCCTGAAAAATTGATTTTAATATTTCCTGTTGCAGTCGTCTGCTAGCAAATAATTTTTAGTTTTTCTTTCAGAAGGTATTTATTTCTCCTTTATTTCTGAAGGATAAATTTGCTGGATATAAAACTCTAGGTGTTTTTGTTTGTTATTTGCTTTAGTTTGGTTTTTGGTTCTCTCAACTTAAATAATTTAGTCTAAGTTCTTTTTGTCTGTGTGAATTCTGATAAGTCTACTGTAAATTTTTCTCTTGAATCTTACAGGTAAGCAAATACTTCTTTTACCTCTTGCTATATATTTTTAAAGATTTTCTTGTTGTCTTCTATTTTCTGTAGTTTGATTATAATATAACTAAGTATGTATTTTTTGGTAATTATCCTCTTTGGTGTTCTCTGAGCCTCCTGAATTTGTGACTTCATGCCTCTCATTAAATTCAGCAAATTCTTAGAAAATATTGCTTTGAATATTTCTTCTGCTCCACTTCATCTTTTTTCTCCTTCTGGTATTCCCATTACATGTGTGTTACAACTTTTGGTATTGGCCCTTTTTTTTTTGATGTTCTGTTTTCATTTTTCTTTCAATCTTTTTACATCTCAGTTGGGGCAGTTTATAATGACCTTTCCTCAGACTCAGTGATTCTTTCCTTCTCTATGTCCAGTCTACTAATGAGCTCATCAGGGGCATTCTTTACTTCTGTCATAGTGTTTTCTTTGATTTTTAGCATTTTGTTTTGATTCTCTTTTATAGTTCCCATCACTGCTTACACCCACTTGCTTTTGCATGTTGCCTTTTTTCACTAAAGTCCTAAACATATTAATCATAGTTATTTTAAACCCAATGTCTGATAATTCTAACATCTATGTCATGTATCAGTCTGGTTCTGGTCCTTATTAGATCTCTTCAGTCTGTGGTTTTTCTTGCTTTTAACATGCCTTGTAAATTTTTTGTTGAATACCAGGTAATAAGATTTGAGGTAAACTGACTTTTAGTGTAAGATTTTATGTTGATCTGACTAGAAGACAATGTTTAGTCTTGCCTCTAGTTATCTTTTTCACCATTTTCTTTTGGCCTTTCCTAGAATCTCTTTTTTTACAGTCAGTATCTGACAGCTCTTTCAGGCTGCCATCCATTCTCACTATATTGGAGTATTGTTTGGATAGTGGTGAGGTATAAAGGATGGAAAGTGTTCTATAACCTTATAGTTAAATTCAATCTTTTAATAGTTTTGTGTCCCCAGTCTTTGATATTCACAATAGTTCTTTTAGTGGTACAGCTAGTGTTTTGTTGTTGTTGTTGTTGTTGTTTCTTTTTTGATGCTTGAGACAATAAGACTAGAGAATGCTGGAGTCTGAGAAATATCTTTTTCCCAGGTAGAATAAATCTGTCGTCATGCTTTTTTTCCTCCTATGTTATGGAGACTACCCTAGGGATATTTCACAATGATTACTTTTTCTCTTCCATTGCCAAGATTCTTTCTTCATTATTCATGGTGATAACTCCTGATGGGGTTGCTGGGGATAAAGCCATGAAAGTGTGGGGGCCCTCTTAAGTAGTTCCTCACTCTCATGCTAATCCACACTTAGCCTCCAATAGTTTGTCAAAATTCTCATTTAGATATTAACTAGTTTATGGCTCCAGAACCTTCTGTTCCAGGTTAGCAGATCTTGGCTATATTTGTTTCGATTCTCCTATTTCTCCATATTTTAGTGTGTTAACTCATTCTATCTACAACCTCAGGTCTCATGTGAGTTCAAGAAAGATTGTTGATTTTTTCACTTACTAGTTATAAGGACAGGAGTGGCCAGTTCTATGTTTTTCTTTTTCCAAATCAGAGCTGAAAGTGGATGATAGATTTGTTTCTTAAATTCAAAATCATTTTAGATTTTTCAAAAAGTTATAGCCAGATTTCTCAAATACTTTAACTAGATTCCCCAGATGTTGACATTTCCTCCATTTGCATTGTCATTCTTCCTGTTTCTCGGTCTGCACTACATATATATTTCCTGAATCACTGAAAGTAAGTTGTAAACAGGATATTCTTTCACCCCTAAGTAGTTTAGTTTATAATTCCTTAAAATCAGACAGTCTCATAAATAAGCAAAATACAATGATTCAATTCAGGAAATCAACATTAAAAAGCATTATTTTGTAATTTACATTCATCGTTAAAATTTCATTGCCCAACTAATGTTCCTTGTGAAAAAGAAACAATTTTTTTGTCCAGGATCAAAGCCAGCATGACATATTGCATTTAGTTGGCATTCTCATTAATCTTCCTTAATCCAGAAGAATTAATTAGCCTTTCTTTTCCTTTCATGTCCTTGACATTTTTGAAGAGTACAGGCCTTATATTTTATAAAATAAATTCACATTTTTCTGATGTCATCTTGTAATTTAATTCAAGTTATACATTTTTTTCAGAGACACCAAGAAGATATGTTGTACTTTTGGTTAAGCATTCATGAGGATGCATGTGATATATATTTGTCATATTACTTGTGAAGTTAACTTTAATCACCTAGTTAAGGTAGTATTTGCCAGGTTTCTACATTGCAGAATTGCTGTTTTGGTGTTTGCAATTAATAAGTACCTTGTCAGGAGATATAGTAAACATCTTATTTCTAATCAGCTGTTCATCTTCTACATTTAGTAACTATTGATAATTCTTATTTAAACAACTATTATTATGGTGGTTGCCAAATTGCAATTTTCTAATTTCATGTTTCTTTCTGCCTAAGTTGACATTCTATTGTAAGTAGCATTTCAAGATGATAATATAAGAAATCTGAAAAATTGTTTTTAATTTCTTTTTTTCTAATCAATTATGCTGGCCAATCATATGGCAACTGCTTGACTAATAGATAGCAAATAAAGTAGATAAGGCATTATTATTTATATAAAATCAATGTCCTAAAGGGCTTTTGAAAAGTCACAGGGTAAAAGTATTCAAAAACAAGAAGAAAAAATAAACAAAACCTCCAGGATAGCTATGCAATGATTTCACAACATTACCCACCTAACTGAGAAAGCCTGACACTTTGTGAAGAAGCAGCTACAGGGCTTAAAATCCATAAAACAGGGTCAGCTTCAGGTGGTTCAAGAGTCTGAATCCTTTTACCCAATTACATCTTCCTCCGCACAGAGAAGTCTTCCTTGTCTACAGTGGGAAGGTCATTAGATGTGCCCAGAGCAATACTTTTCTTCTTAACACTAAACTAAGTGTGAATTGGTTTTATCAAATGTGTGTAATTATTTGTGAAATGCCTAGACTTTTATGTCATGCCCCTGGAGTTTTTCAAAGAATAAAATCATATACAGCTCCTTGTTGGATGAGAATGATTCACAGTTGGATTGAACGTAAAAGAAAATCTCTCAAAGATATCCCAAAACAACCATTGCCAAAGAGAATATCATCTAAAAATTAGAGTGGATATTTGCTCCTTATCATTACTATCATATGCTTTATTGATTTCAAAGGCATTCTCTGTATTTCCTCCAGCAGCTCATAT
The DNA here is from genome assembly GCF_000951035.1 of Colobus angolensis palliatus. Taxonomy (NCBI): domain Eukaryota; kingdom Metazoa; phylum Chordata; class Mammalia; order Primates; family Cercopithecidae; genus Colobus; species Colobus angolensis. Next base: position 1,658,241 of record NW_012115988.1, read on the forward strand.
AAAACAGCCACAGAGCTATAACATCTGCTTGCCTGGATTGACATAATACATTTGAAAATCAACTTATCACAGACATTTCAGTCTACAGTTGCATTGTTTTTCTTGTTAATGTCCAGTAGCTAATGTAATATGTCATCTGTGAAAAGCCAAGCTCAGATGTTCTGATTAAGTTTGGCACCAAGGAGAATAATGACCTGCATTATGCAAAGATGTGACTGATACATTTGCTCATAGACAGAAACCACTACCAACCATGCACTTATTTAGTAAAACAGTACTAGATAGGAAATTACTTTTTTTTCTGTGTATATAAAGATTTTAAATATTGGGAACATAAATTTATGGATAATTACTCCCAGATTCCTACTAGGTAAATGACTAGACATGAATATTTTGATGCAGGTTGGCATGAACAAAATGATATTTTTAGGAGAAATCTGTGCGAGGATGCAGATGATATTTCAGTGTTTAACCTCAAACACATATACACAAACATCCTTAGACACAGATTGCCCCCTTGTGTGAAAGGTAAGCCAATGTATACATCTTAATAACGATTGAGGATATTGCTGCAGGTGTTCATGGTGATGATACAGACTTAGCAATAAAAGATAAAACAGTATTTTTATTTTCTATTCAAGGAGGCAGAGGTTTAAGGTGTATTTGGGCTTCCTTCAAAATTAAAAAAAAAAAATTACAAGGAAATTTGCTGTAATGAACATCTGAAATTTGGAGACAATAATTTTGTCCAAAAATGGGAATTATTAAATGTACAAATTATAACAGGAATTAAAGGAATTACAGCAAAGTATCAAAAATATTGTTTATGGATCTTCCTTATTTATCTTTATTTTATTTATATTTTCCTAATTTCTGTAGTGATCTTACAGGAGATGGCATCTGAAATTGCTACCATTGATAATTTGTTCTGTTAATTTATTAGGAATGGATGTAAAATAGTGGATAAAACAAGGTCATCCTGTGTAATTTTCAGAAAACCTTTTCATGAAGACAGCTTTTCCCTAGAACTGCAAGACATAGAAGCATTATGAATAAACCCTATGTATGTTTTGTTAAAACAACCATTGATATTTATTAAAATTGTCAAATATTTCTATTTTTTAACCTAGTATCTTATGGCTAAAAAGAGTAACCTGGTCATCCCATGTTTAAAATTCTATGCCAGTGCAGAAAAGCATGGACAAAAATAAAAAAAAAAATGGAAACACTGAATGCAATAAAAATACTGTGAAAATTACCTGAAATTCTAATGACAGTGAAATAATCAAGTACATTCTTTTACTGTCACACAATTAAATATTAATTCTAAAGGAAACAACAGCAATTTTTTTTTCTATATTTTCCAAGTTTCGTAAAATCTCTTGGAAATAACATAAAATAAATCCTGGAGATAATATAGATTATTTTTTGTAAAAGAAGGTTAGCCACCATACTATTTGTTGTTACAGTAAAATTAAACAAAACAAAACACTAACATATTTTTCAATGGGATTTTTCCCCTCAAAAATCTTATAATCATTTGGATTTACTTACTCCCAAATAATAATTTCATTAATTTTTAAGGCTTGTAGCAGGTCAATTTTATACATAGGGAACTTAAGGAACATAAAATAAAATAATGTGGATAATGTGTACAGCAGAGTCCAAGGAAGAATTTAATTTTCCTACCTTTGTTCTTTCTTTTATACACAATTAGTCAAGATTTTGGATGATGCTAGTAATGATAAATTAGTTATCATCTGTTTTTAAAACCAGGTGTAGATTTGGATTTTATTATTTAATCAGAAACCAAAATTCCTAAATAACTTTTGGTTTATTCTGAAAAAGGTTTCTTATCTGAAAACCCACCCTTTTCCATTGCCATTCCTGGTATATATATTATATATTTAGTATATATATTATATATATATTTAGTATATATATTCAAATTTATACCATGAAATTTTATAACTAGCCAAACTAGGGTACATTTGTAACATAAAAACTCTTCTGCGTGGCTATTATTAAGAAGACCAAAAATAACAGATGTTAGAGAGGATACAGAGGAAAGAGAACTTATACACTGTTGGTGGGAATGTAAACTCTCTGGAGTATGGAGATTTCTCAAATAATTAAAAATAGAGCTACTATATGATCTGGCAATCCCACTACTGGGTATCTACCCAATGGAAAAGAAATCTTCATATCAAATAGTTACCTCCCCTTGTGTGTATCATAGCACTGTTCACAATCTCAAAAACATGGAATTGACTTAAGCATCCATTAAAGGAGAATTGGATAAGGAAAATATGCTATCTATACACAATGGAATACTATTCAACCATAAAAATAAAAAAAATCATGTATTTTGCAGCAACATGGATGGAACTGGTAGCCATTATCTTAAGTGAAACAACTCAGACACAGAAAGACAAATACATGTTCTCACTAATAAGTGGGAGCTAAATAATAAGTACACATGGAAGCAGAGTACGGATTCATAGACAATGGGGACTTGGAGAAGTTGGGGGTTGGGAGGGTGGATAATGAGAGGTTGCTTGGTGGGTACAATATATGTGGTTCCAGTGATGAATATACTGAAGGCCCTGGCTTCATCAAAATGCAATATATCAATGTAGCGAAATTGCACTTGTACTCCATGAATAATACACAAGTTAAAAATAAAATGAAATAAATACCTTTCATCTTAAAAGAACCTCAGCATTTTGAAATGTTTCACTGATCATTACCATCAGCCGTAACTAAAATTTATGATAGGGTCAATAGCCGGGAGATCATTCCATTTTTTCTTCAAAATCTGTGTGTGTGCCTGTGGCTGTGTGTGCTACACACACACATACATAAAGGAACACACACTGAGAGTTAGGAGGTATCTTTTATTCTTGGCCATTCTTGCTTATCATAACATAAGGAAAAATGTTTCCAACTCATAACACAGAAGGGAAGCTTTCTGGTAGCTACTTTTATTCAACAAGATCTTCCAGATATAATCCCGGAAGACAACTGATCATCTATGTGGCTATCGTCAAATAGGAATTTGCATGAATGTGCATTCAAAAAATGCGTTTTCTCTTCTCATTGTTCCCTCATCCAGATCGCAGTTAATCTCAGGGTAAGTTCACCTGAATTAAATTAATTAAAAAAATAGTTCTATCTAATTCAGTTCAATCAAATGTCAAGCAACATAAAAAAGAGGCTTGTTATTTGTAAAGTTAGCATATGTCTAGCTTCCCAAGACAGAGCACTTAAAACTTCATTTCAAAGCAAAATAAAGGGACTACATTTGACTTGTAATGTAAGCAAAACTATCTAAGAACTAATTGCTCATACGTTGTCTAGGAACTATGTTCCTACAAACATACAAAGCTCTGTTACTTTAGCAGAATTTCTACAGTGTCAGTCACAATGTCTTCTCCAACCCACAGGCTTGAGTTACTGCCCTGTTATGTCTCCCTTTTCTGATGTTCTCAAAGGAGAAGGGAAGGGTACTTTGGCCACTGTAACAACCTCCCTCATACTTTCTCCAAAATTATACTTTTGACATAAACAAGGACTGTGGTTGCAAATCTCAAAATTAGTGAACACTTGCCATTAGACATGGATTTTTTAGAGTTAAATTTTTTACTGGCTAAATTTTTTAGAGTACTTGGTTTTATTTTACTCTCAGAATCAATGCCAGTTATATTTCTTTTGGGTGTGCCTTTTAAAATAGAAAATATTATTTTTGTTTTATTGTAAAATTACAACCCCTATTGATTATGAAATAATGCATATAGAGCAAAAAATGTTATGTGGCATTTCATTTTGCTGGGCAGGCTGCTAGGTTTACTCATTAGCTAAATGTGTTCCTCACAAGTAACAAAACAAAAAAGTGTTAAACCTGCAACAGTTGCAAAGGTAGACCAATAATCCGCTAAGATCAATGAGGCAATTATTTTTATTTTTTACAGTGTAATAAATTGGCTTTAGACTAACTGTGTTTCTGAATACATTCCCACCTTTTTGAGTTTTAATCTGCTTTGATGACAACATTTGGTCCACATACATCAATAATATTATCCCACCTTTCACACCCAGTATTCTGAATCAGATTCTCAGTTCTCTTGTCCAATATATCACAACGACCACGAGACAGCACTTAACGCTTCCTAGTTTTTTTATTTATTTCAAATAAAGTTTTATTTATTTAAATATAGAATGTCAGGATTAAATGATTATTATTGTAAACATTGTTTATGGAATAAAATATAACTGCCTCATCCTGTAGTAAAATTATTTTACATTTATGACCATTTAATTCTTCCCTGCCCAGACTAGTCAAGATGCTTTCTTTTTGCTTCAGAAAACATTTCACAAGCAATTACCCACAAAATTGCCCTTGACAATTTGAAAGGGATTTTAAAAATGTAAATATTGAAACATTACCCAAATTATCTCTTTAAAAAGGAATGGGAGGAGATGATAGGGGAAATCGAACATGTCCCGAAAACCTAACCTCTTGTGTGCTTCATCCTCTTTTGGGGCTTTTAGGAAGTAGCCAATAAAAACCCAACAACACACATAATGGAGTAGCTATTATAAGCCCCATTTTATGAATTCGGAAATGAGGACAAAAAAGCTTAGGTAATTTGCTGAGCCCCTATCCCTTTGCCTTCTAACTAAGCTTGCTGTACAGCATGGGCCATAGGCTTCATTTTATAAGTTGAACTTATCTTCAAATATGTTCTGTTTACATACTGCACTAAAAAAGTGTGGCAAGAAAAAGTTACTAGATGCAAACTATCACTTAGATAATTTCTCAGAATGAAAAAGGCAAAAAATAAAAAAAATAAAAAGCACATCTAACTTCCACATTATTCAAATGATGCTGCTAAGTATTCCAAATTAATTGGCCTACCTATTAGTAGATGTTTGAAAACTATTAACATTGAAAGCACAGGCCTTTTTAAGTCTTCAATAAAAAGTATTATTACATCCAATTTACATGTTTAAATGCTCATCCATTAGTGATCTTTTGCACCTTAAAAATCAATCATATCTTTAAAAAACCTAATTTCATATATGAATCTCGGCATTCAAATTCCTATACTTCATTCCATTTATTCTTTCAAAGACAAAGTGAGGTATTGGGGTGGGAAGAATACTGACTAGATTTCAAGACGTTTGAATTCTAATTTGAATATGCCTCTAACTACAAAGGGTAAAAAGGGTAGGAAATTTGTCTTCTCACAAGTAAACAGGTAAATGAATGCTACAATTTTTTTTTTATTATTATTATACTTTAAGTTCTAGGGTGCATGTGCATAACGTGCAGGTTTGTTACATATGTATACTTGTGCCATGTTGATGTGCTGCACCCATCAATTCATCAGCACCCATCAACTCGTCATTTACATCAGGTATAACTCCTAATGCAATCCCTCCCCCCTCCCCCCTCCCCATGATAGGCCCCGGTGCGTGACGTTCCCCTTCCCGAGTCCAAGTGATCTCATTGTTCAGTTCCCACCTATGAGTGAGAACATGCGGTGTTTGGTTTTCTGTTCTTGCGATAGTTTGCTAAGAATGATGGTTTCCAGCTGCATCCATGTCTCTACAAAGGACACAAACTCATCCTTTTTTATGGCCGCGTAGTATTCCATGATGTATATGTGCCACATTTTCTTAATCCAGTCTGTCACTAATGGACATTTGGGTTGATTCCAAGTCTTTGCTATTGTGAATAGTGCTGCAATAAACATATGTGTGCATGTGTCTTTATAGCAGCATGATTTATAATCCTTTGGGTATATACCCAGTAATGGGATGACTGGGTCATATGGTACTTCTAGTTCTAGATCCTTGAGGAATTGCCATACTGTTTTCCACAATGGTTGAACTATTTACAATCCCACCAACAGTGCAAAAGTGTTCCTATTTCTCCACATCTTCTCCAGCATCTGTTGTTTCCTGACTTTTTAATGATTGCCATTCTAACTGGTGTGAGATGGTATCTCATTGTGGTTTTGATTTACGTTTTTCTGATGGCCAGTGATGACGAGCATTTTTTCATGTGTCTGTTGGCTGCATGAATGTCTTCTTTTGAGAAATGTCTGTTCATATCCTTTGCCCACTTTTTGATGGGGTTGTTTTTTTCTTGTAAATTTGTTTGAGTTCTTTGTAGATTCTGGATATTAGCCCTTCGTCAGATGAGTAGATTGCAAAAATGTTCTTCCATTCTGTAGGTTGCCTGTTCACTCTGATGGTAGTTTCTTTTGCTGTGCAGAAGCTCTTTAGTTTAATTAGATCCCATTTGTCAACTTTGGCTTTTGTTGCCGTTGCTTTTGGTGTTTTAGACATGAAGTCCTTGCCCATGCCTATGTCCTGAATGGTATTATCTAGATTTTCTGCTAGGGTTTTTATGGTATTAGGTCTAACATTTAAGTCTCTAATCCATCTTGAATTAATTTTCGTATAAGGAGTAAGGAAAGGATCCAGTTTCAGCTTTCTACTTATGGCTAGCCAACTTTCCCAGCACCATTTATTAAATAGGGAATCCTTTCCCCATTTCTTGTTTTTCTCAGGTTTGTCAAAGATCAGATGGCTGTAGATATGTGGTATTATTTCTGAGGACTCTGTACTGTTCCATTGGTCTATATCTCTGTTTTGGTACCAGTACCATGCTGTTTTGGTTACTGTAGCCTTGTAGTATAGTTTGAAGTCAGGTAGAATGCTACAGTATTTTTAAGATCCCTGTTGGCTGATACATTATTTAAAATTATCGGGGCTAAGTAAGTTAACATCTTTCCTTATAAACCAACACAATATACTAAAGCTTGTCTTTGAAAAAGTAGGAGCCAATTTCCTTTTTAACTTATAAAAAGATAAACTACAGAGTTTCCTTTAGTGTTAACCTCCAGTAGGGTCTTTGTTTTATTTACAGTCTTTGTAATTTATACACAGATTTTTAATATAAGAGTTACCCAACAAAATTTACTAATTATAATGTCTAATTATAATGACAAATTCTATTTGTTTTCTTTTGACAAAGAAGCTACATTATATGATTGCCAAAATGACAAGGAGGAAACAGAATAAGAATCTCACATCTTCCTACTATTATCCATGACCTTTATGAATTAAAAGAAGTGACTTATGACATTTTTGCTGAAGACTGCATTTTCCTCTGCTTGGAATATGTTCCATATCTCCAAAATAAAATACAATTAACAGTCCTATGAAGCCAAGGAAAAGTGGCTAAGGATAATGAATCCAAAAGCAAGGTTGTAAGAATGACTCTACTTGGGAATTATTTTTTTCTAATTTGAAGATGGACATTTCTTCACTGGTTTGCCATTACTAAATTATTTTAGAATTTATTTTGCCTGCAAAGGGGTGGGGGCGTTGGAAACATCAGAAAAGGGTTTCAGGTATAGAATGTGCTATTACCCGGGATAGCAGAGAACCAATATTGACCTGAATATTTTTCATGAAAGGAAGCTAATTTTTTGACTACCAATTGCAGGCTATATTAGCCAGAACACAGGTTAGAATATTTAATACAGATGACTGCCCATTCCCACTGCTTAGGCCAAGTAAATCAGAAGGATTGGGTTTGTGGTCCAGTAAGAATATCCTTGAAAATGTCTTTAAGTTATTCTTATATGAACTAGAGTCAAGAACTAATAACCTAGAGAAATAGTTCCAAACTTGGCTATGTATTAGATATTCCTGGGGAAATAGAAATAATGCAAAATGCATCCAGGGATTCTGGTTTCTTGGGGATGGTGTAGGAAGCTGACATTTAGCAAATGCACCAGGTATTTCTGATATAAGTGGACCTCAGTGAGAAACACTGCCCTAAACAGTAGTCCGTATAGTGAGGTCAATTTCTGATAAAGATTCAAAGAGGATGTTCATTGAACAATCTATTCAATCAATAGACAAAGTTACAGGTTTGAATGAAGCTGGGCATGGGTAACTTATCTATAAAGGATAACGTGTAGTCCATTGTTAAAATGTAGATTCCTGGAGAATCAATCTTTGAGAGTTTGGGGTCTTGGAATATGTATTTTATAAGCCTCTCATGCTCTGAAAATATGCCCTAGTTGACTAGCCATCTCCAATGCCACTCTCTGGGCTCTTTAAATGACTTTTCTGGGTAATTGTAAAGCAATGAAGGAGGTGCCTATCCTTTTTGTAGAAGAGTTTTTTTTTTTTTTTTTTTTGAGACAGAGTCTCTCTCTGTCCCTCAGGCTGATCTCGCGATCAGCCTGGCGCGATCTCGGCTCACTGCAAGCTCCCCCTCCTGGGTTCACACCATTCTCCTGCCTCAGCCTCTGAGTAGCTGGGACTACAGGCGCCCGCCACCACGCCCGGCTAATTTTTTGTATTTTTAGTAGAGACGGGGTTTCACTGTGTTAGCCAGGATGGTCTCGATCTCCTGACCTCGTGATCCGCCCGTCTCAGCCTCCCAAAGTGCTGGGATTACAGGCGTGAGCTACCGCGCCCGGCCAGAAGAGTATTTTTTTTTTTTTAAAAAAAGGTAATAGGACCAGTTGTAAGTCTCATATAAGATCCCTGTTTTGGCAAATAATCCAAATCCTAAAAGTTATTATTATCCAGATGCACTTGTCACTAGGTATAGGGGTCAGTAGACGAGCTTGTGCTTAGGGAGATTTAATAGGATAATCTAAGGACATAAGACGGGATAATAAAATTCTAAAACACTGCCAGGTCGCATTGCCCCAATCCTCCTACATATATTTGGTTATTATTAATTTCAAAGGGCTTTGTCTCAAGCAGATATTCCCAGGCTACATCATGTGGTCAAGTCTTGCCCTCCTAAAACTTTATTGTATATATGAGTCTCTTGGGCATCTTGTTAGAATGCAGGTTCTGACTCAGTATGTCTGGGATGGGGCCTTAGATTCAGCACTTCTAATGAGCCTCCAGTTATTGCTGAGGATGTTGGTCCAAGGATTGCACTTTGAGTTGCAAGGATTTAGGCAGTGTCCGTAGGCCATGACAGCAGCCTACACTCTCAACCTTTATCATTTTCTTGTGAATGAGATTATTGATTATAGAATAAATTCTCTTGAGAGCATTTAGATGCATCCCTGCCAACTCATTATACCATCCTCTCTTGGATTGGACTCCTTCATAGTCTTCACTTTTAGAGCTCCCATTATTCCAGCCTCTTAATAGCTCCTCAAAATATTTAATTCACAAACACTGCCACAGTTTTAATTTACAGAAAACCTGTGAAGTTTATATTCTTTTATCAGCTTTATAAAAGAAAAATCGAGGTTGCAGGTAACTGTCAAAACATGCTTATGGGGATTCCATGGCTTGCCCAAGGCCACAAAGATTCAAATTCAGACTTGTAATTTCAGGTTCAAAATTGTTTTCCCTAACAACACAGTTTCGTGTATGAACTATGATCTCTCAATTCTCTTTACCTATTGGAATAACATATCAGTAATAGAAACAATCAGGACTACCATGAATAATTGTATAGGCTTGGATATAAAACTCTACATAAATTTTAAATAAACCTCAACAATACCCATATGAAGTATCATTATTTTCGCATTAGTGTAGAGAGAAATTAAAAAAAAAAAAAAAACAGTTTGAAATCACCTAGTTTGCCTGAGGCCAACAGAATATGGAATACAATGCATAATAATTCACTGTGAGTTATCACATTCCGTATTCACACATTTTATAAAAAAGAAGGTCTAATTGGTTCACAGAGGAATACATGTAAAAGCCATTCTATGGGTTACATGATATGTTAACTTATCTAATGAGCCCCTCACAGAGGGAGCCAGCTATCTCACTGAGTCATGATATCTCTTGTACTTTACTGTATAATACAAGAACTAAAACAAAATTTAATAATTTTATAAAAGGCACCACCTGTAATACAATGTCATGTGATTCCTAGTAGTTTCAGAATAAATTGTTTTTAATATTTCAATGTCAATGTAAAGAGAAAAATTCTCAACATTTTAATTAATATTTCATTTCTAAATTCAATCAAAAGTCTACCATCAGACAAAAGTTTCCCTCTGAAATCCCTGTGACCTATCTTTTGGGGTCTCTAGTACTCTGTTAAAGAATGGAACACACAGAAAGAAAGGGAGGGGATTGAAGACAGAGGGCAAAAATGAACTCAGTAACTCCGTACCAAATTATTATAGAAAATGAGACCTCAATGAAATTTTTCTCACCAGATAACTTAGGTCTTTTCAAAATGCCATCAAGCCAATGATCTGAAGCACAGTCGATGACAACATGTTTCATCAATGGTTATTTTTACAGTTCTTGCACTATCATTTTAGTGGCACTATATGAATGAGATGTAATATACTAACTATAGCATATATTAATGACCAATTTTCTCAAACAGCATCACATTGTTTGAAGCTTATTGACAAGGAGTTTCTCCCGTCAGGAAAGTGAGGAAATATTCATTTTCCAAACCTTGGTAGAGATACTTTCAAGTACTTGCCTGCATATGTTGAGTTAACATGACTATCTGTAGTTATTTTTTTAACCTTAATAGTGGACTTACTAGATTTGAAGACTGGAAAACATAAATAATTATATGACATAATAAAAAAGGGAAAATATATTATATAATATTAGTAGCAGTTAGGATTGCATCAATAGGATTAAACTATTGTACATCCTCAAATAATTGAAAAGGGAAACTACATATGTATGATATCTGAATAATACATCATATATATCTGATAATATCATCCTTTATTTATTCTTCATTTTTTATTTTTGCTTTTATCTTACTCATTGTATTTTTGTTTTTTACTAAGACTTGTTTTTCTATCGTATCAAAACAATTAGCTAAAAATTAAAAAAAACTGTTACATTACATCGTGTAATTCAAACACATTGCTTAATTAAACTCAAGCTGTTTTATTTCCTAAATCATTTAGGCAAACTTAAGGATGTTAACCCTGCAGAACTGTACTTTACTTATGCTTTAAACACAATTGAGACACATTCACATTGTCAAGACTGTGGAACGGATAATGAATTTTGCTTTGTTATGAGGCATTTTCACTTCCAACTTCCAAGGATAATTACTGTGCACTTTTGTTTATGATGTAGAGTATTGTCTGTGACACTTGGCCACTTAGTATATTGCCTCAAATTGAGTATTGTAAAGTATTTTCTTTTATTTAGAGGAAAGAAAGAAACATTGAAAATAATGTGCAGAGCTTTCTAAATAAAATAAGACTTTATGAGTTTGTTTCCTGTGTTCCAAATTTTTACACTTTTCTGCTACTTCATTTTAAAAGAACTCTTCATTTGAAAGAGTCGATTCCATTTTGAAAATGGGTCTCTGGACCCATAAAAAGCAAAACATCTTTTATTACCTGAACACCGGCCAGAAATGAAATAGCTGTGAAGTGTAATTATATAGATGTGCTATAAAATATATTTCTAGATTGTTACTAGTGTAGGGTAAATTCCCCAGATACATTTCCTTCTATATTTTTTAGACTTTTTGATATGTTCCTCACCAATTTTCTATTTGAAGTATGTTTATTAGCTTGAATTGAATGTGTATAAATAAACTTTTAGTTTCCAGTGTCATTAGATTGGGTATTAATATGTACTAATACTACAAGAATTTAGAAAATTGAAGTGATATAAGAAATAAGTGTGATGGTTAATTTTATGTGTCAACCTAACTGGGTTTAGAGATGCCCAAGAAGTGATACAATGTTATTTCTGGGTGTGTTTGTGAGGATTTAAGAATTGAATGGAAACGCACAGATGTCCTATAGGAAAAAACAGTGGACAAATGACATTATCCTGAAATTATAAGAAAAAGTTATTAACATTGCCCTTAAACATATGAAACTATATTCACCTTCACTCAGAATAAGATGAATACAAATAAAATCACGCTGAGTTCCAGAGTTTTCCCACCATGATTGACAAAAAGCAAAAAGAAAATAAAACAACAACAAAATTGAATATATGCTCTGCTAGTAAAGCTATGGAGGAAAGGGAACCTTTTACGTGTTACTGGTAACAATACAACATGGTCCATTTATGGAAGGGAATTTGACATATCTTTTGATCCAGAAATATCTTGTCTAGAGATTTACTCTGAAGATTCACCTTGACTATAAAAGTACATTTGCACTAGATAATTTATTACAGCTTATTTATATTTGCAAAATAGGAATGACCTAAAAGCTCGTACTTGGGAGATGAACTGAATTACAAAAGATGCAATAGAGTCCTGTAAAGCTATGGAAAAGACTGAGGAAGAGCTCTATGAAATGGTAAGGAATATACTGCTAAATAATATACTGTATAAAAATATACAGGTTATACTGCTAAATATTTTTTAAAATAAAAAACCGTTTATATATGCCTACTTTTGTGTAAGAAATAAAAGGAGGAAATAAGAACATACTCATGTATCCACTTATCTAATGTAAAAAGAAATAAAATGAATAAACCAGAAAATAGTATGGTTAATTAATGACAAGAGTGATGTGAATGGGATGCAATCGATTGGTGGTACAGTGCCAAGTTTTATCATGTACCTTTTTTATAGATTTTATGTTGGGAACCATGGGACAGTCCACATACTTTAAAGAAGATAAGAAAATCAACAAGATGAGGAAATAAATAATCTCTTCCCCCTCCAAATAATCCAGAATGAAATGCAAACAAAAACATGCAGACCTGAACAGACTTTAAATTGATAATGTAACCATAGTGAAATGGGAGGGGAAAAAAAAGACAAAATAATTTTTGAAATCACTCATTTTAAGTATATATACTCAATCTAAAAGTGGAGAACAATGTAAACATGTACTGAACTCTAGGTAGAATATGTATTTCCTTAATGGTATGGGTTAATAATTTTGAAAGTACATTTTATGTATAATTTGTAAAAGCAAATGAATTGAATATATTGAGGATAATAGGAGCCAGGTTTCTCTTTACTGGTGAAGGGAGTTACTAATATTAAAAAGGAAGTGTCCTGAATCAACTTTGGGGTGTTGAATTGGGATTGGAGAGATCAGTATGAGTTCATGGTTTATGGTTTTAAGAGATGATGATGATGATGGTAGACAGACTAATAGATGTACATACCTTCCAGCTGTCTTCTGAATCTGCCTAGAACCCAAAGTACCATAGTAGCAATGAGCACACAGTCTGCAAATATCAGTTTCTAAATATCATTTCTTACAAAATAGAACGAGGGCCCTTAAAAAATTGTTGATTTCAGAATTGAGGCAGGAAAATATAAACAATTAGAGGGAAGTTGGAAAGAACAACAGATACACTAAATACACTATGAATTATCACAAAATAAATAATAAAGCAGCCAGTAGAAGATGATGTTTGAATTAGTAATTCAGAAAAGAATACAACACATATCCTAAAATAACTTATTTTTGAAAAGACAATCTACAAGAGAAAATAAGATAATAAAAATCTGGCCCATGAGTTCTCCAACAAGAATGCTAAGAGAAAACAAACAACACCCACAATGTTTTGAATACAAAGTATAATGCTCTTAAAGTAAAATAGCCTTTACATCATTAAAGAGAAAGAAAGACATCTTGTCAAATTCGCCTGATCTATTAACACTGGCCATCACATTAACCCTATTAATGACCAAAAGGAATTGCCATTTGGCTGTATAATTTTGGTTATATAAGCCCCTCATTATTTAATAAAATTTCATGGTATACATTCTGCATAATAACTCATAAAATCTTAAAAGTACAAAGAAATATTTGAAAACAGCAAGAAAAACCACATATTGGAAAAACAGAGAGGACACTCAATCTGAAGATGAAGTAAATAAATCTTAAAAATTAAAATATTTGAATGGTTAAGAAGATATCTGGAGTGATATAGGTTAAACACAACACACACACAACCAGGTAGAAGAATGTAATAGAGAATCATCTCATGGGAAATGGCAACTAAAAAAAGTTATGTGAGGTTATTTTGATTTTAACAAATATGTGGAATAATATAAAACTTTAAAAGTTGACTAAGAAGAGGACTTATATGAAATCATCACTCATCAGTGGAGCTATCTCAAAGCTCATCTGTGGCCCACATTAATTCTGATTGGTTGCTGGTTCCATTCTGAGAAGGCAGTCTCTAAGCTGTACTCTTTACAACATAGGTTAATATTATCCTGACATAGAATTATATGGTAAGACACAAGTAAATGGAAAGATAGAAGGGAAATATTTTCCTGTTTGGCTTTCTGAGTAATTTATTCAATAACTGATGATGGGAAATGAGAGGTTGGTTTTTTGAGGAAAAACAAATTGTAAATCTTTTCCTCACAAGGATACTTAATATAAACTCCTGTTTCATTATAGAAATATATATTTTTAAAAAGACTTCAGGTAAAATTTTAATTTTTGGAGCTGGGCACAGCATTTGTCTTGTAAGAAAAGTTTTTTTTTTCATTTTATTAAAATATCTTGAAAAATTATTTGGAAGAGGGTGACTTGGGTGTTCAGCAGCAAAGGCAAAAATTGCAATAGCTACATAGCACTGATGGCTATGTATTAGGGGAAGACAAAATCAGCATTAGGGGAAGACAAAAAAGACAAAGGAGAAGTGAGAAGAGAAAGCCCAAGAGAAGAGGTGGCCCAATGGCGTGAGATTGGAGAACTACAAGAAACACCTGCAGTGATCCAGTGGCTAACAGAGCTAAGCACTGCTGGACCAGGCTGGATCTAAGGAGTGGAGGGTAGCATAGAAACAGCAAAGGCCCAGAAATACCAGGAATCATTCTGGGAAAATGCACCTGAGTTGCTATTTAGACTTGTAGACTTTCAGAGGTCTACTAGAGGGATAAAAACTCTAAGAGGACCTATGGGCCTATAATCCTTTATACAGGAAACGAGAAAATAATGATTTTCAGATTCAGCTGCTTATGTGACCTCAAGGTCTGATCAGCCACAAGCTCTGCAGGTCTTTGATTTCCAAAGTCTCCATATGGTGATGCTATTATTAATGATAATAATATATTTATTGAATTGCCAAAAAAGGGTACATGAGATAAAAACTAAACAATGGTGACAATTTTAACAGCCTGCAATTCTCTGACCAGTGAAAAAAGTCTACATCAACTCAAATTGCACAGAGGAAAGTTAATCACCGGAAAATTGAAGTCCAGCCTACTCATCTGCTCTGATTTTGCCAGCGCTGCGCAAGTGTCAACATTATGGCAAGGCGGAGATGTAACAATCAATACAAAAAGTAAACAAGTTAGCTGAATGGACTCAAAGTAAATCATAAATAACTATACCCTCAAGTTAGCAGTGGGTTAGTGAGACAGTGAAGTGGCATGTATTTGTGTGTATGTGTATGTATGTATACACTCATGTGCCTGTGCATGTGTGTGCATGTGTGCGTCATGCACATGAATGTCGTAAGCCCCGATCAGGCTTGAAAATCCTTAAACACTAAGAGCCATTCATTAAGTGATAATATATTCCTAATTGTCAAAAGTTGCATATCCTATATTAGATATAGGGCATTTTGCTTTCTTCATTCAGTCCTATATTCCTTTCACCTTTATAAATAATTCTTAAGAACCTATTATGTGTCATTCTTAAAATAAAAATTAACAATACGAACTCAAGATAAATTAATTAAGCCAATCAGTGTGTCAAGACAAAGTCTCTGCCCTCATGGGTATTAGGTATTAACAGTGTGAGGTGTGTTCAGTTCCTCAAAAAGATACAAATAGATACACTGTCTTGGAGTGTGAGAGAAATGATGTCTGCCCTCACATAGCCACACTACTATACCTGCACATAGTGAGGTGCTGTGGTTACATAAACACAATCATATTTTTAAACATGGATTAAAATGAAGAACTCTTTTGACATTAAGAATATATCAGCAAAAATAGCAATACAAGTGTATGTATTTTTCCTTCAAAATTCATGGAAAGCACAGTAAAATTCTCCTTAGTGCATATTAAAATGAATCGATATAAGAAAAGGCTCTAAATCTACATTTAACATCTTTAAGTAAATACAGAAACACTTTTCTGCTCCTGTATGTGTGTGTGTGTGTGTGTGTCTATGCACATGCCTGTGCATGTTAAAGAGAAAGAAGAGAATACAAGCAACGTATGTTAAACATTTCTATTCCAAGTACTGTGGTATGCGCTTTCCTGAGAACAGTTCTGTGAAATAAAATGTGTTACCTACATTTTACAGATGAAAGACCACTTAGAGAAGTTAAGACACTGGTGGTTTTACATTGCTAAAATTTGATCCTTGAAAATGACTTCAAAATTCATATTGTTAGGTGGACACTCATCTCCTTTGCTAAGTATTATCTTGTCAGCTTATGAAATCTGTTAATTGTAATACTGAAGTTATAGATTGGCATGAATTTGAAGGAAAACAATAAAATTCTGCCTGACTCAGTTCAGTGTTCTATTTCTTAAAACTTTCACAAGTAGAAAACACCTGACAATCCATGCAAAGTGAATGATGGGGGGAAGAATTATTGGAAGAATTTGTGAAAATAGTTTCTCCACTTACAAAAAGCAACAAGTTTTCTCCATGTTTTTAGCAAAACAAACCATCATATCCATAGAAATTTGGTGCTGATTTCAAGGATTACCTAACCAAAACCATGAGTTCCATGGTTTTTGAGTACCTTGATACTTGAAAATATCAATCAGAATATTTTGAAAGCTTCTCATTTTTTAACCTAGTTAACATACAGAATTGATTAAGTGAAGTAAATAGTAACTTTGTTCATGCATTGGGGGACTTCAGTTTTTACCCATGTTCACCTGCAGCAAGGACAGGCTTTGGGAAGTGAGTTACCGGTTTTGGCGAGAAATGGAGATTAAAAAATGTCTTATCCCCAGACACCACCAGGGAATAATGGCAACCACCAGGATAAAAGACCCAAAGAGGCCAAGAAAGGGTTAAGAGAGGTCAAAACTAACAGTCTTCTCCAGGGCAGTATTAGAAGAAAAAAAGGTCAGAGAAAGTATGCCGAACTAAATGAAAAACAAGAATTGTAAGTGGAGGCTGATTACGGTTTTTGTTAAAAAAAACGAACACACAAACAAGCAAAGAAAAGATGTTATAGTGGAATTTTTGGAAAAAAAACCAATTGGATGTTTTTAACAGCTGAATGTTACAGTATTCACATTTATTGTAAACGAAGAATCTGAAATCAAATACCAGTACCATGCTGTTTTGGTTACAGTAGCCCTGTAGTGTAGTTTGAAGCCAGATAGCGTGATGCCTCCAGCTTTGTTCTTTTTGCTTAGTATTGTCTTGGCCACATGGTTTTGTTTTTGTTTTTGTTTTTTTTCTTTTTTGGTTCCATATGAAATTTAAAGTAGCTTTTTCTTATTCTGTGAAGAAAGTCAGTGGTAGCTTGATGGGGATAGCATTGAATCTATAAATTACTTTGGGCAGTATGGTCATTTTCACAATATTGATTCTTCCTATCCATGAGCATGGAATGTTTTTCCATTTGTTTGTGTCCTCTCTTATTTCCTTAAGCAGTGGTTTGTAATTCTCCTTGAAGTGGTCCTCCACATCCCTTGTAAGTTGTATTCCTAGGTATTTTATTATTTTTGTAGCAATTGTGAATGGGAGTTCACTCATGATTAGGCTCTCTATTATTGATGTATAGGAATGCTTGTGATTTTTGTACATTAATTTTGTATCCTGAGACTTTGCTGAAGTTGCTTATCAGCTTAAGGAGATTTTGTGCTGAGACAGTGGGGTTTTCTAAATGTACAATCATGTCATCTGCAAACAGAGAAAATTTGATTTCCTCTCTTCCTATTTGAATACACTTTATTTCTTTCTCTTTCCTGATTGCCCTGGCCAGAATTTCCAATACTATGTTGAATAGGAGTGGTGAGAGAGGGCATCCTTGTCTTGTACTGGTTTTCAAAGGGAATGCTTCCAGTTTTTGCCCATTCCGTATGATATTGACTGTGAGTTTGTCATAAGTAGCTCTTATTATTTTGAGATACATTCCATCAATACCTAGTTTATTGAGAGTTTTTGGCATGAAGGGGTGTTGAATTTTATCGAAGGCCTTTTCTGCATCTATTGAGATAATCATGTGGTTTTTGTCATTGGTTCTGTTTATGTGACAGATTATGTTGATTCATTTGTGTGTATTGAACTAGCCTTGCATCCCACGGATGAAGTGGACTTGATGGTAGTGGATAAGCTTTTTGATGTGTTGCTGGATTCTGTTTGCCATTATTTTATTGAGGATTTTTGCATCGATGTTCATCAGAGATATTGGCCTGAAATTTTCTTTTTTTGTTGTGTCTCTGCTAAGTTTTGGTATCAGGATGATGCTGGCCCCAAATCTTCTTTGGTAGAATATCTTGGAGAATTTTTAAAATGAAAATTAAGGATAATTTTTCATTATCATATGATTGCCTTTGCAAGAAGGTGGGCAATGACAAATTATTTGAGAGTGACTGAAAATTTCTTTCTCATGAACTATTTTAAGAAGGCCCCCTAGCAACCTATTTTACTGTTTATTTGCTTACTAATTTTTTCTTTATTGATACTGTAATTGAAATGCTGTATAACCTCTTCCAAAATTATTTTTAAAAATTGAAATCCAAAATAATGAGCTTTTACTATACTGTATTTATGACTCAGAATAAAAAGCTTCTTAACTGCTAGAATAAGCAGAAAATTTAATAAACATAATAAGGCTTTGGTATTCCACTGGGTAATTCATTCTAAAAACAAAAAACAAAAAACAAAAACGCAAAAACACTTCCGGCCAGGCGCAGTGGCTCACGCTTCTACTCCCAGCACTTTGAAAGGCCGAGGCAAGCGGATCACGAGGTCAGGAGATCGAGACCATCCTGGATAACATAGTGAAACCCCGTCTCTACTAAAAATACAAAAAAATTAGCTGGGTGTGGTGGCAGGCCCCTGTAGTCTCAGCTACTCGAGAGGCTGAGGCAGGACAATGGCGTGACCCAGGAGGTGCAGCTTGCAGTGAGCCAGGATCACACCTCAGCACTCCAGCCTGGGCGACAGAGTGAGACTCCATCTCAGGAAACAAACAAACAAATAAACAAACAAAAACACTTCCATACTGATTGTCTGGACTATCGCTCTTGCATTGAAATCCACCAGTGAGCTCTTATGGCTGGATTAGTAAATTGAAACATATCCATAACAGCAATTGAGTTCTGCAAGTGCCTTAGGAAGGCAAAGAACAGAGTCTTTTAAAATCATTTCATCTGAATGTGGAGAGTTTTTGAGTTCCTTTGTCCATAAGCATGTTCAGGGTTAATTAGAAATTTTCCTTGTAGGAGAATTTTGTATTTCTCAGAAACAGCTACCACAAAACTTATTAACATTACTTACATGATTTCCTCCATCATCTATTTTCCTGCTCTTCCAAACTTTGTGGAGAAAAACAAAATTGATTGTACGTTCTTGAGCTGTATCCCCATGGAGACGGTTACCAAAGCAAAGGCAATTCTTCATAGTGTCTGGTTTGATGACAGTAGCCTGCTGCCTCTCTTCTGTTTTTCCACTTGCCTATTTGCTGGTTCCCTGCAGGCTTCCTTTTAGAGAGACCTTTGATTCATTAGAAAATGTCTCTTCTTTGTTGTTATTGGGTATGCCTAGTACTCAAGGTCATTTTTTAGTTCCTCCAGGAATCTTAAAAATTCAATAAAATATTCCACATAACAGGTTTTTCTCTTCATTGGTACATCTCCCCCCTTCTCCCAATGACTCCTATTTCCAAAGCAAAGACTTGAAAATTTTCTCCTACTTCTAGTAAGGGATTCTTTTCATCCACAATCAAGTAAA
Organism: Colobus angolensis palliatus; assembly: GCF_000951035.1. NCBI lineage: Eukaryota > Metazoa > Chordata > Mammalia > Primates > Cercopithecidae > Colobus > Colobus angolensis. The sequence continues at coordinate 1,678,121 of NW_012115988.1, forward strand.
GAATAAGACCTTCCTTCTTTGTAGAATTAAAATATCAGTTAAAGAGATGATTGGATGAAAAAGAAAAAAGGAGAGGAGAATAGTGCTAAAGTAAAAGCTAATTAAGGATTTCACATCATGAATCTAAGTAGAACATAATAGTGAACTTTGGTTCATTTTCTCATGAAAAAATGCATTAGATAAACATAAATATTAAGATTATAACTTTACAAATATTCTAATAAACTAGGTCATGTACTAATATGTCACAAGGATCAAGTATTGAAAGTCACATTTAAATTAGTGAAGGGTGACAACATAATCTTTAAACTATTTAAATGATAAAATATGTTTCATAAGTCTTTTTTTTTTTCTATAGTCAACTTTTTGCTATGGGAGGGCAGTTCACACAACACTTTGCAGATAATTTACCTCTTTTGCAAAACCATATATTGAACAATTTCAATATATGGTTTTTAATTTGCATGACATGACTTTAAATAATGAGGTTGCTTTTCACATGTACTTTATAGAATCAGTTCCTTGCATATGAATGAGATGTGTCTCCAAAAAGATTTTAACATACAAACTATGATTTTCTAAAAACCTTGTGCAATATACATTTAAGAAATCATAACAATTTATATTCAGTGGGTGAGAGAGGAGCAGAGAAGTAATCAGGGAAGATGCAGAGCTGCACTGAAGGACAGAGTTTAAAGCCCATGCTCTGGGTTTAAATTCTGTCTGCCGTATATGAGTTGAAGGAGTGTGAACATCTGCACTTCAATCTTAATCTTGTATACGGACAGAGCCTCCATTTCATGGATTGTCTGCTTTGCTTTCTTTCTTTTTTTTTTTTTTTAATTCTTTAGATATTTTATTATCATTTCAATATGCCTATATTTCACAGTTTTGAGCTGTAGATCCTCAATATACAAAAAAAGAAAGATCCGGCCAGGCACAGTGGCTCACACGTGTAATCTTAGCACTTTGGGAGGCCAAGGTGGGTGGATCACCAGGTCAGGAGATCAAGATTATCCTGGTTAACATGGTGAAACCCCGTCTCTACTAAAAATACAAAAAAGTTTGCTGGACTTGGTGGCACACACCTGTAGTCCCAGCTACACCCACAGTTGTATAAGCTGAGTCAGGAGAATTGCTTGAACCCAGGAGGCGCAGGTTGCAGTGAGCCAAGATCATGCCACTGCACTCCAGCCTGGGCGACAGAGCGAGACTCTGTTTCAAAAAAAAAAATAAAACTAAAAATAAGAAATAAAAAGAAAGATCCTCTATCATGATACATATCAGACCACTCTGAGGATGTTAAACAGACATCCCTCCAAGAGGATGGGAAAGCCTCATTTGGGCAATGATGATAGACAGAGAAAAATGAATTAGATGGCTTCAAGTCACTTTCTAATGGTAAAATCAAGTCACTTTCTGCGTGAATCTTTCCTAGATCGTTGTTGGGTTTATTTGTTTCAAAGTAAGTAATATTTGTTAAATTGAATTGGATTGAAACTTGAAGCTGTTCTCTCAAACTAAACACTTGTCCAGAGGTAAACTTCGAATTTTCATTATTATTTACTTATTTATCTACTGATTTATTTATTTAGCTCCAATTTCTTTCCACCCTTTATGAGTATCTATCGCCAAAGTCCCAGAATGCATATGGAGGCATATCTTTATATGTGGCAGGGGTACTTTAGGTGATAAATGTCCTCTATTTTCTTGTTATTTTCCAAATTTAAATAAAAGCATATGGGAAGGAGTATGGACATCTCTGGAGGGATGAACATCCTTGGACAACAGTTCTATGTTTCTCCTGAGGGAAAAAATTCATTGCTGTTATGGCACAGATTTTCTGGATTATAAACTATACTCCACTTTTGTTAGAGGTTTATTTACTGTGAAGCTAATGCAGCTTAAGCTTCAGGCCTCCTTAGTTAGAATAAGCCTCCTCCAAGACTATGCACTTAATCTCTCTTTTGAAATTTTAATTTTTTTTTTTTAGCAAGGAAACACCCACAGTTGTATAAGCTTCAGGCCCTACCATACCTGAATCTGCCCCAAATATCATATAAATGATTATTTTTTTGAAAAGACTTCAGAAGGTGCTATTGCTAAAAATGACAAGGGTAATCATCAGTAATAATAATCTTATTATTAATTCTCATGTGTTTACTGAGGCCCTTTCAAGGCTATTTATAACTACTTTACAGACATTTTGCCCAAACCTTAGTAATAACTGTGCAGTGTAAGAAACCAAGGCAGATTTACAGAGATATACAAAGAACTGATTCAATCTATGTTTTGCCTTATTTGGAAATATTTCCTAATTTCTTTACACAACATCATGTCTCAGTATGGTACAGTGGCTATTTTTTTAAAATTCCTTTTACATGTCACTAGGTACTAACTGAAAGTCAATAGAGTAGTGAGTTGGCATATGGCTTTTAAATTGTTTACTTAGTTATAGGTCATGCTATGTCGAATCACATCTGACTTTAAAACACCAAATAATACATTAACAAGTAAGGTAATAGTCTGTCAAGTCTGCATGCTGGGAACATTAGTGGAAGATGAATTAACCAATCAACAAGGTTGTTAAATGTTAGTAGGTATGAGATCTGAAAGGGTGAATGTTAATTCGAATAATGTTGGGGATGGGTGAACTAGGCCTCACGCTTAAAAAATAACTCAAATATGGAATGGTCCAAAAATGCTTCCTTGAGACTATTTATAGAGACACCACAGTTTTATATTTCTCGGTTGATGTGGCTTTCCATTCAAGACATTACACTTAATATGTATGCGAACATTTTGTGTATCTGGCCAAGTGGAAGGAGTTTCTATAAATTTTCAAGTGATAGAAAGCTCTGAGTGTTTACTAATCTAAGTCTTTCAGGCTCAGAGAGCTCAGTAGGCTATTAGCCTATGCAGAGTGGCTCCATATATCTGGGGTAAACTCACATTTTCTAAGCTGAGAATACTGATAAGTGAAACTAGAATGCAAATTAATTATATTGTAATGAAAATATAAGTGCAAATGACTCCTGCAAACTCATGTCCTATAGCCAGGCCTATTTTTTTCTCTAGAAAAACTACATACAAATCAAAATTGTGAACAAAAAGAGAGTAAGTATGGTATCAGTTGGTACTCAATAAACATTTTTGTTGAACAAATGAAAGAATGAAAGACTAACATACTCTGCCTTTTGGGTTTGTTTGTTTGTTTGTTTCATTTGGTTTTACCACATGGCTTTTCCTGCCAAGCAGCCGTGACCATAGACAGTTACTGCAAAGTTTTTCCACACATGCCTTTCTGATTCTCCTCTTCTTGTGCTTAGGACTCACGGATGCCCTTTTTACTGCTGCATTCTTTCTTTCTACATACACTATTCCTACCTCGTCTGTGGTTTTGCTTTCCACAGTTTCAAATACCCATGGTCAACTAGGGTCCTACAATATTAACCAGAAAATTCCAGAACTAAACTCACAAGTTTTAAACTGTGCACCACCATCCTGCTTTTCTCACCAGGGCTGTGAATCATCCCTTTGTCCAACGTATCCATGCTTTCTGACTGCTGGTTAGTCACTTAGTACCCCTATTGGTTATCAGATGGACTGTCACCTCAGCATTGCAATGCTTGTGCTCAAATCACCCTTATTTTACTTAATTATGGTCCTGAAGTGCAAGGGTAGTGATGCTGCCAATTTGGAAATGCAGAAGAGAAGCCATAAAGTGCTTCTTTTAAGTGAAAAGTTTCTCTAGTTAATAAGGAAATAAAAAATAATTGTATGCTGAAGCTGCTAAGATCTATGTTAAGAATAACACTTTATCCATAAAATTACGAAGAAGGAAAAGGAAATGCAAGCTAGTTTTTGCTGTCACATTTCAAACTGCAATAGTTATAGCTATAGTGCGTGGTAAGTGAGTGCTGAGTTAAGATGGAAAAGACTTCTTTAAATTTCTGGGTGGAGGATGTGAACAGAAATGTGTTCCAACTTATGACAATCAGGTTCCTTAGTAATTATGGTTCCAGTCATCCAGTGGGGGTCTTGGAACTTATCACATGCAGTAAGGAGGGGTGTGTTTTACCTTCTCCACCTCAGCATTTCCTCCTGCCCAAAACTGTTACATATTCTCTTTCTTAGTGAGTAGCTCTATTTATGTTCAATGCAAATCTGAGGTTATTGGTTGTTCCTCCTCTCTCCTTTCTTCCATCTAATTTATCCCAAAGTTATCTGCTTGACTTATACATTTCTGAAGTCTGTTCACTCCTTTCATGGCTGTTGTATCCAAATCAAGCTATCATCTTCTCTTACCTAAATTATCACACTGGCTTGCTAACTGAATCCTCACAGATAATGTATCACTTTATTCAGTTCCCACACTGCTACTAGAGTATTTTAATTTTACCCAAAGATAAATGGAACCATCTCAAGTCCCGCCTTTCCCCCTGCCCAAACACTTCTTCATTTGCTTTGGGAAATATCAGACATTTAGTACAGCCTGTAACATTTTGCATGGGCTGGCCCCTAATCGATGCTCCCACTTTACCTTGCTTCTCCTGACTCCAGCCTCAGTGGACTTCTCCTTTTCTTTCATCGCCATGTTCCCTTTTATCACAGGGCCTTTACATTCTGCAGGGAATACTCCCTCCACACCCTCACACTCACCTGTACTTAATTACCACACTCCTTTCACATCTAGCTTCCTGTGAGAATCTTCACCTTGACCACCTGGACCAGGTGCAATCTTCCTATTACAGTTTCCCATAGCATCAATGGCTGTCTCCTCAGCATTCACTATCACAATTGGGCATTTATGTTGTCAAAGCAAAAATTGCACTGTACAAAGTTAAACAGGCAAGGCAGACTTTATACAAGGTGACTGCTACAATAGGAGAAAGACATCAGAACTCAGTCTGGGTTCAACTCCACTAAGACAAAGAGTTGGAGAGTTTTTAAGAGTTGGGGTGGGAGACCTTAAGTCATCTGTGTTTACTAATTGACTTTACCTAAAGGAAAAGTAAATTTTATCATATCTTCATGGCAGGAGGTAGTTTTATAACTTGGACTGAGGACCTTGCTACAGTTAAGCTCTTACTCTCCCCCAGAATCTGAGAGGTAGGGGCAATATCCTCAATTGCATTTCAAAGGGATGGTTCCTAGGTCCTCCAGAATTGCTTTCCTGGGTTGTGATACAGACAAGAGGCTTTTTAAATAGGGTGATGGGTACACTAAAAGCCCCGACTTCAGCACTATGCAACATAAGCATGTAAGAAACCTGCACTTGTAACCCCTAAATATATTTTAAAAAGAAAAAAAAAAAATTTACATCTCAAATGGGGGAGAGAAAGAATTTACAATTACAGGATTTTGAAAGTAGATGCTCAAAGAAAAAGGAGGACAGAGGCCTAAAGGCAGAAAGAAACCTGTCTGAAGTTTAGACAAGCTGAAGGCAACATTAAGAATATCTTGGGCTGGGCGCGGTGGCTCAAGCCTGTAATCCCAGCACTTTGGGAGGCCGAGACGGGCAGATCATGAGGTCAGGAGATCGAGACCATCCTGGCTAACACAGTGAAACCCCGTCTCTACTAAAAATACAAAAAATTAGCCAGGCGAGGTGGCGGGCGCCTGTAGTCCCAGCTGCTCGGGAGGCTGAGGCAGGAGAATGGCGTGAACCTGGGAGGCGGAGCTTGCAGTGAGCCCAGATCGCGCCACTGCACTCCAGCCTGGGCGACAGAGTGAGACTCCATCTCAAAAAAAAAAAAAAAAAAAAAGAATATCTTGGTCAACTTGCTATTCCCCTGATTAAATTGCCCCAATGGCTTCCTATAATACTTAATATTCAAATCAAAATGCTCACTATGCCTATAAGGCCTAGAAAGAGTTTAATTCTTTCTCCATTGCTGTCTTTATCTCCTTCCATTTTCCATTGCTTGAAATGCTGTCATTACATTGCCTTTTGATAACCTCCATAAACATACCACATGCATTCTCTTCTTGGGCCTTATATACCAGTGCTTCTCTCTTTCTCTGTGGGCTCTGTGAAGACAAGGACTTTGCATCATTTTCACTTTTGTACTCTCAGTACTCTCCGCAACTACTGAACACATAGAAGGTGCTTAACTAATATTTCTTGATTGATAAATGGAAGACTGAGTAGCTGAATGAATTGAAGAATGAATTTAAAAATATTATGATTAAAATTTTCTGTTCTTTAAAATGTCTATTTTTTAAAATCATAACTTTGAATTGTCCTGGCCCTTTTAGTTTTAAGTAAATTTCACAGTTTATTCCTCACATGAAAACTGTTTTTCTTTATATCCAAGTTTTTTGGTGAAGTCTCACTTTAGCCCCTAAGTACTGAGCACAGTGGCATTAAGAACATTATTTTGAATAAGAACGGTTTATAAGCAAAACAAGAACACAAACAGAAATAAATAAGCATATTCTGCACTGTGGCATAGCAAACACACATCACAGGGCTTGAAGAGGTTCAATACTGGAAACTCAAGCAACCACGTAGGGTAGAGACAGAGGGTGTCATAGGAATCAAAGAAGTGATGAGGGAGGCACCAGTGGTGTGCTCAGAACACAGATTCAATGGCACAATATGCATTCAAAGTCGTACTCATATTTCATACTCTAAGAATCCTGCCAGATCTATTAGAACATAAAAGCACAGCACCCCTACTTTCAGTAGCATCTTCATCCGGAAAAGCATTTGAGCCTGAGATGTGAATATCTGTGTTGGCATATAAACATCTGATACAATCCTAGTGATGACCTAAGTGAAATAGGTTATTTCTTGATTCGAAGTGCTGCGTTTATCAACACAAAACCTTCTTGTTGTAAACATATTGCACCTATTCAAAAGTTGAAGTGAGAATAAACACTTGAATAATTTGAAGTTAGTAATTCACCCAATAAATCAAAGGCTGATTTAATGTTTGGAATATGGATTCTCTGACTCCTTTAAATATATTATACCAAGAACTAAGGACTGTATTTTGAATTTCTCAAAAGGCCTATTGCTTTCCTGGTCATCTTTGGAGTAAATTGACAATAACAGTAAGAAGAGCCATGAGAAGAATGATGACTGATCACTAAGCATTTTGGTCCTCTGCTGCAGGTTTGATATTAGATACTCAGAGAGAATTTTCTATAGAGAACTGCCTAAAACTGTTAAGCCCAGGTCTGTTGGATACCTAACACAGTTAAACCTCATTGGGAAATGATGAATATAAATATTCTTGACATTTTCTGGATTACTCAAAGAGGAAAAAATGAGAGTATGATCATTACATATAATGGCAACATTAAATGCTTAGATGACCTAGCAAAAAATGTAGCCAGCATCCCATCTCTCTATGTTTTTAATTTTAGACAACCCATTCAAACACCATGAATGAAAACAGAACAGAAACATGTTCAATACTGAGGAGCTTCTAGAGTTGGCTAGAGTAGACTGTGCATTTCATTGTTTGTTTTTCCTAAAAAGAAGATATGAAGTCTACTTAAAAATATGCATGATGAAGAACTTGAAAGGGAACTTCCTGATGTCAGCAGCTTACTTTGAATGCATCAAAAAAGGAAGGTGGATTAAAGGATGAATAGAAACATAAATAGACAGCTACTTATGTGATAAAGTGCCTATAGTAAAATGTTAATTGTAGAATCTAGGTGGTGGTTATTTAGTGTCTACTGTGAAAGTTTTTCAAAATTCCTTCATGTGGAAAATTTTTTATAATACAATTTTTTTTTAAAGGGCATTGTAGCTACTACTAGAAAGGACAATGGCTAGAAGGAGAATAAGGAGGTTTGAGGGATGCTGGGAGTCTTCTGTTTCTTAATCTGGGTGATAGTTATTGGGAGTGTTACTCTGTGAAAACTTACCAAACAGAATACTTGTGATGTTCGATTGTTTTTGTATGTATGATATATACTTTAATTAAAAGTTCAGAAATAAAACAAAAAAAAATACTAGTGTTATTCTGGAGACTTTGATAGCAAGTGAGAGAAACTCATTGTAAGTAGCTTAGGGGGGAACTAAAAACTCAAATAATTGGAAAGCCCTAGGGCACAGCTGGGTTAGATGAACTTGGAACATAGGGCCCTGCCCAGGATCTATCTGTGTAGCCAGGCTTACTTATCTCTGCTTGCTTACTCAGCCCAGGGCCTTACATGTTGCCACTAGGCTATCATGCCTGGACATGGGCCGAACAAATTGGCATGCCAGTAGGTTCCCCATAGGAAATAATCTAATTAATACGAAAAAAAGCCAAGAAGAACAAGGAAACACATGCCCACAGACAAACACACACAGATATGTCTACAATAGTCATTATTCATTGTGATATTGAGATAAACATCTTCAAAGGATGCTGAGCTGGGGCAGAAGAAACTTGAGAGGAAGGAAATATATTTTCTAGGACCCCAAACTCGGACTATAATATCACCACCAAGGGGATATAAAATCTAAAACAAAACAAAGCTTAGGTCATGACTGTAAAAAATGTTATATATAAATGTATATGCATACATTTCATATATAATATATACTATATACAGGATACAAAAATGTGTTTTTGCATATACTTTTACATATACATGTATGCACATATGTAAATATCCATGTATGTATTTATATGTACACACATATATAAAATGTAACGGTTTTATATTTCTATGCTATCGGAAACTCTCCGCTTTTAACTATGCAGATGAAACTGGGACTTATAGTTTGAGAGAGAAAGATTTTGGCTTTCTTTCCGCTACATATTTTCAGAGTTGTGGGGGAAGGGAGGATATATACCCTCGAAAGTAGGTTCAAACTTAGAAAGGTGGTGCAAGCTGTAGAAGGATTTATAAACCCCAGATGAATAATGGGCCAGACTTCAAGATATTCCAATTACCTAGAGAAGAAAAACTGGAAATAAAATTAATGTCTGCAGAAAATAAATGATGTGACTTCTTCAAAAGGACAGCAGTACATCCTGGAATTTACCAATTAGACAAGTTTCAGCCAGCTGTGGTTGAGGGGGTAAAACGCTGTTACCAAATCAATCTTATGATGATGGTAATGATTTATTTTTTCATCATATAAAGCCAGTAATATTATCATTCCCAGAAAAAGTCTTATATAAGCCAAAGAAACCCCAAATACTATTGAATCAGTTTCTTTAAATTATTAAATTGCTCCCCTGATCTGTAATTGATATACAAAAGGCATAGAGAAGAGTGTAACAATTACCTGGGTACCCACCCAGGTAAAGAAATCATTAAAACTACTATCAATGCCCCCCAGTATAACACATTAAACATTTATTTCAAGACACCCTAATTATCTAGGTAAAATTAAAAATTTATTTTTACCGTTTTATACATTCATATAAATGGTATAATTATGTTAATCCTTTGGCCATGTATATTGTTATTCAACTTCTAGCTCTGATTAATTTATTTCTGCTGCTATATGGTGTCCCGTAGTCAGAGTGTTCCATAATTTAGTGGTCTTTTATTATATTTATTAATATTTAAGGTGACAGAAAATTTTGTTTGATATTAATAGAACCAACCAAGTTTTAGTTTGGTTTTTATATGCGCAGTATATATTCTTCAAAACTTTCAACATCTCCTTCCCATTGTGTTCTAGGTATATATCTGTAAAAACATGTGTTTTTAAACAAATATACTCTGATACATACTGCTATTTAATAGATGATTTTAATTAACCTAATTGTGTCATGTGCACTATGTATTTCGCATAATTTTATAACATATATCTGATTTTTATTTCCCCTGGCTATTTTTATTTGTCCTTTTCTGATTTTCAGTATATTACTTTAGATTAACAGAGGTTTTCATCCTTTTTTTATTTCTGATTTGGAAGTAGTACATAGTGTTTCTAGTCTAGTAATTGATTCTGTTTACCACCTACTCTATTGTATATTATTTAAATATTTAATTTTCACATTTCTCACCAAATTAGATATTATATTATTTTATACTGTTCAATGTTTGTTTATATTATTTATGTATATAAATATATATTTATATTAAATATAAATATGTACATACATATATTTATATTAAATATATACATATATGTTTATATTAAATATAAATATATGTGTATTCATGTATATTTCAGGTTGTTTGTCATTTCATTCCAATTCAGGTTATCTTTCTTCACTGTATTTCCTTCTTCTTCAGGAATTCGCTGTAGAAGGTCCTTTATTCAGATTAGCAATAACCTCTCTGAATTTTAGTTATCTGAAAATGTCTTTATTTCTACCTCTCCCTTGAATAATAGTTTGCTTTGGTAGAACATCATACATTTTCAGTTATTCGTCTCGATTCTTTTATAATACTTTTGTTTTGTTGAAATTCTATACTCAGTCTAATTGACATTCTTATTTGTGAAGTTCTTTCTCCTTTTCTTTCTGGCTTCTTTCCCCTTACCCTTTCTTTCTCCCTCCCTCTGTCTTCTCCTTCTTTCCTTCCTCCATGCCCCACTTTCTTTCTTTTTGTTATTGTTGTTATGTATAGTACACTAGATCTGATCGTAGTATTTGAATTCATTAATTGGTATTGATTTAACACTCTTGAGACAGACCAGTCCAAAAAGAAAATTTCTAAATGTGCAAGTGCAATAAATATAAATCTTTCTCATCTAAAAATGTATAAAATATCAGTCATTTCTGGAAACATCTTAAGGAAATCAGGCAATCACATGCCCATAGGCAGGTGTCTGATGTTGATGGTGCTAATATTAGAAACATATCACCTCAAATCTAGCACAATTATTTTTATGTTTTGTACCAACACATGTTTACATAAACTAAACAGCCTGGGCTCCTTGGTGGTTGGATGGAAGCCCTTCTTGATACAAGCAGAAAGCCCAAAAGTGCCAGAATTGGTAAGGCTGGAGATACCATGTCTTTATGCTTTGATGAACAGACAATGACAACAGCCTCTGGCAGCACGAACTGATAGGAACTGTGAGCGTGAGGACCAATGGTAGATAATAATTCATTTTCAGATGAAGGGTTAGCTGTGTTTGGATCCATCTCAGAGTAAGGAGATCATGCCGATCCTGAACATTGAATAATTCTTTTGCATTCTCCACATCCCAAGAGTCTGGTC
>NW_012115988.1:1689699-1694381 GCF_000951035.1 Colobus angolensis palliatus
CAGCCTCTGGCAGCACGAACTGATAGGAACTGTGAGCGTGAGGACCAATGGTAGATAATAATTCATTTTCAGATGAAGGGCTAGCTGTGTTTGGAAGCCCTTCTTGATACAAGCAGAAAGCCCAAAAGTGCCAGAATTGGTAAGCCTGGAGATACCATGTCTTTATGCTTTGATGAACAGACAACGACAACAGCCTCTGGCAGCACGAACTGATAGGAACTGTGAGCGTGAGGACCAATGGTAGATAATAATTCATTTTCAGATGAAGGGCTAGCTGTGTTTGGATCCATCTCAGAGTAAGGAGATCATGCCGATCCTGAACATTGAATAATTCTTTTGCATTCTCCACATCCCAAGAGTCTGGTCCTGAAGACTCCTTTGGCACAATTATATAGGTAATAGTAAGCTAATTATGTGGCAGCTTTCCAGAGTATTCCACAAATTTCTATACTCTTACTCTATTAGATTCCACCAACAGCAGAAATATGTGGCATAGATCTCCTGATAAACTACACATTCCAGTCCTTCAACCATTGAATTCTGAACAGCACTTGGAGTAGGAGTGAACTTTAAGGCTCTGTTTATAGGAGAAGACGGGTTAGTGTGATTGTTTGCATCATTTTTATTAGGTTGGTCATACAATAATTCATTAAAGAATTGTTCTGGTGTGTGGAAAGTCAGGACAAAGCATCCCCATTAATCTGATTTGACAGCACTGGGCTAGTTTGTTTTAAGATCTTTGTTTTGTCTTCATTGTTCTACAGAACCGGTACAATATGGTGTAAATGTGTTTGTTAGAATGAAGTATGCAATTGTTTGCTTTTTTTAAAAAAAGAATTATTTACTTTAGTTTCAAAATGTCTTGGCATGTAAATTTGCTCATTAATTTATGTTGACAATGCTCCTGACATTTTTCTTTATATATCTTTATAATTTGGGATTATACAAAAGCTTGGTGGAGCTTTACATGTCAGAATCCTTATAAGGCATTCATTGAAGGTTAAGTTTCTCCAAATAAGATTTAATTTTGTTTATTCCAGATAGCACAGAAGAGTTACTAGCTGGTCCAGTTTTTATTTTCATTTATCAGCTTGTCATTTCCATAATAATAGAAGTAGTATAAATTTAGATCTCAATCCTGTATAAAGGCAAGCCCGTGGTTATGGTTTTTACTAAAACATTTTTTTCCACTCGAGAACTCAGTTTGAAACATAAAAAAAAAAAAACTTGTTATATTATGCTTGTTTATGAATGGGATTTTAAAATTCTAATCTAGTTTCTCATTATATGAGGATAGCAATGTTAAGCAGGTTTTTCAGGTCCAACTCTCCAGTTCATGCTGTCCTTTACTGCTCTCTCTGGGTTAGAAACTAATAGTTAACAATGAATTGTCAATATAGAAGCTCCACTATAACTTATGTTTGCAAATTCATTCAGTATAGTTCACAAAGCATTTTGCTTTTAGGTATTTTTTGGTCAATCCCTGGAAAATTCCCCGTCAATATAAGATTAACCATGAATTTAATGTTTGCTCTACTTTATCCAGATTCCTACTTTTGTTTATTTATTTATTTATTTTAGAATGGGCTTATCTGGATATCTAAGTTGCTACTTTCAGAAACTCAACTCATTTACTTTCTCCAGGATTCAAGCTTATGACCTATTCATTAAAATTCTATTTGCTAAAATGATTCAGCCTTATTTCTTGGGTTATGAAACATGATAGTATCCTTCAAGTGAAGTTTTATATTTACAAAATGTTTAAAGTCCTGTTGATTCATGAAACTAATTGTAAAACTAAAATCAAAATACAGTGTCAAAAGGTCTACCTTTTTGGGTCATTGGATTACTAGGAGAGGAAAAAAATATTTGAAGATATACTGGATGAATCTATACAAATTTGATATAGTTTTACAGGTCCTTGTGGTTCATATTGTTCAATATATTTTTTTATCTTCTAAAAGTGGATAATTTATATTAATCTATCTTCAATTTCTTTGAATCTTTCCTCTGTCATCACTATTATGCTATTGTGCTTATCTAATAACCTTTTTCAAAATTTCAGGTTATTTTATTATTTCCATTTGGTTCTTATTATTGTATCTATTTCTTTGTTGAGAAAGAGTAACTTTTCATTAATTTACGGTAATTTAACATTACCTCATGGAGCATGATTATAATAGCTACTCTAAAGTCTTTGATGATTCTAACATGGGAGTCCTTTTGGAGTTTTTGCTGATTAACTTTTCCCTTGAGAATAGCTCATATTTTCCTGGCCCTCTGTATGTTGAATAATTTTAGACTGTATCAGAGCCATTTTGTATATTATCTTATGGTACTCTGAGTCATGTGAAAATCTTCTGGAGAAAGTACATTTTGTTTTACTTTGTTTTATTGGTTAATTGACCTAATTAGGTCAGACTGCAGATCTTGTCTCAACTTCTCTGAGTCCTGGTAAGCTGAATTTTCAGAGCCTTTGCTCTGCTGCTTTAGGTCTCTCATGCATGTATCTCTCAGGGATTAGTGTACAACTAGGATCTCAGTTTATATTAGAGTTCAGCTCTCACAGCCTTTGAGATTATGCTTTGGGTCTAGTCCTTGCATGTGTTCTTCAGAGAAGAGTTTGGGACTTGTATCATTTCATGTCCAGACTCAGGGAAACCTCTCCTCTAGCTCTCTTCTCTGTAGAATCTCTCACATACTCAGTAACTTCCCGGGATCCCTTTTGCCTATCTTCTGAATAGAAAGATAGAGTTTCTTGTAGAGTATTAGCTCCTGGCTTTATTGCTTGCTCATTTCTGCATAACTGGGTCTACCCTGGGGCACCACAGTGACAGAAAAAAGAAAGACAAATAATGGGTTCCCCACCCTGTCACTCTTTGGAGTTTATGGTTCCTTTTTCTTAGTTCTTCTTGTCAAAAATATAGGTTTTTCCTTTAGGATTTTAGATCTGCTATCACTGCCACATTGCAGCTGTATGATTGGGGTTGCCCTTGACACAAGACCAAAAGAGAGCAACAACAACAGCATCAACAACAACCATAGTGATCCTACCTCCTACTCCTAGTGATGGCTTCCTGGGGCTCCTTATCCCAGTTCTCTGGACAGCTTATCTCAGATTTTCTCTGCTCACACCTGATGTGCAGTTCCATACAGGTAGTATCTTCAGAACAAGTTGAGAGACAAACAAACAAACAAAAGATGACAGATTAAAAAAAAAAAAAAAAAGAAACTCAACCTGGTTATAGGTTATTCTTCAAGTTTTGTTTGCTCTCACTAATGTGCCTGCCATTTTTAACTTTTTAGAGTCCTTAACAAGTGACTTTGCATTTTGTTGTAGTTGCAAACAGTAGAAGAGATAGGCTATAATGGGTTGATTTAATGTTTTCAGGCACCAGAAATTTCTTGCTTGGCAGTGCAAATTCTTATCCCAAAAAGTATAAGCAGATTACCAAAATGTGTTGATCTTTCAAACCTCAACAGTACATTTAAGGTCAACCTTCAGTGATCACTACTGATGCAGGCTCAGTGTGCATCTTGTTTAAGACCAATATATTTGTATTTGACACATACTTCTACTGGTTTGGATTTACAACCTAATTGGATGTCAAAATTTCTGTAATTCTAATGTTTTCCAAGTGATCATTAGGATTTTTTTTTTTACTTAAGATAAATGTTTCCTGTTGTTGAAAAAGCTCAGTCTACAGTAACTCCTGAACACAATGGCACTGATTATAAGATGCAGAACTCCTTTTCAACACTGATGATAAGGATTCTTTCCTAAGTAATTTCTCTAAAATATGGGGAAATATTTTGAGAAGTAGAAACCAGTATTTTTAAATTTTCATTTCTCTCCTTTAGTTTTATCAAAATTGTACTGAACACATTAATTCCAAGCCACTATCATGCCTACAGTTCAATATGCTTCCTGGTAGCTTGATGAAGAGGCTATAAAGCTTTCACATGTTCCTTTTATTTTCAGCAACTTAATAAAAAGTTAGTGGTATCTGCTTTATGTTAGTTTCCTTGATGTTTTTAAATGTTCACCAAGGAGAGTGTTTCTTTACCTCTTTCTGAGAGATTTGCAAATGAACATAGAATAGAAAGAAAATAATTAAGATGGCTAGAATACTAAAATCCATGGATACAATTCAGAGGGTGGAAATCCCTATTAATCACTTGGGCAGCTTTTCTCCAGAGGCCTCTCCAGGAATCTATTGAGTTGGAAGTGACAAAAATAATCAGTTAGTCTGCTGTTTTCTTCATTGTCCCAAGTGATATGGTACCTAGTGAATTAAGCAATCAAATCAATCACCTACCTGCTTGACACAAAAGCCATTATTATTCTACTCTGAATATTTCAGATATAAAATAGAACAAATTGTGATTTTCAATGTATTCTCTTTTTCTTAACATCAAAAAATGAAAAATTAGGGAAAAAAGGATGATTCATCCTGGTTTGGGTGTATATTTTCACATCTCCTTTGCAATCTTACATAATTATTCAGGTTGAAGAGAAATTAGTCACTTCATTTAAAAGAAATCTTAATTTTCATCAATCTAAGTCCAACAAAAAAATTGTAATTATCATCTTTCAAAAAAATCATTTAATTTTTTGCTTTTGCTTTTTTATTTATTTTTTATTTTTTGGTTTTTGAGGCAGGTTATACTTTTTTTTTTTT
>NW_012115988.1:1694701-1705026 GCF_000951035.1 Colobus angolensis palliatus
TCAAGAAATACATTTCTGAAGTAATCAGAGTTATAAAACACATCACCAACACTTAGGATCTTCTGATCTTTTTGGGAAATGATGCTTGTTAGTTTAAAAGTTTAAGTTTTCTTATTAAAAAATATGTTTGTATACCTACTTTGGAGAAGAAGACATCTTTCTTTTTTAACCAAAAATGAAACACAATGCTTTTTTATCTAACCCTCCTTTTTAACTCTCTTTTTCCTTTTGAATGTTTAATTTCTGTGTCATACTGTATCACTCTTGTTCTCAATTTCTTCTTTTTTCACCTTAGTGTATTCAGATCCATTGTATTCTCTTGCTACTCCCACCCCACCATTGACAACAGCAAATGTAGTGAGTATTTCCATTCACCAATTGTTAAATTGTCATTGCTTAATTCCAAAAAGAATATATATTGGCCATGGACAATGTGTAAATCTATGAATTTGGCTTCAAAATCTATGTTTTCATCAATGACCTCCGTTTCATCCTTCTGTCCACATTCATTGTCACTTCTTAGGTGCATAATTCTACTTGGTGTGTCTTACCTTAAATTTTCCTTATTCTAAATTAAATTCATCTCATTTTCCACAAATGCACTCTTCTTCTGACACTTTTGCTCAAGTTACCACCAACGTCCTAATCTCTTTGACTCAAATACTCAGAGTTAAGTTTGAGTTTTCCTTTTTCCTCAACTTTCAATAGATATAGGACATTTATTATGCTTTGACCATCCTTTCGTATTTGGGGATTTCTGCTCTTTGAGACCCACCTCAAGGTGAAAGCCTATAACTTTCACCATAGCCTTTCAAAGGCTTGTGACCTCAACTCTGACAATCAGACACAGCCATCAGAGACTTAAGTTTAGAGAGAATAAAGTAAATAAAAACATAACATTTAGAATGGATTAAGGGTGGCAGAGTAATTGAGCTTTCAGAAACAGTAGTGGTGGGGGTGCTGGCTGAAGCTTCTGTTCCCATGATTGTTTCAGTGACCTGCAGTGTTTCCTCTCTAAGGTGACAACAGCATCTGCACCTTTTAAAAACTGCTGCTTAATTGAGGCAAATTCAAAGTGAATGTCCTTACAGTGCTCTACAAGCTCCCATGTGATATGGCCCCTTTTTATGCTTCCAATGTTATTCAAGGGCACTCTTGTCTTGTTCACTGGGTTCCAAACACAGTGGCCTCCTAGCTGTCCCTTGAACCTACTTTTCCTCCAGGGCCTTGCTAGTTTCCCATTTCCTGCTAGCATTCTCCCCAGGTATCCTTATGGCAGGCTCATTCCCTTCCTTCAGTTTTCTTCTCAAGTCACTTGATCAGAAAGGCCATTCCTGTCTTTGTGAAATAGAAACCCTTTCACTCCCAGCCTAAGGACTTTCATTCCTCTTATCCTGCATATGTTTTATATTCTTTGCCACAAATATATCATAGGTTTGTTGTTTGTCTTACTCTATAAAAATGTTTAATCCAAGTAGGCCTGTTTTATTCATAGCCATAGTTTGATCCTATCTGTCTGTCCTGCAGAAATCATCAATAACTATTCATCCAATAAATAGGTGAAAGGATGAATGAATATTTTCCTAGATGTTTGATTTCCAACTCTGATTTGCCTATCTAATAAAGTTCCTTTTACTTTTCTATCAAAAATGAAACTTGATTTTTTCAAAGATTTTTAGCTAATGCACAATCTTTTAATAGAACTAACATATTAACACCAGAATGTTCCACACCATATCATGTCTCTTCCTTTCTATTCCCTTTTTGAAGTCTAAATTAGGCCCTATTACTTATAGCCTGAATTATAGCAACACACTAAAACTGACCTTCTTCCCCCAATATTATCCTATCCTGATTTATCCCCTGATTATTCTTCCTCAAACTCTAAGTATTTCTAATACCAAGACAACTTGCCAATACAATGGGATGGTGATAGAAAATTAAAGTAGATTTTGATTACTGAATGCATTAAAATACTATTTAATTAGTTTATATTTCGAATAGCTACCTTTGAATCAACAATCAAAAGTTATTTGAACAAACATCAGAAATGGTTTTTGTTAAAAAAATAGAATGATGATAGAACTATTTTATAACAACATATTCACCGTCCATTTCTAGACATGTGCTTAAAATTTCATTCCTTACTCTTTGTTGTGGATTGAAATGTGTCCCCCTAAAAGATATTTTGAAGTCCTAATCCCTATACCTTAGAATCTGACCTTATTTGTTAATAATGTCTGCTATTAACTGAATGTTTGTCTCCTCCAAAACTCATGTGAAAATTGAATTATTTCCATTGTGATGATATTGGGAGGTGGGACTTGTAACAGCTGTTAAGGTCATGAGGATTCTGCCTTCATGAATGCACTAATGCCATTATTGAGGGAGTGGGTTGAGCCTGTCTTACTCTCTTTCTCTTTGTCCTTTTGTCATGTCATGCCTTCTGTCATTGTGATAACTGAGCAAGAAGACATTGGCCAGATGTAAGCATTTTAATAATAGAATTCCCAGCCTCCAGAACTGTGAGGAAACAAATTTTCACTTTTACTGAATTACCCAGTCTCAAATACTTTGTTATGGCAGCACAAAATGGACTAAGACAGGGTTCTTGCAAATATAATTAGTTAAGTTAAAATTAGGCCTTGATGGAGTAGGGTGGATCTCGAATTCAATTTGCCTTGTGTTCTTAGAAGAAAATAACCACGTGACAAGAGAGACACACAAGGAGAAGGCCACGTGATGATGAAGGCAAGTATTGGAGTTATGCAGTTGCAAGGCAAGGAAATCCAAAAATTCCTGGTGTTGGGGTGCAGAAAACAATACTCCAAAATATCAGGCTTTGGAATGCTGAGTGCTTTTAATTATAGAAAATTAAAAGGCTTCAGAAACCAGCTTCAGAACCAAAGTCTCTGTCTGGCTCCCTAATACTCTCTACCCCTCAAACATTCCCCACCCATTCCTGTCACCAACTAATTGTCAATTCTTTTTTTTTTTTCCCAAAGCACTGGAAGAGACTTTACTGGAATTTCCTTATCTGACAAAAATGACTTCTTTCCAAAAGAAATACAATTGTTTTAAGACCCCCTCCCTCCTTAGCTATCTTATCAAATAATCAGCAAAGATTAACCACCAGAGAAGAGAACAGACTGGGCATTTTCCTCACACTTAGAGAGAATTTTTATCTGTTCTTTTGTGGACAGCTTCAAGAGACTATCTGAGAGACTTTATCTGCATAATAAGAAAACATTTGCTTATAGTGAAGTTCCACCCTTCACCTTACCAACACTTATCCCAGAGCTCAGATAAACAGTCCTAGGCCTTTGCTTTTGTGCTTATTACTTTCAACTAAAATGACTTAATCCTACAACTCCTATCTCACCTTCCCCTGTAAAGTAGGGTATATAAGCATCTGGACCTCATCAGGTTATTGGGTAATCATTCTTCTGCAATTCCTTAGTGTTTACGCCATTAAATACATTTTGTATGCCTTTTTCTCCAATTAAGCTGCCTTTTGTCAGTTCATTTTCAGCAAACCTTCAGAGGTTAAAGGAGAAACTTTCTCTCTTTGACTATACACTGGCAAGCCAACAAAGGATAGGTGGAGGCAAGGAAGGAAAGATCTCCCTACAGATTTCAGCTAGAGGATGGCCCTGAAGTCTTATTTCAGACTTCCAGTTACCAGAATTGTAAGCCTAGAAATTTCTGTTGTTTTCAGCCAACCAGTTTTTGGTATTTTGTTACTATAACCCTAGGAATCTAATACAATCTTCAGGTGGGAGAAAACGGTTTATTTGTATGGCATTTTTCAGATGACTGGTGGGAAAAAATGTCTAGCCTTTTATTTGTAGTGCAGTCATATATGGTAAAATATGGTAAATAACAACCTGCTATTTAATTTTTTTCTAGAAATCACCTCTATTGTTGAGTGTAGTTTTGATATTGAAGCTTGTAAACAAATCCCACAGAGTGATTCTATACTGGCACACACAAGTATACATTACAGATGCTGATAGACTCTTATTTGCTTATTTTTACAGGGGAAAAAATTCTTAAAGCAATTTATTTCTATGATATTTATTCTCATAAATTGACATTATGAATAGATTAAATTTATTTGGACCTGTGAGCAGGAATTACTAAATTCTAGTCTTTCTATTTCTAGATGAACATCCATTAGAAAAAATTATAACCTAGGTGTGAAGAAACCTGATTTTTCATCTCTGTCTGTAGTTTTACTAATCTAAGTCAGCTCACACAGATAAATGTTTAACAAAATGTCATAGTCTTACTAGTGCTAATAATAAATTCTTCATTTTGCACTTCAAGCCTATTCTTTGTTCTGCCCTTGATTGTAAACAAGTATATCCAATCATCTCAGAATAAATCTTGTAATAGCAAGTCAAACAGTAAATATTTAGTAAATTGAAAATAGTGTATCTCATATTTGAGTATCACATATACCTACTTCAATGTGTTGAATACAATTCCAAATATTACACATCATTTTTGTCTAAAATAAAACACAGCAGCATTATGAAATGAGTTAGAGAAATGTATAACTGTATTGGTGATTAGTGATTTCTATTTTTCCTCTCGTGTTTAGAAGGAAAATACTAATTCCTTATACTGGTTATATTCTTTCGGCCCCAGGGATCTGCTTTCCACCTTTCCCTGCCCAGCTTTGGGTCATGAGAGGCAGACCTTGGAAACTGCTTCACCTGGACCCCCTGCTGACTGGCTTGCCATGTGATTTTGCCAATGTAGGGCACCACAGAACATCAGAGGTTAGGAGAAAAGAGAAAACACAAGAGAAATTTAGAGTATTACTGCTCTACTTCTTCCTTGCTGTGGCACCTTCCTGAAGTATTTGTTCAATTTCTAAATAACTCCAGCCCCCATTAGATGCCCTCTTCTCCATGGTTTCAGCCTCAAGTGTTCTGACGATAAGGTTTACTCTTCTTGCCCACTCAACCATAGATGTAGTAAGGACTTCAGAATGTTGTGAGCTATGGATACAGTGCTCTTGTTTTTGTTGGTATTTGTTTTTTATTTTTTTCTTAACCCTGTAAGGAGGCCTATCTTTAAAATTTCTTCCTTCAAACCCTTTGTTTCCTGTCAAATTCTAACCAAATAGCCTTCGCTGAAGTGGCTTTGTTAGATAAAATGAATTACACATTATAATAACATGTCTCAGATGCATTTCCTAGGTTAACCTCCGTTATTCACCTTGGTCATATTTTTCTTGCCTTTCACATCCTACCATGAAGCCTATAAATGGTTATACTTGGTCAAAACAGCAAGCAGCTGTGGTTATTGAGATGGAGTCAGTATCATTTTAATTACAAGTTTCACTGAGAGTAGTTGAAGGAATTTGTATGCCACATTCCACATAAGTGGAATTTGTTGTAACTTGGCTCTGGTTAAGCAGGACTTCAAATTGGCCAATTTCAACAGACATCCTTCAGCCCTTCTAACTTGATGTCTTTACAGAATTTCATGCTGTCTACCCCTTCCTCTAGTTAAAACTGTTTCTTATCTAGGTTTCCATGTTATTATCTAGCATGTTCTAATATGAAAGGAATGAGCCTTAACTGCAATCAATCTTGGTTCCATGCCTATATTTACTAATTAGTATCTTTGGGTTATATAGTTCCTGGTGATCTTTCTTTTTTTTTTAGGGTTTTCCTGAAGGAGTAGAATATTATTGTGAATGTTTTCTATTGATCTGGAATAGTACCTCCAGCTGGCAGTCTAAGGGTTCCAATATGACTTTCTATATGAATATTTTTGGAGGCCAGAGAGTTATCTTTGGTACCAAAAAATGAATTGGCTATCAATCTTTATTATTTGGGAGGTTTCACATAAAATTCTCATACTCTATTTCAGTAAAAAATTTGAATTCCAATCTATAAGTGGGTCTTCATAAAAATTTATTCATGGCTTCAATGAACTGGAGCTGATTAGAGAGTGCCCCTTTTAGATAATCATGTACTTACCAGTTCCCAGAAGGTCATTTTCATTCCTACATACTATTAGTCTGTTTCCTGCTTGCATTTAAATATGCAATCTTTGATTTTGACAATACACACCATCTAATTCCAGCACACACAATCTCCTTGATTCATCTAACTGTAGAAATTCAAAATAAGGACTCTTTCTTTTTCTATTTGTAGTATTTGTTTAGGCATCGGTGGCATTAGAAAAAGTTCCGACCAATTAGTGTTTAAAGTAGATATTCAGGCAACAATCTTTTGGATAAGTAGATATTTCCTATGCCTTAAAGTCTGCAGAACACTAAAAATTGCATAACACATTATTTCTGGTTCTGGACCTCAAGTTCTCCTTAGGGAGGATACTTACATATTCAACACTCAATTTTTAAAAATCTTTCGTTCTACCCAATATGTACCTTGGTCTGTTGAGTAAAGCTCCTTCTTATTGGAGGGTTTCATCCTTTAAGAATACCCACCTAAGCTGGAGGCAAATGTTTTCATTGTAAAACCCCATTACTATTCATACCACTTTTACAAAAACAAACCTTGTTTTGATATTTAATTAGCAGATATTTTAATTGAATAAAATTGAAAAAGAAAACAAAAATGTTTATTCTGTCTTCTAATGTAGCACTGGCTTATTCTCCCATTCCAAATATTTATTTTCTTAAAAAATGTAGGGGTCCCTTGTTTAGAAAACATTTTTAAAAGAGTAGTAATAATTTCTATTCAACTATAAATTATTTTGAATATCTCAATTATTTCATGAGGCACTCATGAAATAATTACTAATCATAATAGTGCTTTCTTACAAGGTAAAGGATATGAAAATTTTTTTTAAAAGTATAGTGGATGCCCATGGGGGGGTGGGCTAGGGAGATTGACTGGAAAAGGGCATAGGGGAACTTTCTAGGGTGATAGAAGTCTATACCTTTATTGGAGTGATGCTTGCATAGGTATGTGCATTTGTCAGGACTCAACAATCTATATTTGAGATTTCCATACTTTACTATAATTTTACCACAATACAATAACAGAAAATAGTATTTTTTATTTTCTCCCCACAGATAAGAACCATGCGTTTAAGCTGTATAGGTCATACTATCATCATTGACAATAACGTGGGCATTATATGAATTATGTTTTACATGTGATATCTAAGTTAATTATTCATTTTTGTAGGTTTCTTTCACCTAGTTTCCTCTATATAAAAAAAATCTAAGATAAGAAAACCAATGTCAAGTTTGAATGCATATAACCAAGTCAAGCATAAGGCAAAGGATGTGTTTTTATCCAAACACAATTAAGAAATGGCTTCCACTAATCTATTTAAGAAGTCAATATAAAATCGCTCCATAATTTATCATACCTTTTACATATAATTTTCACTGCAGATGACATGTTCATAATAAGCCTTAGTGAGGAAAAATAGGACTATTGGAAGACAGAACATTTTACTCTGCTTTCATTAAATCTCTTTTGTTAATATGCTAGTCCAATGAGTTATAGTCGATTTTTCTAGAAAGTAAAATGTTCACAATTTACTGACTAGTTTTTTGAACTGTGAGATGTTAAATTTTACAGGATTGACTTAAACTGCTCTACCTGGCTTATCAGATTCAAATATTTTCTTTTCAAATCAACACAAGATGGTGAGTTACATCATTCCTTAGAAGACATTTACTTTCATGTTGCACCTTCCATGTTTCCCAAGACTTGGTTGCATGTACTGTTTTCCTTTCCCACCAAGATCATAATGAACAATTAAACCAACATATCATTAAGAAAAGAAAACCTTCTTTCTCTAGGATTTGCATTAAATCTTGGAGGCATCCAGAAAAATCTCTTGAATTGTGGTAGATTTGCTTCTCAAATTTTCAGCAATCTGGAGTACACAATGGCTGTTGTCTTTCTAGCTCACTGCTCTCTGAAGTAAAAATAATTTTAAGCTGCACCAATGATGCTTGTAGGAAGAACTTTCAAAAGATGCTTCTTTTCCCTCTACATTTCCCCAGTATCATTTCCTGAGTCTCTTGGTGTTTTCTTACAATATCCTATCACTGTAGCCACTCCCACATTAAATGAACATGGGTTTTTTTCCTGTTTGTTGTTTACGGTTGCATTAAAATTGTATGGCCAGGCCTTAATCAAGTATTTTTTATACAATGTTTATATTGTATGCATAAATGTTAAATAAATGGAATAATGAGTTAATGAATGAATGAACATATGGAGTTCTATATAATATCCATGTTAATCCATTGATAGCCAGAAACTTAAACAAATTCAAGTAACCCAACAAACCATGCCTCTTACCTATTACAGAAGTCTATATAATGCTTATGCAAAAATGTTCTGTTTTATAATTCCCAACATTTTATAAATAGAAAGATAGCAAAGCAATATAGATGGTATTGAATATATTACCTTTAGGCCATTATTTCAAGGCATATAACTTGAAAATGCATTCATTTCAGAAAGCTACTTTGTGGTAATTAGTATTATTATTTTTATTGTAAGCTCCTTGAGGGCAGTAGGAATTTCTTATTCATCTTTATTTGCTACCTTTACATAATATAGTGTCTTGTAAATAATAGGCAATTGTCAACTGAATGACATAAAATTAAACATAATTTCTCTATTGTTGGTACCCTTAATATTTATAAACAATATATTACATTTCTGATCATTTATCATTTTCAAAGCACTTTCGCATTTGTCATTTGATTAATCCATTAATTGATTCATTTAAAAAATTATTGCATCACAATTACATACATGGTTACAACAAGCTTACATTCCAGAGAAGAAGAAGTACATACAGTAGATTATTATAATACTGTATAGTATAGTATGGGACATGTGAAAAGAAGATAAAATTAAGTCTCAAAGGCAAGGAAACCATCCCCCCTCCCTCCCCCCACCCCCGGAATAAAGAGACGACTACAGAATGAGTAAGACTAAAGTTTTAACACTCTGTAAAGTTTTAGCTTTACTCATGAGAAAGAGGACAGGAAAATGGAGGTTTCATGAAAAAGAAATAGCATACGCAGGGCCTTTTAAGATGATAAGCTGTTCTAAGAACATGCAATGGGCTTTCTGTACTTCAATGCCTTTATTTGTAAAATGGACATAAAAACAGTAGTCAGAAAACATTGTAACAGTGAGGATTTAAAAAGTTTATACGTGGAACAGTGCCTCCTGTAAGTGTTAAAAATTAATCTGTTACATATATTTGTTTCTTTTAATTGCTGAGTAATATTCATTTTATGGGTGTACCAGAGTTAGTTTATCCATTCATCTGTCACAGGACAATGTATAGCTGGAGTTGAAGATATAGGAGAAGACGGAGATGAGGTAATGAGATGCCAGATAACAAAAGAGTAATCCAGTAGAGATAATATTGGTTGGAAATATGAGTGAAGAAATGGGAATGAGAAAATACATCAATAAGTTGGACTGCTATCCAGGAGACAGAGATGATATTTGGTAATAGAATGTTTAATATAGAGTGAGAGAGAAGGAGGAATGAGAATGATCTACAAATACTGACTTGGGAAACAAAACCCTTTGTAACCATTCCTTATTCATTTATCCAGATTTTTTTCTGTGCTAGTCTCCCTCTGGCTTTCATTATACTCATTACAATAGACTAACATCAATTCCTGGAAATGCCCATGTTTCTTTCTTCCTTCCTCTGAGCTTCTCCATATGTGGTTTCCCATTCTTATGCACACTTGTCCTGACTTATCTAACTTTCATTTACCTTTATTATCTCAGCTTATTTATCACCTCCTCTGAGAGATCTTCCAGATTTATCTTCTCTTCCAGTTATAGTCTCTTTAAAAGGACAATGGCTAATGTATTCAATTTTATAGATTTTTGTGGTTGCTTTCCCTCCTAGATTGTAAACTGCATGAGGGAATGGAACATGTTGTTAAAATACCATCAGCATTAGATCAGTAGTATCTAGCACAGTGCCTGGGAATAACATATACTAATACTTTTCTGTTGATTAACTAATTACTTGTGATAGAGAATATGGCCAGGAGGACTGGGGATGGAGGCTGAAAAAGTTATATGTGGATGTATAAATTTGAAAAAGACCTTTGGAAAACCAGTGGAGATAACTAGTAGAAAACTATGTATTCAAGTGTAGGGATCTGAATAAAGATGGGAGTATATGATTAACATAGCTGGTTCTCATTTTTCATAGTATCTTATTAACTAAATATTGTATATGTAGGAAATGTGTCCTTACTTTGTGTGGTTTTATGGTAACTGCACAAAGCAAAGACATGGTTCCAATAGGCCATTCCAAAGGTTCCA
>NW_012115988.1:1705722-1720386 GCF_000951035.1 Colobus angolensis palliatus
AAAAAAAAAAAAAAAAAAAAAGAAAAGGGGCAGAGAATAATCTCTGAAGAAGAGTTTTTGTAGGGACATTTTGTTTTGTGATTGTTTTTGGTCTGTTTTAAAGATTGATGAGATTTGAAAGTACTTAAATAAATCACTATTTACTTCTCCAGGAAGAAATAAGACAGTGAAAATAAAGAGGATGGCACCGAAAACAAATGTACTGTCAAGCCATGAAAAGAAATGGAGGTTTGTGCCCACCCAAGGATACCTAAATAAATAGACAAATACATAAATAAAATGGAAGAACCTGAAATACATTTTACTAAGTGAAAGAAACCAATCTGTAAAGGCTATATACTGTATGATTCCAACTATATGACATTCTGGAAAAGGCAAAACCATAGACAATAAAAAGAGTGGTGGCCAAGGGCTAAGGAGTGGAGGGATGAATAGGCAGAGCACAGATGAATTTTAGGGCAGTGAAACTACTGTTTGATACCTTAATGGTGGATACATATCATTACACTTTGGTCAAAATTCATAGAACGTACAACATCGAGAGTGAACCCTCGTGTCAACTATGGACATTGGGTGATAATGATGTGTCAATGTAGGTTCATCAATGATAACAAATGTACCACTCTGGTGACAATGACAGTGGAGGAGGGTGTGCTTGTGTGAGGAAAGGAGGTATATGGGGAAATCTCTGTACTTCCTGTTCAATTTTGCTGTGAACTTAAAGCTACACTTAAAAATAAATTCTGTTTTTTAAAATAAGGAAGATGAAAATAGAAAATAGAAAAGGTAATCTACAGGTTTAGATTGCTGAAGAAGCAGAGATGAGGACATTGGTAGACAGGTTACTTTTTATATTTGTGAAGTCATCTTTTCTACCATATCAGTTTAAAGTGAGAGAAACAGATGAATTAAAATTCTGGTAGGATTACAATTACCTGGAAGTCATTGTATAGTTGCAAAACTCTGGTGATATCTTGTGTGGTGTTCCTGTTTTTCTGCTAAGAAAGAGACAAACATCCATAATGAAGTGGTTGAGTATTTGAGAAGAGTGGACATGGTTTGCAAATGCCACTGGATAATACCCTACCCGGGAAAAAAGGAATTACTGGACAGTCTTGGAGTCTAGCTGAGGTCGGAGGACATGGATTTATCACAGCACTAATGTTTAAATGTGTGTTATTTTTCTTCAGCAAGGCTCCATAGTCACAGTTGAAGAAAGAAGAAAGGTAATAACTGAATTGATCCAGCACTGGGGTTTTCACATTTAGTACGAACAGCAGATTCAGAGGACAAGGGAACTAAGGAAACTTTCAAAATAATGAAGTAATGAATCATAGGGAGATGTAGGGGAGAGAATAAAAAGTAAAGAGCAATAGAACGGGAGAAAGAAGGGGAATCAGAAAACTATTTGTCCTGCTGATGTGACATCCCTAAATAGTCACATTTTGTTCCTTGAAATAACCCTGTGAAGTAGGAAAATATATATAATGGCCATTGTACTGAGGATGAAATTGAGGAACAAAGAAGATATAATTTGCCTTTACAATCTCACACAACGTTCACTAGCCTCATATGTGTTATACTTAGGACTGAGAACTAGACCATCTGCCTCTAGGCCTGGGGCTTTCAATTTCCCTGCACGGCATCTCGCAATTTATGGGACTGCACTCACCTGACACATAGTAAGTGTGTTTCTCATTCTTCTCTGGAGTCAGATAAGTCATTCTCATGGGTGTTACTTTCATCCTTTAGACCATTATCTGTGCGCTCAGACTGAAAATGTACTCTGCAGGGCATGAAGCTATACATTCAATTCCGAAAACATTTACTTCATTTTTTCGGTGATATTGCACATTCAAAATGTCAAATTATTCGAAAAGAAGGAAACTTTCATGAAGCAGAGTTCAAAGGGATGTGACAATTGATTACATACTAAATTCCCAATTTCAAGGGTATCTCTAATCAATAAAGCCTTTAAATGGAAAACTCAGCATATGGGAAAAGTACTCCAAGAGCCAACTCCAAATTTTCTTGGAACTAATGAAGAAGAAAGGCAGCTGCAGAAGCTGACAGAAGGAAAGTGTGGCAGACAGGACGGGATAGGTTATGTACTTGAAACTAGATCTACATTGTCCAGTGAAAAGAGGGATGGTAATTACACCAGAAATTTCTAATAGATAAAATGGAGTAAGAACCAAATAATGGTTTCTATCACCTCAGGCTTCCCTGGAGATAAAATCATGAAGCTCTCTTTCTGTGACTAAATTGGTCATTAATCTTATTGAGGGGTTTAAAGTCTGAGTTTAAAGGTTGAATGGTACATGTAAAAGGAATATTTCACATTCTATCATAAGTGGCCAGAACTCCTCTCAAAATTTAAAAATAATATTTTACTTGTTTTTAAGCATTATAATTTTGCTGTTATCCACTTCTATATATGTTAAGGCCTACAGGTTTTAACTAATTTTGAAAATAGTCTGGTACCTAAAGAGAGAAAATTGTGTTAAATGTGGCATTTGCCATGACTCAGCCCAAAAAGGGGCCTTATATTCATATAGATGAAAACATACACTGGAAAATGCTTTTAAAGTCTGTATTAAAGATTATATATCATGAAATGTCTTTTCACAAAATGTTAATAGATATTAAGCAATAATCAACAACGTAAAACAAAGGATAAATGTTATTTTCAACGGTTAATAATTTTGAGCAACAATGAGTTAAATGGAATTATGCAGGACATTCTACTTCAGGCTTGCTCAGATTCGGCAATAGTTGAATGTAACATGTGAATTACCAAGAGAGGAATGTAGTTGGATAGTTTGCAATGTTTCTCAGGCTTACTTTCCAACAGACTATTTTTCTTCAAGGAACATCTCAGGGGACTAGGTCTCTGAGGAACATACTGTAAAAAATGTTGCCAGTGTACTTATTTTTCTTTCCTTGAGAGAAGACTTTTCTGTACTTTCTGTTCAAAGAAGACTAAATTGGATGTAATATGAACATGAGACTATACATGTTTTTAGAGACAACATAATCATAAATTTTGGTCAGTGTGCAGAGAACTAGCAGCAGTGCAGAAATTCAGGCCCACAATGATCCTTCCTAATATTCTATCCAAATTTTGCTCCTCCCATCCCTGGTCTGAGGAGTCCTGGCCTGACCTTCTAGCATGTTGCTTTCCTTTAATTTCCTTCTTCAGACTCCAGTGAGAATTGTCACCATTTTCCATTCCAGCTTTATCTCCCATAATTCTTTCTACACCTCTTATATTTTAGAAAGCATTGATGTAGTGATAGAGGTAGGAGTAGCAGCTAGCACTTTTATGGTACTCATTAAAAATTGTACATGTATCGTCCCAAATTATTCTCACAAAAATTCTATGAGGTACTATTATTATTTCTTTTTTTTTCTTTTTTTTAGATAAAAGGAACTGAAATTGCTGGAGTTTCATTGACTTGACGATCTTCACTCATCCATTCTGCTCTAAGACTTCTCTAAGTTCAGGAGAGGCTTACAAAGTCAGATCTAAACTGAGTCCTGAAGACAGAAACCCAGAAAGTAGTTCCAAAAACAGAAAAAGCATGCAAATCAGAAGCAAAAACATGATTTATTTGGACTGCTGACCTGCCTGGAAGACTGTAGGCTCTGGGAAACAGATAGGGAAAAATGACAAGAGATGAAACTGAAGAAGAATGTGGAGATCAAATGATGAAGAGCACTTTATAGCAACACAAGGTTTTGAAATTTATCATGTGGCCAATTGGAAGCCAGTCAAGGGGAAGGGGTCATCGTAACGTAACAGAGCAAAGGAATAAATAAATGAATATATATATAAGTGGTTCCACATGGTAGTAGAGTAAGAATATTTATCTTTTTGTGACTTTTCAATCTGATGATTTTGTGAACTAACCAAAAATTTTATTTAAATGTTTTCAAGGACACTTACTTTATCGGCCACATAATCTTTTGTTTATATGATATAGCCACATCAACTTGATTTACATGTCTACCTAAAGAAAAGAAACTGAGGCAAAATTAATATAAGTAGAGAGTTTATTTGGGCCAACTTTGAGGACTGCAACCTGGGAGCCATAGATTCAAGTTACTCTAAATACATGCTCTGATTAACAACAGATACAGTGGTTTTTTAAACAAACAAAAAAAGGGGCAGGGGCAGATCTTAAGTCATTTACCAAGAATTTACCTTGGTTCATTAAAGTGACATAAGCCAGTGGTCCCCAACCTTTTTGGCATTAGAGACTAGCTTCATGGAAGATAAATTTTTTCACAGATTGGAGTGTGGGAGGGATTTTTTTTTTTTTTTTTTTTTTTTGACAGTCTTGCTCTTCTTGCCCAGGCTGGAGTACAGTGGTGCCATCTTTGGCTCAATGCAATTTCCATCTCCTGGACTCAAGCAATTCTCCTGCCCCAGCCTCCTGAGTAGCTGGGATTACAGGCATGCACTGCCATGCCCAGCTAATTTTTGTATTTTTAGCAGAGATGGGGTTTCATCATGTTGGCCAGGCTAGTCTCAAACTCCTGACCTAGGGAGATCCACCCACCTCGGTCTCCCAAAGTGCTGGGGGGGACTACAGGTGTGAGCCACTGTGCCCGGCTAAGGGATTGTTTTGAGATGAAACTCTTCCACCTCAGATCATCAGCACACAACCCAGATTCCTCCCATGTACAGTTCACAATTATGTTCTTGCTCCCATGAGAATCTAATATCACTGCTGATCTGACAAGAGGCAGAGCTTAGGCAGTAATGCTCATTGGGCTATAGCTCTCCTCCTGCTGTGTGGCCCTGTTCCTAACAGGCCATAGACTCTTACTGTTCCACAGCCTGGGGGTTGTGGACTCCTGATATAAGCTATAGATTGGCTACACATTGTTCTTACTATCACAGATTCCCGGAACATGAAGGTAATGGGTGAAGGTCTCATTGTGCAATTTGTTTTAACATTTAAGGTAATTTATCAGCTAGCCTGGAAATCACAGGGAAGGAAAAAAAAAAAACAAAATGCCTTTAAACAATTAACCCTGGGCATCAGTATTAGGGCTGATACATTTTGCATACCTCATATTCTTCAGACTGCTCTGAGCTACTTCGGTCATGTAATTATTACTATTACTGTATAAAAATTTATTTAAACACTACCTGAGATATTGTTACTCTCTGGTCTTTTTGCTGAGTTTCCTTCAAAATTTGCTCTATGCATTATAAAAGGGGAAAATGTTTAATGCTGCTAATTAAAAACAACATGTACATTTACATTTAAATTATTGTTTTGTAATTGTTCACTGGAGAAGATCCCACTTTGGTATCCTTTGCATATCCACTTCCAATATCAGGATAAATGGTTAATGAATCATTTGCTTTGTTCATGACATCCTTCAGATCAGTGAAACATGATGCTTACTTTTTTTGTTAAAAAGATAAGAGTTGAGACTTGCCTTCGAAAATGGTGGAGTAAGAACCTCTGAAAATCTACTCCATGAAATCAATAAAAACACTGGAAAAAAATGTCAAAGTCAACTTTTTCAGAACACTAGAGATTAACTAAAGAATTGCAACAATGTCGAGTTTTACTAAGAAAAAAAAAAGCTGAATTTCAGTAAGATTAGTGAGTACTGTTGCATTTTAACTTGCTGAAATCACACCCTCCTCTCCCCAGCTCCATGGCACCCTGGGAAATAAGCATATAACCATGGTAGCTGTGAAAAACAGCCACCTAGTAGCCACTGGATGGAGCAGAATGTGTTGGGCAAAAAGCTGAGGGTTGGGAAGAAAGCTGAGACAGGGCTTGCATAATGTCCTCTGGAATGTGTCTAGACTTGCTGGCTCCTTGCTTCTAGCCCTCCTAGGCTCCTGTTCCCTTTATCTCAAGTAGCAGAACATGTTCCTTATAAGTGCTAAAGCATCACAGCTGTAGATCATGCATCTGCCCTTTTGACCTCCACATTCTCACCACCTGTTTCTCTGTTGGATTACCAATGAATAGTGTGGGCTCCCAGAGCTCAGGGCCTTCGCAGCCTCCACAATCGTGATGCCCCCCCATGGTGTCCCACATTTCTCTCTCAAACTGTCTTTTTCTCAATCCTTTGACTCTGCCGGACTTTGTCACCCCCATGACCTGGTGTTGGGTCTGGCCACCCCAACAGAATGGGCTTGGAGTTCCCACAAGTCTCATCCCTAGAGAACTGTCACTATTTGACAGTTTCAGAAAGCACTCTGTTTGCGAGCCTCCAACCTTTGAAGAGTTCCATTTTCAGGGCTTCTCTTTAATTAAACTTACTCAACTCACAAACTATGTGAACAGCCTTAACCACAGTGTATTGGTCAAAGAAAAAAAAAATCAACAGCAATTATTTAGCATTGCAGTAGTATTGTCCGAGGCAGTACTACTAATCAGAACTAACAAGAGACTTAACAAAAAAAAACCTTAAAATATTGGAAAATGAGATGTCCATAGGGTTGAAAATCTCTGACAATCCTGGGCATCTATAAAGCTATGCATTTGCACAAGACTTTGTATATGACCATGGCAAACCTAAACTCTTAAATCATCAACTCTGGCTGACTTTGATGTTCTGCACAAACAGGAAGCGAAGGATAAAGTAGAATTGTAAACTACCTATGAGAGCTTTGAAAAGTTGCCCCAACATATGCACTTAGCTTCTTAACAAAGGCTGAATGACTTGCTATCCTAAGGACCACTAAGCTAATGGAGCATAGACTTTAGGGGTGGGACATAACAAAACACAAGCCTTAAAGTTTTAATCCAGGAAAGTCACTAAACAACAAATGGCAGAAACAAGAGCAACAAATGACAGAAACAAGAGCAACAAATGACAAAATGACAAACCTTGTATGAAATGGAGTAACAAATCTGATCTCCAGAGTTGGCATATTGTAAAAGAATAAGTTAATGTATACAAAATAATATTTTAATTTTTAATATTATATTACTAAAATGTCCAGTTTTGAATAAAAACTTCTGAGACACACAAAAAACAGGAAAGTATGGTCCATCCAGAGAGAGAGGAAAAAAAAAGGTGGCAATAGAAACTGTTCCTTGGAACATTAGATGTTGGACTTCCCAGACAAATATTTTATCAGCTATTTTGAATAGGTTTAAAGAACTAAAGGAAACCGTGTCTTAAGAGCTAGGAGAAAGCCGCGAATGATGTCTCCACAAAAGGAATAGTTAAGGAAGAAATAAAAAAAAAATTATAAATAAAAACAAAGCCAAAAAATCCTGGAGTTGAGAATTACAATAACTTAAATGCAAACTTCACAAGAAAGGGGATTTTAACTGGTAGAAGAAAGAGTCAATGACCTTAAAGAAAGTCAATTGGAATTTTTCCAACTGAATGATAAAAAGAAAAAAATAAAGAATAACAAACAGAGCCTCAGATACATTTTGGACTCTATGAAACACACTAACATATGCATAATGAGAACCCCAGAGGAGAAGTAACAGAGAAAAAAAAAATGTTTTAAGAATTAGCAAAGATTTGAATAGACAGTTCTCCAAAGAAGATATACCAGCGGCCAATAAGCACATGAAAAGATACTCAGAATCATCTGTCCTTTGGGAAAGGCAAATTAAAACAAACAATAAAATAGCACTTAACATCCAGTATGATGGCTGTAATAAAAAGCCAACCAATACGTGTTGCCAAGATAAGGAAAAAATGGAACACTCGTATTGCTTGTGGGCATATAAAATGGTGCAGCTGCTTTGGAAAATATACTAGTTTGTACTTCCTCAAAATGTTAAACATAATATTACCATATGACCCAGTATCTGCACTCATATGCCTCAAAGAATTAAAGACATATGTCCACACAAAAACTTTTACATGAATGTCTACAGAGTCATTATAAATGACAGACATAAAGTGGAAATCAGCCAAATGCCCATCAACTGATGATTGAATAAACATGATGTGGTGTATACATACAGTGGAATACTATTTGGCTATAAAAAGCAATGAAGTTACTGTATATGCTATACCATGGACAAACCTTGAAAACCTTAAGCAATGTGAAAGATGGCAGACTAGAAAAATCTCATGTTATTTGATTCTATCTCTCAGCAAACTATTGCAAGGACAAAAAACCAAACACCGCATTTTCTCACTCATAGGTGGGAACTGAACAATGAGAACACTTGGACAAGGAAGGGGAACATCACACACCAGGGCCTGTCATGGAGTGGGAGAGAAGGGAGGGATAGCATTAGGAGATATACCTAATGTAAATGATGAGTTAATGGCTACAGCACACCAACATGACACATGTATACATATGTAACAAACCTGCACATTGTGCACATGTACCCTAGAACTTAAAGTATAATAATAAAAAAGAAAAAAGAAAGAAAGAAAGAAAGAAAAGAAAAGAAACTAAAAATATTTGGTGAATTCTTGTTTTATGTTCAAGACAAATAAAAAAGAAAATTTCAATGATGAAGACTTCAGACGCAAATGAGACAAAACCAAAAATAGATAAATGGGACTTAATTAAACTAAAACACTTCTGACAGTAAAAGAAATAATCAAGAATGAAGAGACAACCCACGGAATCAGAGAAAATATTTGCAGACTACACATTTGATAAAGGACTAATATATTCGAAATCTGTAAGAAACTAAAACAACTCAACAACAGCAACAAAATAACAACAAAATAGCCCCATTAAAAAGTGAGCAAAGCACATGAACAGACATTCCTTAAAAGAGGATATACAAATGGCCAAAAAGCATATGAAAAAATGCTCAACTACGTTAATCATCAGAGAAATGCAAATCAAAAACACACTGAGATACCATCTTTTTTTTTTTTTTTTTTTGAGACAGAGTCTCGCTCTGTCACCCAGGCTAGAGTGCAGTGGCCGGATCTCAGCTCACTGCAAGCTCCGCCTCCTGGGTTTATGCCATTCTCCTGCCTCAGCCTCCCGAGTAGCTGGGACTACAGGCGCCCGCCACCACGCCCGGCTAGTTTTTTGTATTTTTTAGTAGAGACGGGGGTTTCACCATGTTAGCCAGGATGGTCTGGATCTCCTGACCTCGTGATCCGCCCGTCTCGGCCTCCCAAAGTGCTGGGATTACAGGCTTGAGCCACTGCGCCCGGCCCAGATACCATCTTATACCAGCACTTGTATCCCCTAAATCTATACACAATAAAATTAAATTAAAAAGAAAAACAAAAAAGAAATGTTAATAACAGGCAAATCTCCAGAAACTAAATTAGATTATTGGTGGTTAGGGCATGAGGGTAGGGCGGCATGTTGTGTGACTGTTAATGAGTATGGAATTTTGTTGCTATCATATAAAATTTGAAATCTTTAATTTTTTATTTAAAAAAATTGCTTTTAGACAGAAACCTAACATTTTAACATGTTTCACTACATTGATTTTGTCTTAAGAAAAGAAACTGGAAATAATCTCGACATTTTTCTGTTAGAGAGAAAGTTATAAAATATCCCTACTTACTTTCAGGCCACCTTAATCATGAATCTGACATGTGTTTACAGTACATTTACAAAATTGTTTCATATGTTACTGAGTAATAGGTAGTATTCTGTATGTAGTTTAATTTATATAAATGTAATTATATTATGTTTTTTCAAAAGCTTTTTTACTCATGTTCCAGAGATAATCATGTTTTGATTCTAATATTCATACTTTTAAAGCTGTTGTGTAGCTGTCTTATGACATTAGCACAATTTATTTGCGATAACTTGAAATTTCTGCTTTTGTACTCAGTTCATTTTTGAGGTAGAATGTTCATAAACAATTAGCAGCCTGGAAAAAATATGGTCTTTTGTTCTTGTGCAGGTTATTACCAAACTTACATAATGATAAAACATCTGGTTTAAATTAAAAGTTTTAACTGGATATTTTGCTACATGATGACAAATATCAGTACTTACTGGGTATCTGGACATTTGAAATTAGGTAAACAAAATATCTACTTATTTTTCAACATTTGGATATCTGATATTTTGCTTAGAACTATTAAAATAGTATTTTTCTAACTTTATTTTATAGGTTTGATCTATTTTAATGCAAATACCTTAGAGAATTATTTTGTTTACTTCAAGCAAACAAAAATAGCATTATAAATACATTTAGAAAATTGTGACAATGATACAAATCTTAATTTGTCTGGTAAATTGTAATAATATCATACTTCCTTTCATTAGGAAGATCCTCTAGTACCTAACTATGTGGCTTTAGGTAAGATACCTTGTGTCTCAGTTTACTCAATTCTAAATTGTACAGTGCAACTAAAGATAGTAGCTACTTTTTTCATTTCTGTAAAGATTAAATAATGTATGTAAACTTTGCTCTTTGCCAGATAATGCTTGGCATAGAGAAAATGTACAATAAATATTAGGGTTTTTTTTATTCTTTTATATTTTAAGACAGTTCATTTTTCTCTTCCTCCTATTTTCATGTATTTTTTTTTTGTCATTTTGTTATTTGTGTTTGTTTGTTTTTTGAGACGGAGTCTCGCTCTGTCGCCCAGGCTGGAGTGCAATGGTGTGATCTCAGCTCACCACAGCCTCCGTCCCCTGGGTTAAAGCGATTCTTGTCCCTTAGGCTCCTGAGTAGCTGGGACTACAGCCACACACCACCACACCCAGCTAATTTTTGCATTTTTGTAGAGATAGGCTTTTGCTGTGTTGGCCAGGCTGGTCTCGAACTCCTCACCTCAGGTGATCCACCTGCCTCGGCCTCCCAAAGTGCTCGGATTACAGGAATGAGCCACCACACGTGGCCCCCGTGTATTATATTTTTAAATACATTTTTATTTTAAAAGCATTCTTACTGCTTTTTTCCTGTTTCCTGTGGGCAAATATTTGTTTAAATATTCCCCCAGAAATCTCCTACAATTCTGTAAATATGTCAGTCACTAAATCTTGTATCAAGATTAGCATGAACCTCAAATTTCATAAATTTTTTTCTAGTCTGGGATTGTTTTTAAGTTCAAATCCATGTATATTCTGTTCCAACAGGTAATGATACCAGTGATACGTAGCACAAATAAGACAAGGATAAAAGGAAAAATAAAATTATGTTCATAGAAGTTAAGCTTAATGGAGGATCAAATCAACAAGAGAAATAAGCTTTATTGGTGTTTCAAATCCTAGGTTAAGTAAATGGAAATAATTATTAAGTGGAGTGCCTAGGCTTATAGATATTTGTGCTCTATTGCTACCACGGAAAGGCATAGAAAATGAAAAACTGAGGGACACATAAATAAAATGGTGTCTGTGATTAAAATTTACTAGTTTCAGGTCCTACATGGGAAATCAGGAGTTGGCTCTATGTTAGGACTTTCAAGGGCAATGGCTTCAGTGTCAGAGCTTCCTAAGGATCAGCATAGTTGATCATTGCAAAACATAACCAGATTAAGAATCAGAATCACTGTAGAAAGCCATCGAGACTACTGTGGCCTGAAACTGGGTAAAGAGCAGAGCCTAGAGAAAAGCAGTGAGTCTGGTAACTTGGACAAAATGTGACTAACAAGACAATGCACTAAAATTGAGGATTCAGTCTATTGAAGAAAAATTCATCATAGAACCCACTGTTTATACAATACCCTGTGATACAGTGATATGAGATGAATATTGTAACTTCAAAAACCATGTTAGGTTTAATCAGTACATATACTGTATAAATGGCAATTTCAAAAATTCAGAAACACAAACATTGTGATATATGCCTTGGGGAGCAATTCAGGTGGAAGTAATTTTTGATTCCTGATCCTGATTTTTAAAGGTAAACTACTAACAAGATTCAATAAATAAATCTGCCTTAAA
Organism: Colobus angolensis palliatus; assembly: GCF_000951035.1. Taxonomy (NCBI): domain Eukaryota; kingdom Metazoa; phylum Chordata; class Mammalia; order Primates; family Cercopithecidae; genus Colobus; species Colobus angolensis. The sequence continues at coordinate 1,717,562 of NW_012115988.1, forward strand.
TTAAATATTTAGAACATTTTAACCACTGTGCTATGACACGAGTATACATAAAATACACAGTTCTTGAACTCAAGAAGTTCAGGCCCCTTTGAAAAATAAAATTCACAAATAATTTTAAAAATCAATACAGTGGATAAACAGGACTATGATAGAGAATATAGACAGATGATTATCTTGATGTAACTTTGGTCTGTGAAGATCACTATGGAGAATATTTTACAATATTGAGGATATTTTTTTTCTTCCTATAGCTAGCCTGGTCCACCAGAAAGGGAAGAATGCAAATTTTCTGCTTGATCAATGGGGTAGATAGTAAGGGTGTTTACTGATACACAGGAGACAGATTGAAAGGGAAGCATGTAAGCAGTGGGATGATTTGGGTAGGAAAATGAATCAAGAGTTCCACTTTGGATTATTTGCATTTGAGAAGTCTGTAATACATCAAAGTGGATATGTCAAATAGGCAGTTGAAGATGTGAATCTGGAATTTAGAAGGCAGTCTTTATATAAATAAAGGAGTTATTATCATAAGGTTGGAATATAAATGCTTAAGAATAGATAGGATCACCAGCGATATAATGTAGAAAAAAATACCCAGGGTTAGGATTGAGCTTTTATGGTTAATAGTAAAAATGTAATCAAAGTTTTTAAAAGAAATTGCAATATTAATATATGATAAAATATCAACAGTATCCCATGTTCATGGGTTGAAATAATTAATACTCTTAAAATGTCATACTACTCAAGTGATCTACAGATTAAATGCAATCCCTACCAAAATTCCAATGGCATTTTTCACGTAGATATAATAAACAATCCTAAAATTCATATGGAATCACAAATGACTAAAGCAATCTTGAGCTAAAAGAACAAAGTTGTAGGCATCACACTATCCGATTTTAAAATATACTGCAAAGCTACAGTAACCAAGGCAACATGGCACCAATATAGAAACAGGTATATAGACCAATGGAATAGAATAGAGAATCCAGAAATAAATCCACATATTTACAGTCAAGCGATTGAAACCACCCCAATAGTCCCATAAACTGTTCTTTCGCATAAACGTAGAAATTGACCTTTCTGATCTTAAAGCTTGAAATTTAATATTTGTTTTATCTGAGTTCCTTCCTCAGGAAAATACCTACAGGCATTTCAAAAAAACAGACAAACAAACAAACAAAAAAAACCAAGTATCATAGAACTGAAACTCACCAGACCACCACATCCAGACAAGGAGACACCAGAACCCCTCATTCATCATGATTGCTTCCTTGCCCTCTCTAGCTCCTACTTTCTTACACATCGTCACATTTCTTCCATGCTGTTTAAAAGCCTGGTTTTAGTCACTCAGGGAATGGATGTGAGGCTGAGCTCCCATCTCCTCAGCTGCAGCACCGGATTAAAGCCTTTTTCCTTGTCAATACCTGTCATCTCAGTGATTGGCTTTCTGTTTTGCAAGCAGCAGGACCTAGACCAAATCCTTGGTGTTTCGGTAACATAATATTCAACAAAAGTGCCAAGAACAAAGAATGAAATTGGACTCTTATCTCACACCACGTACAAAGGTCAAATCAAAATGGATTAGAAACTTAAGACCTGAGACGACTGGACTGTACAGGGAAAGACACTTATTGACGTTGGTCTGGGCAAAATTTTTTTTTTTTTTTTTTGAGACGGAGTCTCGCTGTCTCCCAGGCCGAAGCGCAGTGGCGCGATCTCGGCTCACTGCAAGCTCCGCCTCCCAGGTTCATGCCATTCTCCTGCCTCAGTCTCCCGAGTAGGTGGGATACAGGTCCCCGCCACCACGCCCAGCTAATTGTTTTGTACTGTTAGTAGAGACGGGGGTTTCACTGTGTTAGCCAGGATGGTCTCGATCTCCTGACCTCCTGATCCGCCCACCTCGGCCTCCCGAAGTGCTCGGATTACAGGCGTGAGCCACCGCTCTCCACCAGCAATAATTTTTTGAATATGACCCCCAAAACACTGGCAAACACAAACTCAAAGTAGGTTAATGGGATTACATCAAACTAAAATCTCTACAGCAAAGGAAAAAAGAAATGAAGAGACAGTCTATGAAATGGGAGAAAATATTTGCAAGGAATAAATCTGATATCCAAAATACATACAAAACTCACACAATTCAATAATAAGAAAACAACCCAATTAAAAATTGACAGAAGTCAGACATTTCTCAAAAGAAGACATACAAGTGGCCACCAGGTACATGAAAATATGTTCAACATTACTAATTATCAGGGAAATGCATAGAAAAGAAAACAATCAACAAAGTGAACAGACAACCTACAGAAAGAGAGAAACATTTACCAACTGTCCATCCAACAAGGGATTAATAACCAGAATACTCAAGGAATTCCAGCAAGTCACTAACAAAAAACAAAAAAAAATTTAAAAATGGGCAAAATGACTGAATAGACATTTTTCATAAGAAAACATACATATGGCTAACAGGTGTACAAAAAAATGCTCAACATCACCAGTCAGCAGGGAAATACAAATCAAAACCATGCTGAGCTATTATTTCACCCCAGTTAGAATGGCTATTATCAAAAGGAAAATAAATAATAAATGCTGGTGAAGATGCAGAGAAAAGGGAAGGCTCACACACTGTTGGTGGGAATGTAAATTAGTACAGCCACAATGGAAAACAGTATGGAGGGTCCTCAAAAAACTAAAACAGAACTGCCATGTGATCATGTGATGCAGTAATCCCACTGCTGTGGATGTGTGTGTATGCATATATATGCATATATATATCTTCAATATATTATTTTCCTTTATATACATTGTATATAATAATTATA